>NC_048427.1:18384854-18394602 GCF_013103735.1 Etheostoma cragini | reverse complement strand
CACACACACACACACACACACACACACACACACACAAAAACACACACACCTTTCCCCGTGGGTTTGGGTGATAACCATCAGCATTGAACAAGGCTGTACTGACCTCATGTCAAACCTTTCAACCTTGACCCACACAGGACCTACCCACATCATTCCTCTCTGCGCGCGCACACACGCACATACGCACACATACACGCACACACACACACAGCTTAACAGAGGTCCATTGTCACACATTTCAAAGTGAGGCTCAGCCTGTCCACCCCCTTGCCCCACACACATACACAACCCACCCATTTTTCAGCCCCCTTTCTCCCATTCATTCATACAGTACAGAGACAAGCCTCCAAGACCGAAAAGAAACACAATCACCACTAGGGTTGGGCAATATATTAATATTATATTGATATCGCAATATGAGACTAGATATCGGCTTCGATTTTGGACATATGCTAATATCGTAATATCGTAAGTGGTGTCTTTATCTGGTTTTACAGGCTGCATTAGAATAGAGTGATGTCATTTTTTTTCACTTACCAGACTGTTTAGGCTGTTCTATTATTTACCTTTACCCACTAAGTCTTTAAATCATTTCTGGAGAATATTTTTCAAAAATCTTATTGTGTAAATCACATTTTGTTAAAGCACAAATAGCCCACCATACAACCTCGTCGCAATATCAACATCAAAGTACAGTATTTGATCAAGAATATCATATTTGATTATCTCTATATCACCCAACACACACACACACACACACACACACACACACACACACACACACACACACACCTGCAAACTGATGTGAACAAACCATCCAATGTGTGCTTCACAACCACTGCCTAATGAAAGGAAGGTAAGTGCTTGTTATTACGGGGACACTATATCATTGTAATGGGGAAAGTCAATTAACGATATTGCTTTTTTGGAGCAAATGTCTTCACTGCTGCTGACTGTACTGAACTTCTACCATTAGCAGATATTCAGAGACAATTTCATGTGTCTGGCAACCTTCTTTCACTACTAATATAATAGTACCAAGTGGCAAACTGATGAACTTTGTATTTGATAAGATGATTACCATCATCCTGCTGGACAGTCCATCATTACATTCACTATACTGCTTATCCGGTGTGGAAACTACCTTTCCCAACATGCAGTATGTGAGAGGCAGTGTACACCCTGGACCGTCTATGTCAGTTCAAACAACCTTACTTGAACTAGACAAAAAATTGACACTAACATCAAAGTTTCCAACTGACGGCTTGTCTTTGGACTGTGGTAGGAAACTGACAAGCACACAGACACTCCACACACACATGGCCCAACTGCCTTATTTCAATGTATTATTGACATACAATTAGTATTTCTCAACAGCTGTCAAAGTTAAGTTAGCAGTGCATAGGATGTAGACTGAAAAGAACAGAAATATAGACTGTCGCTCACAATCACAATTTAATCGTGATTATGATTTTGGCTCCCAATGATCACAAAAACTGACTAATCGAGGAAAAACAATTATTAAGCTCATTACGTTTTGCAAGTAAACTCGTATTTTCTCTTGTGTTCTGAATGAAAAAATAAAGTTTTAATAGGAAAAGTATTAAGGAAAATTTTACAGTTGTACTGTATGTGTTTTTTTTAACTGTTGATATATACAGCTTTTTCCACTGTTCTTTTTTTAAGTTAAATAATAGCAAAATCTTTCCAGAAGTCAACGAGTAATTGTGTTAAAATATCGTGATTTCAATATTGACCAAAAGAATCGCGATTACATTTGTTTCCATAATCGAGCAGCCCTACTATTTACAGCTTTGAATTTAGTTGCTAAGCTCATGGCAACAGTCTGTGTTCTTTACAATGACTCAAATTGAAATTACCAGAGAACCTTTACCACGTTCAGCCCAAAAAGAACACTGACTGAGTGTCAGTAGGCTACACCTGAGGCCAGCAACAACCCCACAAATACAGAAACACAGAACAAGCTCTGCATTACACTTACAGAGTGTATTTGCGGGACAGGAAGGGCGAGAGGGACAAGCTAATTTAATGATGCTGACATGCTGTGAAGTATCACATATGCAACAAAAACTACAGTTGTAACATTAAAAAAAACAACAACACAGGAGCAGAGAACAAATATATGAGATGGGATGAGATAAGACTTCGTTTATGTTCCTGCAGCACAGAGACAGGCAAGGAAACATCAATAATCTGAATAAAATAAATAGAAAAAAACAGATCAATATCTGTCAATATCAGTTCACAAATGTATGTAACCAAGACATCAATACAAATTAATGTAAGTACTGTATATTGATCCCAGCTAATGGTTTTTCCCCAGTATGTAACCTAACCTAGCAATCAGTCATTATTAGCCAACTGCTCCAGCACTTTGAGCTAATGTAACTGTTAGGGCCATCATTCCTCTTCTCCATTAGAATAACTCTTCCATTGGGCAGAAAGGCTCTGTGCATTATGGGTGCTGGGCTGGGACAGATGCTCACTACTTCTTTATTATCTCCACGTTGCTGTTGGGTCCATGAACTAAAGTCATGTTTCCATCAAGCAGCTTAGTTACACATTAGAATGATCATTTTTTTGCGTTTTTCATTAGAGTTGTGGATAGTACCTAGTACAGTTTTGGTACCTGCCACTTTCAAATAGCTAAGTTACTGTCAATAGCAACCCAAAAGCAAGCAGCTTTTTGTTTACTTTCAACATGGCGGCCACCGTAGCGAAGCAACCCGTTAATGTCGCTGTCGTTGCTACATTAACCGAATCGTTGGTCTATACTCTAAATGGTTGAAGGACTATCCGATCGAGCCCAGAGGCATTTGAGCGGCGTCCGTTGGTAACGCCCCTTTGGAAACAGGCTGTGAATGAAGCTCGTCCAGGCCCACTCTCAGGTACAACTGCGACGGGTCTGGTGTCAACCAGGCTAGTATTTATGTTGACACTGCAATAGAATTTTTGACAGGACAGATGAAGACATGAAAGGGGAGAGAGAGGGTGAATGACATGCAGCAAAGGGCCGCAGGTTGGAGTCAAACCCTGTATATGGGGGCCCTCTCTACAAACTGAGCTATCTGGGCGCCCCAGTACAATCCATTTTTAACTATCTGTTTTCAACTAATCTTATTTATAACCTGATCTCACTTACTTACTTAAAGATTCTATGTATTTCTTATTGGAGCTATGTTACTTTATTTACTTTATACACTTATTGACTTGCTCCTTTCTTACTCTCGTTTTACCTTGAATTTGACTGTGAGCAACTGCAACTAAATCAATTCACTGAGAAGTTCAATAAAGTATTCAGATTTTGATTAAAGGCTGACATTTCAGCCTTTGATGAGAACATTTGACAAAGCTTTGCGGGAAGAGGTATGAACGAGAGGAAATTTAAGTGTGCTGTATCATCCTAAAAAAACAACACCTGCTGTGAAAGAGAAATGCTTCTGTTTTACTTATTTGAGCCTCAGAAGTAAAATCAGCACAAACTAATTAGCCCACAGAGCTAAGGGCAACACTGGGCAGCCTGATACAGGACGTATAAGGCAAGAGGAGCCTGCTCCACTGAACACACAGAATCTGATTGGGGGGGGGGCTAAAATAACCCAGACATTTAGTCTTTAGGTGTTAGTTACATGATGTTGCCTGTCCACCAAAGGATTTCTTTACAGCTAAAAATGCTAGGCGCTCTTCTGAAAACACCCAGCTGGGAGAGCTAGAGCACTTTGGAGGCGCACCGTTTTTTAAGCTGAGGTGCCTTTGTTAAACGTGGTTGCTATGATATGGAACATCCGGCCCAATTCAGCCCCATACAGTACATCTGAAAAACACGGAAGTATGGAAGAGGTCTGAGGTGGTTATTGCAGGAAGCTTATTTTTAACTCGTCTTAATCCTAAATTTACTGGACCTTCCATGTCAAATTCATGACATTGAGTCATGTTCACTACAGTTTTCTAACTACATAGGAACTGCATAGTATCTGTAACATTTCTGACTGGAGCCATCTCACAGGCCTTTTATATTTCCTTTAGAGGTTTTATGGGTACATCCAACTGGTAGGAGACCCCGGGATAGACCCAGAACATGGAGGATCGATAATTTACTTCTACTGGCCTGAGAACGCCTCAGGATTGCGGGGAAGAGTTGAAAAACGTTGGACTACATGTGACTTGGCCCCGGTTAAGCGGCGGGAAATGGATAGATGGATGAAAGTAACTAAAGAGAGTGGCTACTTTAGATGTCAGGGAAAAAAGACCCCACATCTGTAAAACCGCTACCTAAAGGCGCCGACACACCAACCCAATTATCGGCCGTCAGACAGTCTGGTGAGGTCTGGGACTCGAGTCTGTCTGGTGTGTTCTGTGCCGTCATCAGTTGGTGTACAACCTCAAAATACAATTATGAACCGGCTTTAAAATGACCCACTTCACATTAACATAATCATATGAAAATTACACAGATTATCACTTTAATATGTAAATTCACGACTAATTAGTGATAGACTGAGTCCATTGGCCGGCTGATATTTGCGTTTTTACGTGTATCGGCTTATACGAGACTACTGCATTCGCCAATAGTTTTTTTAACCCGTATCGGCCATTAAAAAAACAAAAAAGGAATCTGTATCAGCACTAAAGAAAAAAATCCATATCGGTCGATCCCTAGTACTAATGACAGTTATCAGTGATGTATGACCCATGCCCCTGATGCTTGCTGAGCCATGACACAATCCCACAGTAAGAATCTGTGAGCAATATGGAAACCAGTGAGTGAGCAGAGAGAATAACTCATAGAACAATGTGCTGTGTGATGAGAGAAAAAAATTTCAGAATCATGATCAGTAACAACCCTTTTAAATATATACAGGTAAATTCAATTCACATGCTTGTTGTTGTATTCTTTGGGAGATACTTCTGAAGTATTGGGTCAAATTTGAATGCCTTTTTCTCCACTGAGGGAGGACTACTGGCAACAATGTGTCTTCTGTCACTGCCTGTGCATATGTGGGCTGGCATATGGAAATACATGCATTCCAGACCAATTTGTTATTGTCTCTGTGCCTGCCCACCAGCACATAATCTCTGCAAATGGGGGAATGTAAAACGGTCACAACACAAATATGTACTGCATTCACTGAAATCCTGAAGGAACTATCCAGTAATTTGCAGAATGTTGTGTTAAAGTGGTGTTAAAAGACCCGACTTTGAATTTGAATCATGTCTGAATATTGCAGATAGATTTGTGTTGCAGTTTATAATGTAGCATTTGCGGCTTTCAAACAAAGAAGCGCACTTGAAGTCATTACTTATCCGTGATTTAACATTATGAGGTTGAATAGGCTGCAGCTTGCGCTTCTGTGTCAAGCTGGGGAATTTGACAAGTTGCATAAGACATGGACAGGTGCATGAGAACATCTTGAAAAACACAGTCCTGAGACTTACAGGGCGTTTAAGAGATGAATGCTGAAGATGGGTACGCTATTTAACTACTAGGATGGCAGTAGCTCAGTCTGTAGGGAGTAGAGTTGGGAACCGGAGGGTCACTGGTTCGAGTCCCCATTCGGACCAAAGTACAGCGTGTGAAATGGTAGCTGAAGAAATGTCAATAAACCACTCCGCCCCCCTGTCCATTAAAGCATGCATAGACCCGTTGTAAATTGTAATTTCCCCATAAAGAGTATGACTTAATATTATTACTGTGTAAAAACGTACTTTAACTGACACTTATCCTGACAGACGTGTAAAATGCTTGATGGCGTTGCGCAGTTTGCCAAATGCTTTACTACGTAACACTGACTCGCCTAAAACAGCATAACGTTACACTTTTAGCTAGTGATAAGTACCTTGAAGATACGTTTGGCTTATAAAGGGTTGGGCATGCGTGCAGTTTAGTGTCCCAAGTCCCACTATGGCCACGCTCTACAAAGCTGGCTGGGGTTAGCTAGGCATTTGACCTGGAGTGGTTAAGGTTAGCTTAGGGTTAGGGTTACGTTACGAGGAATTTGGGACACTAAATTGCACGTATACCGGGTTGTGGCCCCCAAGGGGAGAAGGGGGGGTACAAGAGGAAAGAAAGACATACAGCGGAATAAAAAAAAAAAAAAGTCATTGTATAAAACGGGAAATAGTTTCGGTCATGGTCATGACTGAGAACGGTATATTCGGCTTTGACTTACTTCAGTGGCTGAGTGAGGTGGAATTCCAACAAGGCAGAAAGTAACTCCATTCATTGGGTTCTCAGTGTCTGGTAGCCTGTGTGTAAACCGAACAGACAGCTGCTTGTCAAACTACTCTGTTGTCAACATTGTGGACAGTCGTGTCTTTTGTCGGGTCCCGTCGCTGGCAGCGGCTTCGGTACGTCCCAAACTCAACGGTCCTCCTCGCCCTCGCTCTACAACGTAAACAGTCCCGCTACAAGCGGCGTCGTGCTCCATACTACGATGGTACCGGAAATTTGGAAAATGGACTTCAAAATAAAAGCGTAAAAGCGCGCCTTTGGTTTGAAAGAATTCAAGCACAACTCTTCTACACTGACTTTTCCATATCTAAAAAATAAATAAAAATAATCATGTTTTTAACACTGGAACAGAAATGTCAGACAGCTTGAACACATTAAACATGAAAAGTGAATGCAATTAACCACTTGCAATATTGTTTGGAAACCTTTATAAAAATGGAAACACAAATGTTAAGGATGTTACCCTTTACCATGAAGTAGTGGACATATACTTTTAATCATTTTTTCTCTCACACCCACACACACACACACACACAGTGAGTTGCCCTGTCAGAATGCCAATAATGTAAATCAATGGACATTATTCACTGTAAGAAGATGCCTTCTCATATCAGTTTCCTGTTCTGTCATAAGGATCTCAACTCCAAACGGAAATTAAAGCCACTGCAATCTCCTGCTAGAGCAACATGTTTTTCATTAGCTGCTTAAAAAAAATAATATCAACAGACCATGAGGCAGAGCAGAGCGTTGCACCGTCTAGGAGCCACTGTTTCAAAGGCCTGCCACCTTAGGTTTTCAGCTGTGTATGAGGAACAGCCAGTAGGCATTACATGAATGTACATGAATTTAATTGTGCTGACTTATGTATTTTGTAAGAACATATACTGCTGCCTAGATTGTTATTATTGTTGCTGCTGCTGCTGTTTGAATAATATTTTATTTTTATAAAGGGCAGTGCTCCACCTATGTACTGCACAAAACTAAAGTGGTCAGGGTGAACTGTGGATGCACAAAGCACAGGAGTTTAACACCGGGATCAGGCTTCCCTTCCTGAGTTAGTTCACATATCCACCATGATTGTTTGTTGTATGTATCAACTTTTATTTTTTTATTTTTACTTTTCATTACTTTTATTCAGTATCCTGTGTTAGAAATGTAATGGTAGAATTGTAATGCCTGAGGGAGTTTGTGTGTGTGTGTGTGTGTGTGTGTGTGTGTGTGTGTGTGTGTGTGTGCGCACTTGTGGTCAGTGGAGCGAGAGACGGAGCACCAATGCTGATGCTGGCTGACAGTGCCCTCGGGACAGAGAAAAGAGCATGCGCAAACATTCTACATTTATTCACACACACACACACACACACACACAGACACACACACACACACACACACACACACACACACACACACACACACACACACATTATGTAATAGCAGGACATAGGGAAGAAAGAGGAGAGAGAGAAGCTGAGATTGTAGATGTACACTCTCTCACAGTACACCCTCTACTGGCCTATCACTGCTCTTACACACACGTACACACAAACACACACACACACCATCCAATGTGTACTTGATAAGAGATGAGAAGATGATGGCGTGTGCAAAATAAATGAACAGATTGTCACTGAGAAAATTTGTGTCACCATTCCTGAAAAAGTCATTGCAGATAAGTTTTGACATCTTACATCACGTTGGCATGCACTCATGGTGGAGGACGGTTAAATTCCGTTATGTAAGCACGGGTCAAATTTACGTCATCTGACATCATGACGTCAGATTGAGATGTGAGATTCTTTTATTGACTGTGCTTGCTTGGTTCTGAAGTCTGATTGAATTCTATGTCGTGTTTTTAGAGCATCAGGAAATAACTAACAAACGTCAACTCAATGTGATATTGGCTACAAGAAGAACCCACTCCGACCTGGAATCTCACCATTTTAGGGCAAGGCCACTTGGGCTTCGGTGGTCTCAATCTTTTGTGGGCACAGGGCCAGGGCATTTTGATGTGATAAAATCAATCAATCAAATAAAACCATGAATTAAGGACATTAAGATGTACTGTATTTCTACCTTATGGCACCTGGGTCAGTGCCAAACAATTCAGTTAAAATCCTAAAGTATTTGAAAACTACTGCTTAAATGAGCCCCAATCTTTATATGTTGCTATAGGTTCAGGAATTCCTGCTCAGTTGGTCCCAGGTTTGTCTTTTCAATTCAAATATTACCCCAGACGAAAGGGTTGGGGATTAATCGAAAATACTGTATCTAATCTCTGATCAGAGGAGATTAGCAGCAGCTGATGATGCCTAACCATCACCAAACAAAGGGTTTCCAAAAAATGTCTTACACCACGAATCAGCGTTCAGCCCTGGGGGCCTTTATCCTGACTGTGCTCCAATAAAAACAAGGCTGGTAAGGATTTAATCTAGACGTTGTTTTGGAAAGTGTTGATCGTCTGTGTGTGTGTGTGTGTGTGTGTGTGTGTGTGTGTGTGTGTGTGTGTGTATAGGCACTAATCTGGCCTTGTTCTGAAAAGATTTTCAGCCCCACTGCAGGGGGCCTGGGGAGACCCAACATCCACATCGTCCCATCCTCCTCCCCAGTCGCTCTCCTGTGACCACCATAGCCCCCTCCCCCACCCCCCCGATTGTAAAATCGGACAAAAACGTAGGGTAAGCACTATCCAAACACACAATCCTCAGATGCATCAGAGGTGAAATGGTCCTAGCCAAACGCCGAACATGAAAATTTAAAAGTTCTTTTGGAGTCTTTAAGTTTGAAAACATAAACTGTGCAGCGGCCATGTCATGTGCTAAGTCACCTTGAAGCCTTGAACGCCTCCAACTCTTCTTCCTAATTAAAAAATCCCCAACTCCTCCTCCTCCTCTACTACTTCACATGTACAGCTGGTCAGAAATAACTTACAGTAACAAGACTGCTTGCATTTTCAAAAACGCTATTTCACGTTCATTAACAACAGTAGGATTCCAAATCAGAGTTACATCTGTTAGAACCTCCATATATCATAATGTAAATAAATCTATTATAAGCATTAAGGAGAATCAAAGGAATATTTATACAGTACATGTTGCCACTCTTACCTACCTAAAACACCTTAAATAAAATAAAACAAATAGGATAAAAAAATGATCTTGCAATCGTATTTTGGACTTACACTCTTAAATAGACTGCTCTCTCTATTCTGTAGTGTTCTGTCCTGTTGTGGCCTGGCATAGCAACAGAGAAGCTGGTGTGTGTGTGTCTGTGTGTGTGTGTGTGCGTGCGTGTGCTTGGGTTGGGTGGGGGAAACACCCATCTGTCTATTTACAGCAGCATGGGGAGATTTCGCTAAATATCTAATCCATCTAATCCTCACTACTGAAGCTATAGATAGAAGCAGTGGTGCAAAGGGAGCACTAGAGGGCGACGGAAGGTAAAGACTTGTTTTGGTCCCAAAGAGGGATGAGATATATATATATATATATATATATATAT
>NC_048427.1:18380842-18384754 GCF_013103735.1 Etheostoma cragini | reverse complement strand
CACACACACACACACACACACACACACACACACACCTACATGTGTTACAAACACACACACGCACAGCACCCCTACATGTGTGTAATATTGTACATTACTTCTCCAGCATCAGTGACCTAGTCACGCAACTTTTCTTTTAACTGGAACGTCCGGGCTTGATCACACACATGACTTGCAGATTGAATTAGAGCTCTGCGGCTTCAGAGCGAGCCTCTTCTTCTCTCTCTTTTTCACTTCACATCATTGCAGCCACAGCAGGACCACACACTTACATCGCTGGACGCAAATGACAAGTTTCATCAAAGTTACAAATGTCAAGTTGTCAAAATCCCAAAGTAGGAGTGCTTCAGAGAAGTGTCCCATCACTTCTTCACTCATGGGAAGTGACCCATAACGTGTTAAAAGAGAAACTCAGTCAATCAGTCTCCTCTGAACAGCAGTACAAGTACACATTCTATAATTCTAAATAGCGTCATATGTAACCATCTTCGTTATTTTGTTGGACATTTCGGTTGATAGATACCCAATTTTCTAATATTGAAACTTTTAGAAAATGGTATACATTTGACCCAAGGAAAACAGGAGGGTTAAATAATTAAACAAGATTCAACACTTTATTACATGAGCTTTAGCAGTGATGGTATGTGTTTTTTTCTTTGGGTAGAGAACCAGGCTAGTTGATCTAGCTGAAGTCGGGTGGGGTTTAGCGTAGCTTAGCATAAAGGCTGAGAGTAAGGGGAAAGAGTTAGCCTGTTGCAGTAGTAGAGTAAGGTAAGGTCTGCAACAACGCTGAAGCTCAGTAAATAACATGTATCTCATTTATTTAAAGCGATAGTGTGTAGTTTCTGTAGTAATGACAACGACACTGTCGACGCGTCCACATGACACAAGCCTTCTGTGATCTCGCACCACCACCTGGTCCTCAGATCTCTGCAGGGTAACTCCAGACAGCTAGCTTAGCACCGCCCAAGATAATTCTGATTGTTTTAACCCTCATGTTTTCCTTGGGTCAACTTGACCCATTTTCCTATATCAATGTTCCTTTTAACTACCCGAAATAACATTAATTGATTCCACACAACGCTCTTTGGCAAGTACAAATCTCTAGTTTCATTTATCAATTTTATAGCATTAAAAAAAAATTGAAGTGGTTTTGAAATAGTATTGAGTAAAAGTTGACATATTCCAGTCTGTGATTATCCATTATCATCCATTCCTTTAATTTTTGTCCAAATAACTCCTAATTTCTGCTTTTCTAACTTAAACATTAGGTATAATTTCCTATAAATGAGGTTTATTCACCATAAATTCCCAAAATAACTGTGAAACTAAAGTTAATAAGTTAGTGTTAGGTAGTGTTGAAAACATCAAAAAAATGACATTGAAAAAAAATGCGTCGAGTGTTGAAAAAAAAATTCCCACATGATGAGAGCACATGTCAATCTCACAAAGCACAGGCCCACATACCATTACACAACAGCCTTAATCTGCCGGATTTAAACCCCATCACTACTCACCAGCTCAATACCTACGCCCTCACACCACACACTCACACACAAGTAAGTCTTATCTGGCCTGCGCTACATCCTGTCACACACGTACAATCTCTGGGAGGGCTCCCAGCACTTTCCTTAACTCCATTTAATTTAAAACAACCAAGAACAACCAAGAACTTGGAGACAAGTAAAGGGCGTTGCATTCACACACTGCAAATGTAAGTAGGATTTTTCTACTCCATTTTAACATTGATGCATGTGCATTACCTGCACATCAACTAAATAAAATCCAAGCACTTAGGGTTCCATGGTGCTATGATGGTGAGTGGGATCAGGATTAATTGACTTTCTAGGCTCATGCTTGGATTGTTGCTGCCAATTGGCTTAGTCATGGGAAGTAAACCTGTTGCTAAAGCAGAGACGCCGCAGGTTCCACGCTGTGCTGGCTGGTGCCAACACATCTTGTCACAATCTGTTTAAAACACGCAGCTTTCACTTTTTCAATGTGTCCACAATGGCTGTCCAAGCTTCTCTTCCATCTAGCATTGATATTTGGCGCATTTCGGGAAATTTTAACAAGCTGTGAACTAAATCAGGTTGCTATTGTTTTGATCTCAGAGCGATCTCCAATGATATTTCAATTAGAGGCTTTCATAATTGTTTTCATTATTTTACTACCACCACCTTGCTACTACTAGTTTTATACTACTTTTTGGAATGCATGGTCAATAACCCTAATTTGTATAGAATTATACCTAATATTTGAGCTAATAAAGCAGAAATTATGAATTATTTTTGACTAATAGTTAAGATCAGAAGAATGTATGTTGGGTGGATGAGTTTGGTCAGGATAAAGATTTGAAACTATTTCAATTTACACCCGAAATTCATAAGCAGTGATTGTATTTGCAACGAGCTTTGCTAAAAAAAAGCATCCTTTTTTGTGGTAATTTGGTGAAAAATAATATTTCTGATTTTAAAAAGGGGTCAACTTTGAGCCGAGGATAACAGGAGGGTTAAGAGATAGAATAAAAAAAACAAGAAGGGTCGACATTGAGTCAGTAGAGGCTGACATATCCTAATTTCAGGGCCCGGGTCAAGTTTCACAAACACTGAATCCTACATGTCCCATAAAGCAATCAATTGTTTATATTCCATTAGACCCTGCCTGTAGACTAATGTAGATCAAAGCCGAGAAAACCCTTATATCAAATCACTTTCACCCAAGTAAACTGAATTTTCAGCCATTTATGGTATTGTCTGATGGACCCTCCATCCAATTAAATTACCATGCACTCCGCTGCCCCTAAAAAGGATGTGATGTCACCGCGTAGTGATCATTTTGAATCCCAGCAATATTAACACATGGAGAGGAACGTGAATAAAGAGCATGTGTTACTGGGCTCATTTTCTAACTTCACAGGATTGCTTTAATGTACAGGCCCATTGGAAACCCATGCATAGAACTAACGAGACGTACACACCACCATCTGCTATGATAAAAAATAGCACCAATTAAAACAATAATCCACAACATTTGCATGCTGAAAGGCAATATTGCAAATATCCATTGATACGTTCACTCTAGACTTCCATCCATCCATCCATCCATCCATCCATCTTCGTCCGTTTATCCTGTATCAGGTAGCGGGGCAGCAGCTCCAGCAGGGGACCCCAAACTTCCCTTTCCGGAGCCACATCAACCAGCTCCGACTGGGGGATCCCGAGGTGTTCCCAGGCCAGGGGGGAGATATAATCTCTCCACCTAGTTCTTCCCCAAGGCCTCCTCCCAGCTGGACATCCCTCCACCACTTTCATCCCTCCACCTAGTCCTGGGTCTTCCCTGAGTCCTCCTCCCAGCCTTCATGACCATCTACATCTAGGTAATACATTAGTGATATGTTGATACTTTAAACCTCTAGCAAATTCATAACGGCTTTTAACTCTTCTTCTTTCTTACATCATCTTCCAGTTTGTTTGAACTGCTATAGAGAAACTTGATAGTAAACTTGATAGTAAGCATGAACAATGATAACCACTTAGGGCTAAACCGAGCACAGGAACAGTATGTTAATTTATAATTTTATAATTTATCCTGTTTTGCGTTCAATGTACCACTGGTGGTTCGAAATTGGGATCATGCATCATTTCTCGGTTTTGATCGCGTGTAACTTTTCCCCTGTGCGCGCTAGAAAGCATGTCGACACGTCATTGTAATCTGTGGTGCCAGCACGTTCCAATGGACCTGGTTGCTAGCCAATAGCATGATTCTATCAAGAGATACACTCAAACTAAGCCAATCATATTGCACAGCCCCCATTGGGCCCAGGTGGGAAACAATGACAGTAGAACGCACCAATTAGAAGGACAGGTCATAAAACTGGCATCCCTGTGTAGCCAGTAAACAGACGAGTTG
>NC_048427.1:18317131-18380742 GCF_013103735.1 Etheostoma cragini | reverse complement strand
AAAGCATGTGGAAACTGCAGCATGTTTTAGGGGGTAAAAATTTAGGCGAGAAAATCATATATTTTCCAGTGAATTTCTGTTTATACTGTTTATACTGTTAATTTATAATTTTATAATTTATACTGTTCATTGATCCCCAGTGGGGAAATTACAATTTGCACTCTGTTTACTTAGTAATTACTACGCACAGGCCTGAAATACACACACATGCTCAGGACTTGTTCATACACAACAAAAAAAAAGAAATGTCAGAGTGGGGGGGTACAGTTGGTACAGTAGTTGCTTGGTAGACGTCCTGCTTTTTCCCCATTTTTGACCATACATGGAGCAGTGTAATAGACCACAGCAATTAATGGGTAAAATCCAAAATGAAAACCAAATAAGGAGGCCACTTCAGAATCAAATGGCTGCTTTAATAATGAACTACTATGGCAAAGTTCAGTTCAACAATCTGTTTAAGTGAGTAAGCACTTTCTTTGGGCTAAAAGTGAGGGTTAGTGCAGGTATGTGTAAGCTTACATGGGGAGAGTACAATTTTGACTAAGAACATACGAGACGAGAGAGAACAGAACACTTTTTTTTACTGTATGTGTATATATACACATATATATATATATATATATATATATATATATGAACACACATAAGATGTTCTCTTTGGAGGACCCTCGGGGAGATGCACTCTGGAGGAAACCTATTATCAGTTCAAGAGCTAACAAAACACACACACACACACACACACACACACACACACAGCTTTCATCATTCTATTTAAAGCTCTGATACAGCTGAATGAACTAAAGCAGAGCAGCAAAACACTGCGTTGTGTGTGTGTGTGTGTGTGCACAGATGGGACGATCGGCCGCTGCAAGGTGAGAGCCGTGCAGACTGCAGCCCGCTGATGTCACTCGTGAGCCCAGGGGTGTGTGATGTCAGACCTCAAGTAAAGGAGCATCAGCAAGGACACACTGATTTATAACGCACAAAACTAAATAATATGAGATATGAGAGATGAAATGATTAAGACAATCCTCCATGCTCTGGAAGCTTAAAGACACACAGGCTAGCTTTAGCTGAACGTAGCCGAAGTGGTTATATAATATGAACACATATAAGTACAATATAAGCCAGCAACATTAATTCATATAGTGCCTTTTTTTTAAATCAGAAGTCAGAATTCTCCTCCCCTTCCACTACATTCACTTTAAATTTTGTAAGCGCATCGGAGGCTTAGTGCCGCCCAAGATGATTGGGATTGGTTTGCAGAAAGAAGAGCAAGCCGGAGCATTTCTTCCCCCGTACCAGAATGAAAATGAAGGAGCGCTAGACAGTAAGAACACAAAGTAGCACAACAAAGTAGCCCACTGGAATAGCAATGTAGCTAATTCTTGCAAAGGGATCTGTAGCTTGCAAGCAACATACACGTCTCAGAAATTCACCAGTTGTACTATTTTCCAACAGTCTCTCCACTTTTTCATTTAAAGTATATTCGTGAATTGGAGTCATATGACCTTGGGGATAAGTGTGAATATTTGGATTCTGCTGCCAAGAGCTAATTCACCTAGACTGGATGCTAGCCAAACGTTGCTCCCCCCACAACATTTTAAGCCAGGAAGTTCGGTCTGAACTTGATCCGTTGTGGAGCAACTATGCTCGAATCAGAGCTGTTGGGACCAATCAAATTGTCAGGGCGGGCTTTATACGATGATGGACAGATGATCAACAGTAACGGAATCAGCAACTTCACCAAAGAGCGCTCAGGTTGAATTTGTTTGCAGCAAAGGTGGCTGCCACTAGAGAAACTGAGATGTGGAGATTCCTACCTGGCGTCTGTTAGAGAAGATCTCGACATTAGAGAAGTCAGCTGGTAAAGTCAGCTATGAACTATATTAATAAAATGATTAATAATCCATTTTATTTTTTACAAAGAGCTGGTTGAAATGGCAGAGTTTCAGACAGAGCCTCAACCAAAGCACAGTAACGTTATATGGTGGAGAGAGATAGAGACTGAAGAGAGGGAGCGCCAAGCGGGGGGGGAACAAAGCCGTGAATCAGCGACATAAAAGGTGTTTTCGCCAATTCATCTCTAGAAATGCAACTGAAGCAAACATCTCACTATCACTGACGCTATCCACATTCATGTAAACATGCAACAAATGATATAGTATCCAGCTTCAAAAACGTCTAAAAGTCGGACGTTAGGACGGAAAGCGTTGTGCAAGGACTGATTGCTATGGAGACGATACACCGCCTCGGTCTCGTCGGTGTTGAGTTCCATTGCTCTGATTGGTTGGAGGTCTAGCCAATTGAGTGCAGAGGTATTTTCGGTTGAAACACGCCTCCATGATCACAGCCCAATGGTGCAGAATCAGACTCATATTCTGACTAGAATTTGAGTATGATCAGGCTATATTCTACCCATATTTAACTTTGTATCCTATTGACTTTGATGCCTTTGAAATGATGCCTTGTCTGGAATTGCCTAAGCGTTCAATCCAAAGTTCCAAAATCTTTAGCCAACAAATATGTCCTGTGATGAGTTGTGACAACTTCTTTTACTAATTTGATAAAACCTTTGAAGCTTTTATTCCAATACATGCTAAAACATAGTGTAACAGAGAGTGAACAGCCTCAGTGATGTCAGTTCCAGTCTATCTAACCTCTGCTAGCATTAGCTATAGCATTAGCTATAGCATTAGCTATAGCATTAGCTATAGCATTAGCCAAGCTACCAAAGCAAACCAAGTTTACAATTGTGCAGTTTATTGCTTTAAAAACACATTTTTCTTTCTAGGAAGAAGACCTGTGGTATGTCTTTTTTCAAAAGTTATATAGTGCTGGGTTAATAGAAAATCATTTCCCCTAACAATAGCCTTCTACATGATGCGTTTTTAATTCATTGCGCTGCAATCAATAATTTTGAAAAACAATTCAAAGAGAGGCAGATGGACATAAATCTTTGAAACAATTGCCGGCATGGCTCAGGGATCATTTTCATGTCGCATTCCTCGCTCATTAAATCAGCAGCACAGATTTCACTCTATTGTTTGAGAAGTGTGTCTAAATGCAAACAACGAAGAGCAGCTGCTAGTGTGTGTGTGTGTGTGTGTGTGTCACAGTCTATTTGATCATCTGCTATAAGTGATCATTGAAGGGTACAGTGGACATAACTGCAGTTAAATTTATTACATAATTCAGATTTCTTTCATACACACACACACACACACACATAGATGAATTTAGTCATATGTCTTAGATTCTAACTAATAGTGGTTCTATTCTCAGACAGCACTGAGGCAGATTGTTTTGGATTAAAGCTAGCTGATAGCCACATTGTGCTAAAATGAAAATTACATCATTATATCATAATTTCAGTTGTATTAGTACTCAATATGTTTTGTGTCTGATACTCCAGTTTCTAGGTCTATTTCATCTGTTTCACCAAACTCCATTTCCTGAAAGAACGCTGATATTACGCACCAACATCCAAACTGCTGTTCTTTCACGGAAAGTAATTAAAGTTAGTCTAATTTGATTTTAAAATCATCGATAAAGCAGGGGGTGTTTCAGGGCTTGGCTGTGATGTGAAAGGCACTAATGTAAATGACCTTTCGAAAAACGTTTTCAAATGAGAGCTCTTGCATACATCCCCCTATATGCAGCGCAAAAAGAAAAAAAAACAGAAGTCAAAGCAGGCACTTCTAATTAGAAAGACTAGTCCGCAGTCAGGCAGCGATGACAGTCAAGCAGCTGAGCTTTTTAAGGCCCAGCCATGGACTCTATTTTTAAAAATGAAAGTGATGGTGGCCACTAATGTGACTTGTGTCTTGCATGGCATTTCAAATGTGTGCATGTATGTTTCTCTCGCCGAGCATTCTATCTAAATTCCAGCAGGGGGAGACTCCTTAAACCTGCATTCTATCTGAATTCCAAGAGGGGGAGACTCCTTAAACCTACATCCTGTCTGAATTCCAGCAGGGGGAGACTCCTTAAACCTGCATCCTGTCTGAATTCCAGCAGGGGGAGACTCCTTAAACCTGCATCCTGTCTGAATTCCAGCAGGGGGAGACTCCTTAAACCTGCATTCTATCTGAATTCCAGCAGGGGGAGACACGTGTGGTTGCGTAAGGTGGTTGGTTTCTGTAGAAATCTATGAGAAAGTGAGCCACTTCTCACTTGATTTATTGCCTCATTAAACATTTTCGTTATGAGTTTGTGGTCTCAATCTCTAGTTTGACGTCTTCTGCAACACAGAACAATGTTCATTTCTAAATTATTGTCCCGCTGAATTTAAAATCATCGATAAAGCAGGGGGTGTTTTAGGGGGTGGCCATGGGAGAACAATTAGACACAAAAGCGTTTGTTGGCTCTAGATGAGGATGGGTTTCCTTGGCAACTATCATGTTTTTCGTAAATTATGTACAGATTTGTACGCAGTTTTTTATCAAATAACTAAAAAATAGAAATTTAAAAAAAGGCTGCCACAGGGCCAGTTATTTCACAGTGGGCTGGTGCAAATGATAAGGTAAAGGAGCTCGGGAAATAAGGATGTTGTTTGTTTTCTGTCTATGCTTCCAGCAATGTATGATGCTGTTTTGCTATTCCTATTGCTATTATAACTTATCCTGAGATCTTAGGGGTGGAGGGGGGTTGGGAAGCCAAATATTCTAAGCTATTGTATCCACGTGTGTTTTTCTTGCTCTCTTTGAGAACATAAAAACCTTATGTAGTCCCTAAAAAATGGGACCTGAACTAAAACGTCCTCAGACGGCTCCGTCTGTGACACGAAAGCATGTGAGACGCACCCAGTAATGGGGAACTGTCATCTTGATTTGTCACTCTCACCTCACGCTTGTCTCTCTTTTGTCTCCCCCCCCCCCTTTCCCTATCCTCTGCTGAGTGCTGATAACAGTCAGGTCCAATGCTGGGATGCCGATTGCATGAAAAGAATAGCCCGGCAATGCTTTTGTGTCTCACTTCATAATGATCCCGGAGTGCGTTTGTGCCTCTGTGGTTTCAACTCAATAACAAGCATAAATAGAAAAAGTAGGACTACGACGCAGGATATTACTGTATAATTGCTGTATATTGTAAGAGCTAAATATTTTTTAAATATAAATGTTGAAAGTATCGGTATATCCCTAAAACTATTTAGCGCTTAGGGAACGCTAACCTTGACCACTTGATTGATCAACTTTAACTTTATTATCCCTGTTGGAGTCGCTGCCCCAGCGACCCGATAACGCATAAGCGGATAAAGATGGATGGATGATTGGATGGATGGATGGATCCCAAAGGAAGTTTGATCTAAAATCAAATCCCATCAAAGACCATATCAAACATAAGATACTGACAACGGCAACAAATACAGAAAAGGTCCACACCACCAATGAGAGCAAGGTAAACCTGCCACACTGAACCAGAAGCTAAAAAACAGCTAAAAACAATAGAAACAGCACAGTATATGTATACACTTTATGGGATTTACAGAGAAAAATGTAAAAAAGTTGGATGGAATAAATAAATCAAAGCTATCCAATCCAGATACACGTAAAAGCAAGCAAGTCAAATGTAAGCTTTAACCAGAACCAATACCCCCAAACCGCTACAATGCATGTTCTCTAGCTGTATGGAAATACACCAAATAAGCACTGGTTGTTCTTAATGTCCTCTTGTGACTGTGTGAAAATGTCTTACACGTATACAGATTGGATACCAGTGACTGTGACTGGAACCTTAATCTACTGTACATACTGCCTGTGCACCAAGACTTAAAAGAGTCAGTGGCAAGATGTAGGAAGGGTTGAGAAACTTTATACAAATGTACTGATTTCTAACCTATAGCGCCTTTTTTTCCTACAGGAATTAAAGGCACAGAATCTTTCTCAGGACTCAGAATTCACTTGTGGAAACATATTGCATTTACAATCATGATTTGCAATTAAGTTGTTAGGCATAGGCATAGTGGCAAAGTCAGACAAACTGACCTAATGAGAGCTGAGTGTGGAAACCACACCCTGAAAGATAGAAGAGTTGTTCTACTATTGGCTATCACTCAAGTTTCACTCATTCATTTAAAGTCTATCTTCTTCGAGGTTGCACTCCGAGCGATGCCAAAACACAGGTTACTGCACAGCAGTACTATGTCAGATCACATCCAAAGGGGTAAGCGAGCGTCCACAAAGCGTACCTCCCATGGCGCCATTTTGTTGCTAACAAGCCATCACCTGCCATTAGCATTCCATTGATTTCCATTGATTTTCGCACCACTTTGACAGCAGTAACGCTCAGCCATCACCGGAAAAGTGCTTCTAATAGACTTCATTGCTCTCCGTTGCAAGTCTACGGCATGGCTTTGTCCATTAATTTTAATATTTATGATCACATCCTATAGCTCACGTGTCAAACTCAAGGCCTGCGGGCCAAATCCGGTCCCTCGCAGATTACGATCCGACCCGCATAACAATTAACGTTCACAATACATTTTGGCCCACCTAGTTTTTGTTGTTTTTTCTGACCTTGTCATTTTTGCAGAGGTTTTTTGCGACTTTTTTTGCTGTTTTGGAGGCTTTTTCCAACATTTTTGTCATTTATCTGACTTTTTTGGACACTTTTCCCAACTTATTGGGGTGCTTTTTTTATGATGGGTGAGGAACCTTTTCCTGACTTCTTTAGGACTTCATGATGCCCAAAATAAGTGTCAAGGTAGTTTTTTTTATCCATGACCCCATCTTTATCTAACCTTAACTCAGTGGAGGTAGTCGCATCAACGAAACCAAACCTTAAATACAGTGGTAGCAGATCAGAAAACCCTAACCCCCTCTTTTTGTAGTACACTAGTTATTTATTGGAAAATTGTAAAAAAACATTTTGAAATCAACTTGGAGACTTTTTTACCCCCTGTATGGGGTTGTAATTTATATCTGAGCTCTGTACTTGTTGATATCTTTATATGTTTCTTATTTTTCTGTACCTTTATCTCATGAAGCACTTTGTAACTTTGTTTTAAAAAGGTGCTATATGAATACAAGCTTACTTACTATTTGTATTGGTTTTGAAAGGCATTGCTCTGGAACCAGTTTTGTTGTTAAGGTTGAGGAACTTGTAATCTTTTATAGGGGGCCTTTAACCTGAATGTTATATATAATGTAACATTTTCAATTCTTTATTTGGTCAGTTACATGATGGCGTAAATGCTTTTCAGAGTATGAGGGGCCATCTGGGACATTATTCACAATTACCTTGCACACATACAAGGTTCACGTACACTACTGAAAAATTATACCCTCACATACTATACTAAAACTTCACACACAACGGAAACGTTCTCATAAACACTAGTGAAACCTGCACACAATGTTACAACACTTTCATATACACTACTGAAATGCTGTCATAGACACAACTGATTTCAATTTTAATAGTGTATATGAGAGTATTTCAGTAGTGGGAATAATGTCCCAGATGGCCCCTCATATAAGAGATCCACCTTCAGATTGATGTAAATTTTACAGAAATGCTGCATATTTGAATTCAAACATATTAACAATTTGTAAAAGTAAAAAAATCCAGTCCCGTGGCCGGGTTGGGTAGTTGGTAGAGCAGGCGTACATACACAGAGGTTTTAGCCTTGACGCAGAGGTCCAAGGTTGGACTCCGATCTGTGACGATTTCCTGCATGTCTTCCCCCCTCCCTCCCTCCCCTTTCTCAGCAAGCTGTCCTGCCCATTAAAAGGTGGAAATGCCCAAAAGATATTAAATAATAACCAGTCCCTACATGTTATGGGTTGCAACCTAATAATGATGTACTGTATATCCAAGCTCACAAAACTACCCTCTATCCAACTTCGCTCTTATCGCTTTTGTTTCCATTGTTCTGGCCGTCCCTCGGCTGGATGAGTCTGTAAGGGCAATGTACTGAGTGAAACCCACATGTAAGGACACACACTGGCCATTAGAGCACGAGTGGCCATTGCAGTGTAATTGAGAGAAGAGAAAGAGGCGATGTCCCAGGACAGGCTACAAACTTTAATCAGTGCAGAGGACAAGGCCGCTCAGTGGGAGTCACTTTAGTGAGTCACACAGCAAAGCTCATATATGTTGACCCGACCTCACAAAGCCCTTTCCGCTGTTTCACCAACAATACAGGATATGTATTTTTAAACCGTGCACGCTCGCTTTCAGCTGTGCCACAGTTCACACTACAAATTTGACACATTTGAATTTCTAAAGACTGATGCTAATGTTTTTGGATTAATGTTGCCTTGTTTTAACTACACTGTAAAAAATGGCTCTGAAATCTCCAGTAATTTCCTTTAGATTTCACAGTAACACAACTGTATATGATTTTTACAGGAGAATGCTGCAAAGTTACATTACAACCTTGTCGACAGGACAAACTCACAGTAGTCAAGTATTACAGTTGAAATCACAGTAGTCAAAGCGTTACTGTAATAATGTACAGTAAATAGCCACTTTAGTACTGTAAATAGCTAACTACTGTGTTTTTACTTTTTTATCTTATGTTGTGTTTAATTGTTTTGTAATTTACAATGAATACATAAAATGCTGTAAATGGAAGTGCAGTACCTTTGTTTTAAAAATAATTAACAGTAACTTGCTAGACAACTGTTGCCAGTAAGTTACTGTAAATTTTAAGTGTAGTATCTAAAGTGTAGTATCTAAAGGCTTAATGTAGTGGAGTAAACAGGACAATATTTCACCCTGAAAATGATTAGAAGTAAAAGACTCATTAAAAGAAACGACTCAAGTCAAGTACAATTACCTCAAATTTGTACTTAAGTGCAGTACTTGATTGCATTCCACCACTGGCAATAATGAACACTGTTACATGTTCATACTTCATAGAACACTCCAAATGCTAAACGGCTTCCTTCAGTAAGTGAAAGGAAAGTGAAACTGCAAATGGAAATTTGCTATTAATTGATTCAATAGATTTTAGGGATTCAAGGCTTATGCCTAAATCCTTGACTGAATTGACGGTTAAATAGCTACGTTTCTTTGTAATCTACAATTTATAGTCCAATATGCGTTTTATCATAAACACAAAACACTAAACAGATTTCTGTATAACAGTCTTCTACATTTGGTTATTTCAGAATTGACTAAATCTAGCCTTCAGTTAAAAATAAACCATTACGCTGATAAAACAATAAATTTAACAACATCACTGGGAGTCAAATATCAGAAATATATTATAAGTACAAATTAGACCCAAATAGCCTTTTTGAAAGTACAAAACCTAGAAAATGTTGATTTATCCACAATAACTGATGGGGACTAATGGAAAACATGTACTGGCGTTACGTATTCAGAAAACAAATTACGAGTTACTAATTTACTGATCAGATTGAGCACCGTAACAGAATACGTTAGAAATTACATTTTTGGGCATGTATTCTGTAACAGAATACGTTTTGAAAGTATCCTTCCCAACACTGTCCACAATTCACAGTGCAGATACCCACATGGGCTGCTTAATCCTATAGTATGTCTATAATGTCAGTGTTCTGATTTTTTTCAAAGATTGTATCAAGTGGGGTTCAAATGGTAACAAATTCTGGACTAAGCAATACTGAACTGTAATAAGCATTACATTAAGTGATGCATTTAGTAGGCAAGTGTTCCTACATATCTGATATATGTGATCAGCTCGAACCTGCTGAAGATCTTATTAATGCTAATGTATCTGCTAGGCCAGGGGTGACCACACTTTTTCAGCTTGCGAGTTACTTTTAAAATGACCAAGTCAAAATGATCTACCTACTATAAAAATGCAAAAAACATATATTTATTTATAAATATATTGAAAATAATATGTGCAATATAAGTTGGTGTACCTTGCATAACAGCATTAACCCTAATGCACAATACAACTGTACATTTTTTTTGTCATCGCCTCATTTGTCATTCGACATTGTGAAAAAAAAGTCCTCCTCCCATTCTGTATGGAAGTGGTAAGTTTTTGGCTTTTTACTTTGTCAAGCTCCCCCACTCATTTTTATACAGTTTTTTTGAGATTATTAGAAATAACTTAGCTAGGCTAACTCGGCAACTCGCTTGCTTGCTGGAATTTTGCCGCTGCTGCATGCACATGCGTGCTGAGTGCTGACCCATGAAAAAAATCAGACGTTAGACAGGTTGTCCTGTATGTCAATCAAGTGACAAATAGAATATTGGCATTGTGAAGATGGATGATAGGCTGACATCTTTATTTATTTTTTAATGCCATGCGATCTACCCCTACCGCCTTGGCCATCGACCGGTAGATCGCGATCAACCTAATGAGCACCCCTGTGCTAGGCTATTCCTCATAATAAATCAAATGTAATCTGGAAGTGTGGCGAGTACATAAACACCACAGGATCTCTCCACTGAAACTAGTTTTCCTCGTAGTTCACTGTTAAAGCAATAGTTTGGTCGTTTTAGAAATGTTTTTATTTTTTTTCACCTCCTTCCCCAGGATGAGATTAGAAGATGGATCTCAAATCAGGAACCAAATTGCCCAAAAAATAACTTGGATTAATGCATGTTGTATGGAAGCCATGGAACATTCTTCGCAGGTCAAACTAATTTGGGGTGTTTTATTCAATTTCATAGCATTTGAAAAAAATTTTAAAATGGTTTTACAGTAGTATCCTGACTTTGAGACCGACTAAACTCAGAGGTTGTTGAGTCATCTGATGTTAACTATAAGTCCTCATAATTTCTGCTTTTTTAACTAAAAAATTAGGTTTAATGTCATTTGAATTAGGTTTATTGCCCATGGATAAAGAAAAGCGTTGAAAAAAGTGAAAAAATCATCATAAATAGCAATCAAAATGTCAGGAAAAGCGCCAACATTTTTTTAGTTTTGACCTGGAAGGACAACAAGTTATTGGTCGACAGGAAGACAACGCGAGGGTTAAACACACAGACATGACATCGATAGTTTCTCTCATCTCACTTTTGGAAAGGAAGCACTGTATTTTTTTGTTGTTGCTTCTAATACAACTTCTACTCATATTATTAAAAGTCATCACATTTTGTCCTGTGTATTTGGATGGAATCAGATCAATACGTCATTACACGTTCAGTTCCATTCCACCAGTAATACATATTTAATCAGCCAATAGTGCATAACATGGGTCATACTAGAATAACAGTTCTATAAGAACTGCATGCTTGTTACAGATATTGTAGGAAAGCTAATCAGTTTGAACCTGTCTCCTATTTGTTTCAGTCAATGTGTTCGCCCACAAGAGCAAGAGCAGGATATCCTGATGTTTCCACACACACAAATACACAACCTCCAAAAACACAATGCACCTTTCACACTCAGGCTGACTGCGTGGTTTCTCCATTATCCTGCCAGGCAGAATGACTTGTTCCACCCGGACACACTCAATGCCTGCTCTATCTTGGAGGATACACTATCCTCTATATTCACACACTATTAAGACCTCATAGACCTGCCATGCTTTCTTCATCTTACTGTTGGCCTCTGTCACCAACTATGACAGAAGGGCACACACTCTCACAGCCTTTACATACACATATGACAGAATCAACTGCATCACTTGAGCCGATTGGCTAAAAATACACAACCTTCTTTTCTCTCAGAGAGATTCCCTCTCCCTCATAGAGACAAGCCAAAAATACTCCTCTCTTCATTTGACTGGGTTTTTGTTGAACTTGGTACACTGCAGTTCATCCACTGAAAGCCCCCAAATTACACAAACACATACTGTATATACGGGTTAAACTCCACATAGACTTCACCAGTGGTTTTAATACTTTCGTCCTAAATGTACCCCCTTTGAAAGATATTTTTAGCCAAGTACATCTAAACAGTGCAAAACAATTTAGGGCAAAAAAAAAGAAGGCCTATAAAGAGGTAAAATGATGCGACTTTTTAACGGAAAAACACTTCATGCCAACCTACATTTTAAATATTGAGATTTCAGCACTAAATTAGTTTGTAATTATAGTGTAATTTTAGGATATTATGCATAATATAGGCACTAATACCCCCATTTGAGCTACATATATACTAAAAACAAGTCCCATTTCCCCATAGATTTCCCCTACAAGCCCAAATATTTATAATAAAATGCTTCCAAGGCTTAAAATGTATAAATAATAATTTAGCAGTAGTGGAAGAAGTATTGAGATCTTTCATTGAAAGCAACATTGCAAAGTCTTGATGTTAAAATACAGCTCTACAAGTACTGAGTCCTACATTCCTATTTTACTTAAGTAGAAGTACAATAATACTAATTAGAGAATTAAATGATACCTGTAAAGGTGTTAGTATTTGGGATTATTATTGTTGATGCATTAATGTGTAACAGTATTTAGTGTTTTAGCTGGTCTAGATAAAGCTAATTTTAAACTACTTTATTTACTTTTTTACTGTTGTAATACTGCATATTTCATTAGCTGATCATATGTTTTTAATGTAAAATATTGATCTTTAACTGGTGACTAAAGCTGCCAAAAAATGTAGTAAAATGTAATCAGGGCTGGTCACTGAAAGGAGATCCTCTCAACAAATAAAAAAATAACAGTATAACATTGCAAATGAGCAGCTAATCTCAAAGCTGGACTCGACAGCAAATGGTCATAATGCTGCTGAACAATATTTCAGAAGCAAAACCTCAGGACCAAGCAGGGCTGGACTGACCCGCTAGGGGGCCCTGGGGCATAAATGAGGCATGGGCCCATGTTGACAAGATGCAATTACTAGCTGCCTAACTTAATTTTTTGATTGTGGCACGCCCTACGTTGCTCCGCCATTCCGCCACTCCGCACAGCACTCCATGGTCCTCCACAGAACTCTGGGAACTCTGTACTCATGTCACCAGACAAGTCAATTCTTAAATTAATTCAACTGCAGAGGGTACCAGGCCTTTATTTGAAGACAGGCCATTATTTCTAATTCACCTTTCGATTTGATCATATTTTTGTATGAAGCCTCCTTATTTTCTGGTCAGCTCCTATTCACCCTGTGAATCTGTTACTGCATTATGCTGTCAACATTTCCTGTATCCATTTCCAATTTAAAGCTCTCTGCCTATTATTGTGAAATGTGCAGGACCATGCTGTGAATGATTCAGTGACTTGCACAATTCCCACACTGTACTTCAAATGTAGCTCTTTGCCATCCATTTGCCATCTTGTGGCACTTGTACAGTTTACATAACAACATTACAGTGGCCAATCAGGGCAAACACTCGTCCATTAGGATCCATGGTTGAACAGACATTAAGCCAACCACAGAACAAGCACTGGAATTAGTTTGTGGTACAAATACAATTCACTTTGAGCTTTTCAGCTTAAGAGCAGCAGAGATGTCTGAGATGTCAAAGTAACTCTTAACCCTTGTGTTGTCTTCCCGTCAAAATCCAGACTTTTGATGACGCTTTTTATCGATGTTTTTAACTTTTTCTTACGTTTCTGTCCCTTTTCTCAACACGTTTGACACTTTTTTTTCAATGTTTTAACTTTGGACGTTTTCAACACTACCTTACACTGACTTACTAAGTTTAGTTTTACAGTTATTTTTGGAATTTATGGTCAAATCTCATTTATAGGAAATTATACCTAATGTTAGAGTTAGAAAAGCAGATAAAAATGTATGTGTGTCAATGCACTTAAAATACCCCCGTCTCAGTAGGATTTAAGTTTGCTTGTGCATTCAAATACATACGCACCCACATGCATGCTTTGGATAGACTATAAATGTGAGTGTGTGTGTCTTTCCTCACCTGGGCCATGGTCTTCAGCAGGACTTTGTCTGGCTCCTGGTCCTCAGCATGTCTTGTGAAACCTCAGGTTGGTTCTCCGTAGATGACGTTGAGGCGTGGGGGGAGTTTACTTAACACACGCACCCTGTTGTATCACTCGTGTTGCGGACCCAAAGCTCACACACATCACCTCCTCTTCTGTGACAGCCCGTCCTCTGAACCGCTTGCTCTTGGAAATCACAGTATTCCTTTCTTTTTCTTCCCGTTCTTACTGTTCTCCCCTCTTCCTGACCACAACCTGCGTGTATATCTCCCCTTTATTTTATTCCTTTCAACTGACACAGAAGGAGAGAATATGTCAGAAGAGCTTATATCCTTTTATTTCTGTCCTCCACGCTCCTGTCTTCCCCGCTTCATTTTCTGGTTGGTTGTAATCCGGGCTCACGCCACACACTGCCTCTCCTTTTCCTCCCCTGGCTCGCTCTGCTCTCTCGCTCTCAGCTGCTCCCCCTCCTCCTCCTCCTTCCTCTTAAAATCTCTTGCTTTTCCCTCCCTCACTCTACACAGCATTAGTGGGAGACAGAGCGAAAGGGAGGGGTGGAGGGATCAGAGGGCTAGGGTGTGTACCATGTGACCTGATAGCGTAGTAGGATTCCCCCAGCAGCTGTCGCACTCATTCCTTCATAGTGCTTCACTCTGAGCTTCATACACTTCCACTGATGACCAGTGTTGGTAATCTGTCATTGGAGCAGGGATACATCATCAGGTTTGACGGTTTTACCCTTCCATGGTCTAAGGGTTGTTCAACATTTACCCCCCATGAGGTAAAATCTTTGAAGGAAGAAGTTTGGGAAACGTATGGATCCGAACAGACAAATTCTCAGCCAGGATTGCCTCCACACGGCTCTCACCGGAGTTTGATTGACTTCATTCTCTGCACAAGACATGACTCCATTATATCTTGACATGGCGAATATTTGATACAACAATGGATCAAATGAAGACTTTTCCAGACTGGAAAATGAGATTTGCATCAAGGGCCAGACATGTAGAGTTTATTGACATGCTTTTATTTAAGAGGAAAAGTCAAATGTTTTTGGCTGTGTTACTGCATGTCTCATCTAGCTTTCTCACTTACAGCTTGAGCCACATAAAGCCCCCAAATGGTTGGCGAAAAAGTTGCTTAGCCATCATAAACAATAGATAAAGCAACAAAAATGGTAATAAATGCCCAAAAGACTTTTTAAAAAAGCAGGGAAATGTCTTAACTCATGCTGACAAACCCACAATGAATCATCCTACTCTTGTTTTTCTCTTCCTTTAGTGTTTTTCAGTTCATGGTTACGGTGATACGGCCCACAACTTTGTTTTGGTTCCCACCGTGAACCTTGTTCCCAAGGGAAACCCCACTGTACACTGCCCATCAAAGTAAGTAAGTAGAGAGACAAAGTATATCATATCCTTTATCACAATGTTGGTCTTATTTTGTAGTTTAACACCATTTCTATAGGTTAGAACAGCGTGCCCAACAAAGTAATTGCTGAGATCTAGAATCATTGTCACATCACAAGGCAACAGCAATGTCTAAAAGGGTGAGAGAGGAAGTCAGAGAGGTTGGAAACAACCAGATTATCTGGCCAGTAGGTCAAGGAAGAAGCAGGAAGTCTACTGTAACTATCACTGGAAGTGTAGGGGGGTGATGGCGCTGTGGATATGACACGCCTTTGGTATGGGAGACCTGGGTTCGATTCCCACTGCAATACAACAGCCAATGTGTCCCTGAGCAAGACACGTAACCCCTAGTTGCTCCAGAGCCGTGCAACCTCTGACATATCTAGCAATTGTAAGTCTGACATATATAGCAAGTGTAATTGTGAGTCAGCTAAATGACATGTAATGTAAAAGTGTCAGAGTTGAACCCAAAAGCACGAGTCTATATGTCTGTATGTTTTGAAATAAGCATAAGACAGCCTTAAGGCTTGTAAGACCCGGCAGGACAAGCTCTGGGATTGCATCGCGTGGTAGCACGGTCCAAAGAAACCTTTTTCTCAAAGCCTGGAATTCTGGGTCTGGAAGTCGGGTTCCCAGGAATGAGTTAGGGGCTAGCTAACCGGGGTGCTAGCTGGAGGCTATTGGCTGGTTAAATGAGGGGCTAGTAGTTCTAGCTAGCTTGCAGATAGCTGATTGCACTGTAATGACCATTGTTACTGGCAGACTTAACTCCAAAACCATGAAACAATGAGAGCCAGGATTACAATGCAAGTTTGACATATTAGTTAGAATTTTACTTCTCATCTTATTCTTCTCTTCCAAGTAGGTCTGGCTAATCTAGGGATTTGTTGACTGTCTGATTGTTCCACTGCTCATGTTCCTTTCCCTGTCTGACTAATTCTTCGTGATGTCGCAGTATTCCCAGATTGACTATTTTCTTGGTGAGTACAATGGTATTACAACCGACAGGAAAACGATGGCCAAAACTACAAAAATAACTATTTCCACACCGAGTGGAACACACAGCAGACACAGCAGGTAATTAAATCCTTGAGTTCTAATAGTGTCCTACTTTGTCAACCTTAGAAGTTGTGTTTTTTCCCATTTTTGTGAGAATTGATGTTTGAACACTTATAATATTTTTAATGAGATTACATTGAGGCAGTAGCATGAGTTTGGCATCATTCACACATTTTGTGAATTTTAGGTCAGATAGACTGGAATATAAGATAGATAATAAGATAGAATTCCATCTTAGATTTGAAATGAATTGGTCCAGTGATAACTTGTGTTGTCTTCCATTCGACCATGTACTTGTCGTCCTGAAAATCTTTCACTCTTTTTGCTGTTTTTGTCTCCTTTTATCAACACGTTTGTCTCTTTTTTCATTGGTTTGGGCTCTTTTTTTTACCTTTATCACTTCTTTTCACTACCATATCCAAATCCCACCAACACTAACTTAATACCACGGTTACACTCATTTTTGGAATTCATGGTCAATAAACCACATTTACCGGAACTTATACCTAATACCACAGTTAGGAATTATTAAGACTCATGGTTATATGTAAACATTCAGTCTGTTTCAAATGTATTTTCTTTTTATAAAACACCCAAATTTCAATGAAAGTGGAGATCCTATCGTTTGATGTACTTGCGAAGCGCAACGTATGCAACCATCCATGTCATTTGTTTCTTATTAAAATCATATATTTGATACAGACATTTTAAAAAAACGGGTACAATTTGACCCAAAGACAACACAAGGGTTATACAGAAATTTTGCCAAATTTTTGCATTAGGACATTGTTCCAGAGCAAATGTGCAATGACTTCAAAACAAGTTTTAATAAACTGGAATTATTCATTAAATATGACTGATCGGCTCCAGAACTACTACGACTACCATTTGCAGTCACGGTTCCATTGTCTTTATTGTGACTACTGTTGCCGCTGTGCATCACACCCCCGACCAGCACCGTCAGACACCACCCACCAAGAGCCTGGGTCTGTCCAAAAAAGGGAGTTTTTCCTTGCCGCTGCCATTGGGGAATTACTAGAATTGTTGGGGCTTTGTAAATTATAGAGTGGTCTGGACCTACTCTATCTGTAAAGTGGCTCGAGATAACTTTTTTCATGATTTGATTCTATAAATAAAATTGAATTGAATATTCCTGGGAACATCTTAGCATTTAGACCATGGTTCACCTTAGCACTAAACTAAATTCAAGAGGACACTATTATAGGTACAAATAAATCATTGTTGTGAAATGTCAACATGTTATATTACGGATCTCGGTTTAAGAGCATCTCCTTTACAATTAATGGCGTTGTACAGACAATACACATTTGAAAAAGTGTTTTTTTTTAACACACACACACACACACACACACACACACACACACACACACACCTTGAGGAATGAGGAAAAGGACATCCTGTGGTGCTTCCCTTGAGCTGCATAGCTGGAAACTCCCACCCCACAACAACAGGAACGGGCAGGCCGGCCTGCCACATTGACCCACCGTTTTCCCCTTCACAAATCACTCTTATGACTCCTGTTTGCATTGATGCTTAATGCGAACAGGCACATAGTCTGGAAACTAAACATCCATCAGACTTATTGTTATTATTACACATAATTTGGCTTTTCTTATCCTGCCGGTATTTACTAATTATTCCAACTGAGCATTATAGCCCTGACCACAACCTTATTTATAACTCTGTTTAATTGGGGCATAAAAGCATGGATTTTCAAGTGTTAGTAAAGAGGTTACCTGTGAGTTTAGCAGTGAATGGAGCACAGAGTGATCTCCAATGCTTGAGATTGATATGAAAATCCTGCTCAGGAATGAAACTATGGAAGCCTGATGCTGCCATCTAGTGTACCATAAAGGTAAACAGACTTGAATGCACATAGACTCCATGGAGCCACCGGTCTGACTCACGCACCATATAGACGGTGGTTCCCAACCTTTTGACATACCCTGTCCTATTAAGTCACCCTTTCCTGTAATGTTCCAAATGTGTTTATTTCAAATTTTTCTAAACTGGACGTTGGAAACTTGATTCTTTACTTGTACATGGGCATATTTCAACAATTTTTCCATTGTGTAAAGCAAACTATCAACTGTTTATTGCTTTTGGCCAGTGGTGGAAGAAGTTTTCATAGATTTTGTGACCTTGGGTCAGAGCAAGATTTCAAAGCTGATCCAATTATTGTTTATTTAGGAAGTTGGAGCATTTTCTCAACATAATAGGAACACTTCATTTGTCAGTTATTCACAAATATTCAAAATCAACACATCTGGAGTTACATGGTTTTTACTGGACAGGAAGAGATGGATATACTGTCATCTAAAAAGTAGTGTCATACTGCCAAACCTATCTCCACCGTGGAGTCTGAGTTGTAACTAAAGCGGTCAGATAAATGTAGTGCAGTAAAAAGATCAATATATCCCTCTGAGATGAGATGAACACTTATTATCGCTATTTTTCTGATGCTTTTGGCTCAGAAAGTCTTAAGGCACTACCAGGACGTTTTTAATACTTTTCTCCCATTCCCACCGGTACGCTATATACAGTACACAACTTATAACACTAGTTTTACAATTTTATTTTCAAAATCATGGTCAATAACCTCAAGTATATGACTTGTACCTATTTTTTTGTTAAAAAGATGACATTGTGAATACTTTGACTAAAATTTAAGATTAAAGAAAGAGTTTTAGATTAGATAATGATCATCCCACAGCTGGGAAATTCCCTTGTTACAGTAGTATTTGCTATAATAAAAGAAAAACAAACAAACAAGTAAACACACAAGTTCAGTTAGGATACAGTTTTGAAACCATTTACAGTTTTTTCGCAAATGCTATAAATAAACCAAATTTCTGATATAGAAACTTTTAAAACGGGTCAAATTAGACCAAGGAAAACTCGGGGGTTGTAAACAGTAGGCTAGAGAAAAATCCTGAGACGACAGCAAAAAATTACATCGAGAGCAACAACTCAGAAACACTTTTCTTTTTGTCTTTTTTCTTTTGTTTTTAGAAATGTTTCCACACTGATAGCAAAAAATATATATTTGAGAAAAATAACGTAGGCTATATTTAATTTTTTTTGAGAAATAATTACCAAAATTTCAAATGTTTATTTATTTTTTCTCATAAAATGCATTTTTTTTTGTATCAATGTGATTACTTTTTCTCTCAAACGTTTTTTTTTTCTTCTCTCAGATCATTTATTTTCTCGCATGTAATAAAGAAACAAATCTAGCTCGATACTTGATGAGGATTGGGAAAACTATGCTGGAATTGAACACTAGATGGCGGTAATCATGGCGGTAATGGTATTGGTACAATGCATGACAACCAAAGAAGAAGAAATTGCACCATCTGCAAGCTAATTCACAACGCTACGTTACGCTATGTTTTTAGCAATGTGACCTTTACTGTCTATGTTTGTGACCAAGGGGGTTATTATTACACATCCATGATTATGACATTGCAACGTAAACCCGGACAATGCACAACGTAGAGCTGGCAAGTTAGCATATTTGTTACAGTGTATGCTAGCTAGCCGTGGAGCTTTTAATGCTTGCTGTCACTACCCGATGTGAGACAAGTTAGCGTTACAGTAGATATACCTAGTCGCTAGCTAGTAGCCGCAGCAGCAGCAAATTGTGTCCTCGTTCTCTTACTACATATTTGGTGACCTCCAGTTAGCAATTTGTTTGTCTGTCAAGCTCTTGTTTGTATGTAGGCTACCTAACGTTATACAACCATAGTATTAACTGGCAGCTCAGGGAGATGGCCTTCCTGTCAGAAGGGGAAGCACAACAATATTAGCTACCTGATACTCTGGTTGACAGAAGATGGCGACAGCTCGATAGCCAACTATTGTCTATTTGGGGTAACCGTTAAGTAAAAGTTAAGTTAATTAATATCAGAAATACGTAGCGTAACGTCAGCTAGCTGAAGTTATAAAATGTGTAAACGGCTAACGTCAATTAAGCCAAACTTCATTAAACTGTTGTTGCACTTTCATTGGTTGCCACTGAACGCACACTGTAACGTTACGTGTCTGGTGGCACTCTGGCTAAGCATCATACATACGGTAAACAGCATAGTTAACGTGTAAAACGTTAAATTACGAACCATACGATGAAGGCTGAATAGCAACCAAAGTATAGAAAATAATATCTTTATTTGTCATTAATGACGCCGACATAATGCAGGGCCCCTAGGGCGTTCTGTCACTACACATCTAATTTTGACGTCACTCAAAGTTATAATCAAATGGGAAATGGCAGCTTCAATGAAGGGCTATAGCGATGCTCCTAGTGCTGTTCCACGGAGCTGTGATGCGTTTAAATGACATGGAAAATCCAGCTACCCTATTCTTTCTGGAAATCTAATCATAACGTACTAAAAAAGTAATTGATATTTTGACACACATTAATTTAATCCTGTTTGCAGACTCCAGTGTCCTGAATCACTGACCATTGAAAAATACTTCTACTGCTCAAAATGCTTATGACCTGGAGGCCCTCGTGAACCCCAGGGTGTGCCCAGATTAAGTTTTGGTCAAAGAATTTGTCAAATATTTAACCTTTTGCAATTTGATTATCCAAACCGTTACTGATCAGTTTTCTGTTTGTCTGCCTGTGTTTGCAGACATGACCAGAGCAAGGTGGGATCTGAGGACACAGAAAGGTTCACGTGGAGCGATAAGGAGTGACCTGGGGGCTTGAAGGCTCATGTCTACTTCCCAAACATTAACACCTCTCGACTGTGGCGGCGGAGAACACCTCAGCATGGTGAAGGCAGTAAAGATGGAGCTGCTGAGAGCACTCGTCAGTGAGCGTTTGTCTGCAGCTGCCGAGGAGATTTTTGAGCTTGTAGAAAGAACCATTACAGAATATGAAAAGGAGATTTCCTGTTCAAAGTGGGTAGTGGATAGCCACCGCGGACTGCTGGATGACGCCAAGTCACATAGTGAAGGTCGGTCTATCCATGATAGCAGTTACCAAGACACATTTTCAAAAATTTTCACAATTATTTACTTTAATGTAGTTTTTAATACAATTTAATTTAGGGCTGTCCCATCAAGGACAAAAAATTAACATTACTTAGTATTGGTTCACAAAAGGTTAAAGGGATCGTATTAAGCTTTTTTCGTATTTTTCTGTCATATCTACAAACGATCTAAATCGTTCTAAATGCTTTTGTTTAAATCATTTTTTTTGTACTGTCGACTAAGTGTTACGCAACTCTAAGTCAGCCTTCTGTGATTGGGCATCTGCTCTAGGTAGGCAGGACTGGAGTGTTTTTTTATTGTTTTTCAAGATACTGTGGTGTTAGCGTGTGGCTATATAATATGTCATCTTGGCTGCCAGTGTTGTTAAATTCTCCCCAGTTCTGGGTGACATTACTCCTGAAACATCACCGTTTATGGAGTATTTGGTTAAAAAGCCTTTATCTGTGATTTCTTACTGTAGAAAGTACTGCTTCATTTCACAACGATCTAACATTAGCTGCATGCTAACGTGAGGTAGCTGTGATCTTGGCGGCCAGTGCTGGTGATTTTTCCCCAATTCCGGGGTCAAAGTACAGCTGGGACATATCCGGTTGTGCAGTATTTGGTTAAGAAGCCTTTTGTGGTGGTTCTTCACATGACAAAGCCAAGAGACAGGTGCTCCTACAGAGCCTCTCATACAGATGCAGCAGCCATGGACAGTATGAGAAAGATAAAGTGTGTTTTTCAAACATTAAAGCATGTAAACATGTTCTAGTACAAACACAAAATACAGACTTTACAAATTTTCTTTTGAGGAGCTCGCTAGGACCCACTGGATCTAGCGAGACTGGAAACTAAACTACGTTTTTCACCCTTTTATTGATGGTTAGTGTTACATTGTGTGAGAGATTATTTGCTCCAGGTAAGAATGTTAGTGTGAAATTGAACACTACACATCCTGGGGGGGGGTCTTTACACAACAGTAGGCTCTATGCTGGGGGGGGGGGGGGGGGGGGGGGGGGGGGGGTCTTGAACACTACAGTAGGCTATATGCCAATGTTGTTTTTAATAAAAAAACATTTGCAAAAAGCGGACCAATCCACTTTTAAAGGCTGATAAGAGCATTATAATGAGAAAACATTATGGGACAAAGAGAAATTAATGGACATTTAGAATAGATAAAAAAGTGAGATTAATTGCGAGTTAACCATGACAATGTGATTAATCGCAATGAAATATTTTAATTGATTGACAGCACTAAAAATGACATAACTTTACTGTGTATCAGCCTCTAAAACCAGAAAAAGGACAGCACTTGTTTCATATCATGATGTTCCAATATCTAGTCTAATATATGAATGTCGATGTTAATATATTGCCCTAACTTTGGTGTTTGTAAGATGTCAGAATAGGACAAACATTTGTAAAGGTATGAAAAAGTCAGAGGAATCAGATTAAACAAAGAAAGTGTATTCCACTGATATAGTATTGCAGTTCCATAAAGTGGAGGTACTTAAAGAATAAAAGAATGGTCAAAAGCAGCAGAGAAATAAACGTTGTTTTCTCCTTTGCTTCAGATTCTTTCCAAATGTCTGCCTCGGGCGTGAAGTTGCAGTCTGGCCAGCAGCAGCGCGCTGCCAGCGGGAACGTCAGCGTGTGCTGGGCTGAACCAGAAACCACCACGTCAGAGCCGACAGAAGACTGTCCCAACATGGACAGCACTCATCCGGACCCGTCTCCCGCCAGTGAAAATTATCAAAATGGTCAGGAGATACTGATCGATATCGGAGACGAGGATGTGAAGCAGGAGTGTGACGTCGACATGCCTTTGGATATCGTCAAAATGGAAAAACGTCCCGTTAGCTTGAGTGCTTTTTCTTCCGAAAAGACAACGATACAACACATCAAAAAGCACCCAGAGGACAATTTGTCCCTTTACCAGTGCCAGTTCTGTGATCTCTACTTCTGCCACATGTCTAAATTCATCATTCATTCCAGAACGCACAATGGTGCCAAACCATACACGTGCCACCACTGTGAGAAAAGCTTTGGCGAGAGGCATAGTCTGCTCATTCACAGACAAAAACACATCGAGGAGAAACCATGTTTGGGTTTTATTCAAAAGGTGGAAGCAGAAACTGACCTCAGGTCAGTGACACCAGCCAGTAAGATTGAAGAGCTGGCTTGCAGACAGGAAGATTCTGGCATTAACATATTTCCATGTACTGTCACTCCCTATGATAAAAGTGAGTTTGATCAAGAGTCTCTGCAGCCCCTGAGTCTTTACCAAATCCAGACTGTTGCCGATATAGATAAAGACTCCTCAGCTGCAGCAACAGTTGATCTCATTAAAGCCGAGCCAGCTGGAACTGATGCCGGCGTGTCAGACGGTGCCATGTATGATCAGTTGCTCCTTCCAGTGAGACCGAGTGAACAGGGCGACGGTATGACAGAGCCTAAACATCGCAACTTTAACAATATCCTACAGAGTAGACCTTCGAGAAAATCCACAGAGCTCAATGTTGTGTTTGAAGCGGGGACAACACAGAAACCCCACAAGTGTCCTTGTTGCACCAAATGTTTCTCCTCGACTAAGACTCTATTAAGACACGTGCGGACCCACACAGAGGACAAAGCCTATCAGTGCCACTTATGTGGGAGGAACTTCTGTCAGAAGTCGGACCTGGTCAATCATACGAGGATACACACAGGAGAGAGACCGTATCAGTGCCCAGAATGTCCCAAATCATTCGCGCAGAAAGGCAACCTGGTGGTTCACATGAGGAAACATGCTAGAGATCAACTGTATCAGGGCCAAGAGTCCAGCTGGAGCTGTAGTCAGAGGTCATCTTTTGACTGTCAAATGCAAAGCCACAGGTAGTTTAAGGGGTTTTAAGCTTTGTTCTGAGGCTGGGTATCAAACCTCAATACTGGGTCTGGGGTTAGCTCTAGCTACGTTAGCAACACCAGTTGATAGCAATGGATTCCACAGATTTTTGTGCATACAAAACAGAAGGGACTGTTTGTACAACTGATTTAAAGAGACAGAAGTGCTACTACTTTTATTTTACAGCTTTAACTGGTTAATGCACAGCCTTGTTGGATTTTGAGTTCAGGGGGTACTGCGAGGTTTGTCCGACTTCCCAACTCGGAAATCCAAGTTCAGGGGGTGTGTTTCCAACTTTGACCTCGGGAATTCCGACCTCCGGACACAAATGGAACGCACTATGAAAGCTGGAAGTGAATGTTCCGTTGGACACAGCGTACCCTGTGGCGAGATTGTTTTGTCAACTGATGCTTCCAAGGTCCATTATTAATGTTCAATGTTAAGTTTTATGAAGTACTTTATTTAAGTTCTTGTTCTGCTACCTGTGTTTAGACATCATTCAGTATTTAAAAACGTTGGCGTCTTTTATTAAATGAAAAGGAGAAACTTCTGTATTGTATTGGCACTATATTTCTAACCAAACCAGCACTATTTGAGATTGTGAAAACTTTCCCTCTGTCACGTTTCTTTCTTTACTTTATATTGTCCTTATATTTTCTGGTGAACCCCAGTGTTCAGCAAGGCTAACTGTGGTCACACAACCACCACCAGGATTGCTATAAATAAGAAGCAGCTGACAGTGGAGGGACTGAAATGAACTTCTGAAACACAGGGTGGGAATTGTGACCCCACATAAAATAATGGCCCTGAATTCGGTTGCTAAGAGTAACCATTGTAGCAGCACTGTGTTCACCCTTGAGATAACCTTTCTGTACCAGCATGTGTTTGTGTAGGTAAGTAAGTGTAAGTGTAGAGAACCCCATGGAATATTCTTTGTATTTATTATAAGGTAAAATAAATGTATACTTTAATTTGTACGAAATATGTGTATCTACATAAAATGTCAAAATTACAGTGTAAAACCAAGCTTCTGTCTTATTGTTTGTTCAGTGAATCCTCTGTAAAGCTATTGTTTATACTAGATTTGGGCCGGTTTTACCGGTCCGGTGCTGTGTACCAGGCTAAACAAGTTTAGCTTTCATTTGTCACTAACTTAGCTTCTGACAAATTAAAGTAACGACTAAGGACTACATTAGCAACCTGTGCTACAGGGGTCACTGATCTTAAAGGTGCTCCAACCGATGTCAAACTTGTTTTAGGCTAGAACATTTATTGTCAAATACAGCAAACATCTCCTCACTATCTGCTAGCTGCCTGTCGCCAGAACACACTGTAAAAAACATCTTCTCACTATCTGCTAGCTGCCTGTCGCCAGAACACACTGTAAAAAACATCTCTTCACTCTCTGCTAGCTGCCTGTCGCCAGAACACACTGTAAAAAACATCTCCTCACTAGCTGCCTGTCCCCAGAACACACTGTAAAAAACATCTCCTCACTATCTACTAGCTGCCTGTCCCCAGAACACACTGTAAAAAACATCTCACTATCTGCTAGCTGCCTGTCCCCAGAACACACTGTAAAAAACATCTCCTCACTATCTGCTAGCTGCCTGTCCCCAGAACACACTGTAAAAATTGAAATAAAACATTGAGACCACTCAACAAAGCACACTGGGTAATATCAAATTCAACACGTGAACTGGTTGCTATGGACTCGTCACTAGGCTTCCTCAGTCATTTTATATTTTAGCAGGTAAAGCTGCCAAAGCTGAACCTTCGACTTATCAAAATAAAAGCTTGGGTCTGGTTTGCTATGTTTTCAGTTTGGGAAATCGTACGGTCTCTGGCAAACTAAACAGGGAGGGATTCATCTGCTAGCAATGGGGGGGCCGAGTCTAATTACTAAATTCCGTTTCTCCATCTTACTACATAGAGCTACATGGAAAGATATGCTCCAAGCAAGCCACTTTGAAACGCTGCTGTTTTCATGAATACAAAAGTTGGATAACGCTACCTGTAGACTAAAAAAACTGCATGATCCTCCCCTCAACAAAGAATACTAAAACATGACCCTCCCGTTTTCCTCCGGTGGTCCATTCCATAAATACCTTAACCCAAATAAAAAGAATTATGTTTAACAATACTTAGATCTGGCAGGTGTTGTCAAACCTAACTCAAAATGAGTCGAGAAAGAGGGTGAGAGAGGTAAGCATCAGGTTTCAAACTGCACCCTGGTGACTGTCAGTCCAGCCCCTCTGAGGGGACTGACGTTGCCGGGATGTGGACAGGTACCTCCGCCCCCCTCGTCTGTGTCTGACAGCCTCGTCTCCCCCTGACTGTGGGATGGCCGCCCTACCGGCCTCCACCGCCGCTCCCCCGTGCTAACATCGACTTGATGCTAGGTTGAGACAGAGCAGGATGCACCGCCACCGACATTAACCAGGGTCAATGCTCTTTATTTAAGTGGTACATTTTTTAATATTCCCACGCAACACTTCGCCGTGACCTCTTCATGATTACTTTTAAAATCAATGCTGAAACTGGCAGGCGGGTGGTCAAATATTTAATTGCTGCCACAAAGTGATATTAATTTCATTGCTTCAAGACTCTATGCAACGCAACCTGCATTAGTTTAATCGATAACAAATTAACTGCATCAACAAAATTCTTAATGATCAATTATTCACTGATTGATTGATTGATTAACCATGCCTATCCAGGGCAAGAAATTAACACCCACCCACCTGCGAAATGCAGGTGAATTTAGCAATTGGCGGGTAACACTGTCAATCTACCAGCCAAGTTGGCTGGTAGCCAATGAGAATTGAGTGATTCAGACGCGTAACTATTGCTAAGCAGTGTACGCCATAGTTCAATTTATTTTATGCATTGCTGTATATTATATAAGGGGCGGCTGTGGCTCAGTGGTAGAGTGGTTGCCTGCCAATCGGAAGGTTTGTGGTTCGATCCCCGCCCCTGCAGTCATTGTCGAAGTGTCCTTGGGCAAGGCACTGAACCCCAAGTTGCCCCCGGTGCTGCGCATCGGAGTGTGAATGTGTGTGAATGTTTATCTGATGAGCAGGTGGCACCTTGTACGGCAGCCCCGGCCACAGTGTATGAATGTGTGTGAATGGTGAATGTTCCCTGTAGATGTAAAAGCGCTTTGAGCAGTTGTTAAGACTGGAAAAGCGCTATATAAATACAGCACATTTACATTTATATTTACAAATGGAAGTGCTTCAAAACGTCCCACATGCAGAGTTAGAACCCTGGGAACCTCAAGTAGTCTTCCCACTCACACAGACAGAGAGCTTTTTATGTCTAAACCGCCCGACCTTTTAGCTGTTTGAGATTTTGCCTCGATAAAAGCGTCCTAAATAAAACATGTAGTGATTATTATTACCACAGATAACTAAGTGAGAGAGAGAAAGGATGCTAACTGGAACAGCACGGCAATCTGGGACGGGCTCAAACAGAAATATCCTGCTGAATGGAAGGCTGAAAGCACCCAGAGAAAACAGTAAATCACTAGGGACAACAAGTAAAAAGCACACAATAAGTGTAATGTGTTCAATATTAATAATGACTCGATTTACGATAACTGAGTGAGGGTATTTTAGAAATTATAACATATCTTTTCTATTTTTCCCAATTTAAGGTTCAGCTAAAACCTTATTGCCAAAATGACTACACACTATTGAAATGCCAGTACACTTTGGCAACACTACTGTATAAGAAATGCAATAGTAATAATATAGTAGTATCAAGTTTATATTCCATATAAGACTGGAATATAAGCTTATACATTATTTACAGATTGTAAATCACGTCTGAAATTCTTTCTCTTGCTCTTTTTTAATTTGTTTTTATTGATTTTCACAGGAAATGTTAGTACAACCATAAGGGCTTATTTATTTAATTATTTTTCATCTTCCCCCCCCCCTCAACCAAGTATGGTTGTGTTAGTTTAAACAGAGATTAGTTGTTCCACTGGAGCTAAAAACTTAGTTCATAATAAATGATCAATGCATTTATCTGTCTAACAACACTGTGTGAAAGGAACAGAAACAAAGCAAAAGTAAGGACAAAGATGATATGTGGACTGCTTGTACCGTTTGACTCCACAGACAGACACCACCCTACTATGGACTGATGGACACTCACACTGATGCTATCCCTCCATCCATCATCACCTGTTCGTTTCTCTGGATAACAGGCAGAGGCGTTTAGTGGAAGGAGAGGTGAGTGGAAACACCTTCCTCCAGGGGAGTGAGACCGCTGGACACCTCAATGGTCCTCTGGAAAGCAGCATGTTTGGCTGTTATTCTCACACCCACACAAACCCTAAAACCAAACCACCCACCCCCACACCCACACCCACCTCCATGCCGGTCAGTAGCTCCTCTCTGGATGTGGTGAACAGAAGCTCGTAGAGTCTGTATTTCTGAAACAGACTGCAGCCAACAGAATATGCAGGGTCAGCTGTGTCACTTGAATTATTCAGACACAATATATCCTATAAGAGCAAAGAGCTATTATACATACAGCATCTATCTTGAATGAAACAAAAACACAATATACTTGCTATAATGTCAAGTTTTTTTCCCCAGCAAATAAATGTGATGGTTTCATCCCAAATGCATGGTAAATTATGTTCATAAATACATAAAAAGGTGGCTACACATGTGGTTGAAAGTAACAAGGTGCTTTTATTCTGCATGAAAAATGGCCTAAGGCTGCAAATAACGACTGTTTTTAAAGTTAATACATCTGTAAATAATTTTCAGTGTTTCCCACACCGACTAATTTCAATCAATCAACACCGCCTGGAAATATTGCGTTTTATTCAAAAAAAAAAAAAAGTTTTAAGGCTGTTTAAAACACACAACGTATTCGTTCAGCAGCATTTCCTTTCACTGCTGTCCACACACACACACACAGTTTGTCTCCATGACAACAAGAGAAAATGGCTGCCAAAATTCACAAAAGGTTGGTATCTTGTGAACACCTTTACAAAATCACATATTAAAAAGTGCTATAAAAAATATTTTATATTCTCAATGTAATGTTGTCAGTGTGTTATTGTTGGAGACCAGACCCTTATTAGCAAGTGATCGCGCCTGAAAAAGGCCCGTGTGGAGGACGAGGACCGGCCTAAAGCTGGGGGAACAGTGTGAAACAGAGCTGAACAGTCCGACCAGTTATAAATTTGCCAGTGCTGCTCACGCAGAAAGAAAGGGCCAGGACGACAAAGATTTGTTAGAGCATTGAAGAAAGAGTAAAGGACAGCATCCAACAGCGTGTCCCCCTAAGTTTTTGATACGTGAGTGTTACAAAAATAAGTATTTTGAAAAAGGCAAACAAACCACAAGCAAAACACTGGAACATCAGGGCCGAAACATAGTGACAGGAAAGACTTGGGGGGGGGGAGACACATGCATACATGCAGAAGACAGACACATGGTAAGTTAATATTTTGAGATACTTAGTCTATATTGTAAGATACTAAGTCAATATTGTGAGATATTAAGTCAATATTTTGTGATCATTTTTCATTATTTTGAGTTACTAAGTCAACATTTGGAGGTACAAATTCAATATTTTGAGTTACTAAGTCAATATTTGGAGATAATCCATCACAATTTTTAAGTTTCTCATTATTTTTAGATACTAAACCAATAATTTGAGATACATGGTTAATATTTTGAGAAAGTGTCAATATTTGAGATCAGCTCCTTCTCTGTAACCAATGCAGCATCAAAGCACGGCGTATTGTTACCAATCCATTGCTCGTGTGTGAGTTACTGCGAAACCTCACCTACACAACTTGCCGGAAACTGACTTGTACTTGTTACCATATAACTTAAAATGGCTGCTGCTGCTCTGACCATTCTGCTACATTGATTTAAATGGAAATGGCCTTTCTATCCATTTTATTTCTATGACCATTACCTATTATATAGGTCCTGTATAAAGCAAATGAATGGACACGTTTATAACCAGCCCATTAAACCCATGCTGGTCCCACATAGACATGCTGGCGTGGATCTCTAGTGCGTATGCTTTTTTAACCTTTTAGATGTCTCTGAATGAGTCAGACACAGAGTTTGAAAAAAATCTAGTTTTACCTGTAAATCTGTATTTACGTGTAGATTTTTCAAGCTCTGTGTCAAATATAGTAATATAGTATTTTAAGGACCCTCTGACCTGGTTCTAATGTAAGTTATGAGTGATGTGGCTTCTTCTCTGTCTAGAAGTGGAGGGCTGTCTTCCTTTAAAGTCGACCACTGGCAGGCAGCACCTAAGGCCTTAGCAAACTCCATCAAGTTCTTCACTAAAACCATCTGTTTCTCTGTAAATTGGCAACAGAGCACAAATAATAATAGGATATGTAGTTATATCAAGCACTTACTGTAAAACCACCTTTTCTGCATTGTAGCAACATAAAGTGAATTCAAACCTATCATTTTTCATCTAAATTTACTGAAATATTAAAAAATAACACCTGCACAATCCTCTGAAATCTAATATTCAGGCATGGATGAACCCCAAAAGTTTATATCTGAGCAAAACTTATAATGCTCTGTTGAAACTGTATCTGACATTTAACAATTTCACAGGGCTCATGGTTTTTGAGGCTGTAATTAGCTGTGGTTTCAAATATTCTAATTTTAAATTAATTTTTTGTAATGGATTGCTTTAGATTGTTCAGTTGTAACCACAAAGCTGTGTCCAAAATCATTCACTATATCAAATGAAGATTCAAATGCTGAAAGTCGAGGAAGGATTGTTTGAAATTAGGAACAAGCAGTACTTGAGCAGCAGACTCGTGAGCTAATTGTAGGGAGCTACAGCTTCTTGGCATAAACAAGAACATAGGAGTGGACAAAGCAACGGATGATTTGTTCAAGCTTTTGGAACAACAGGAAGGGGTTTAGTTTGGCAATGTTTCTTTACTAATATGGGGATAAGATCATGCTTTTCTCTGTATGTGCTACCCACCTCTTATGTTATCCAGCAGCATGTGCAGTACAGCCATGGTGAAGGAGATCTTCATGGGGGTGAAGTTGGCCTCTTTTGCCCACCAGAAGCCATAGACATAATAATCCAGCAGGGCAGCTTCCTTCATACAGATCTGATGATTCCTCAAGCCCAGAATCGCAGTGATTTCACTACAGTCAACAGAGAGCAGATCTGGATAAATACTATTTAAGTGCAGTAGAAATTAAGCATGGCAAAACAGTCACTTAAATGCTCCTAAAACATCTGGGCCATAGCTACCGTTGAGAATAAGAAGGCCATGTTGTCCATATGTTTTTGTTGGCGGTGTCAATTTGGGGTTTTTAGAGAGCGAATTTAGGGTTTACATTACACAATAAAAACGTCCACACTAATTTAAGTTGTTTACTCAATTTGATTTAGGCCAACAAAATGATAAATAATGAAAGGCTTCAACATTTCTGAATTCAGAATCATAATTCTCCATTCTGGCAGTACGGAGAAAGCCTTGAAAACACCATTTAACCTTTGTATTGGGAAATACAATGTCCAGTAAGTACTAATAGTGATTGATCAAAAAGTACATAATATTGACAGTACAATGCAGTTGATGGACAAACAGCAGGGACACAGTATTAAAAATCATGCTTTAAAAACCTAAATAAAATAAAGAAAGTGAAATGCATTACTGCAGCTGTTTTTTCCACAAACTACTACAACCATAACTTGTCATACTTTGTATGAAATTAGACCATAACTAGAAATAATGTTTTTCTTAGACAGACAATGATTAATACCCTAATAAAAAGGCCAAATGCCTAAATTATCCCGTAATTAGTGCATAAATAAGGTATAATAAGCCTTACTTTCTATAAAATTAGACCAAAACTAAAAATATTTGATTTTAATTTAGGTTAATGTATGGTTTCTTATTGGCTTATTGTTTGTTTTCTGTCTAAAATAGACCAAATAACTTCTTGTTGGAATTTCTCCCACAATATAACTCCCTTATTTCATTCTGATATCATGTCACGTCAGTCATTAAATTCTTGGGATGACACATACAGAGGCAGCCATTTTATGGCATTTACAGCAGTGGTGTAGTCTACGTAATACAAAGTATACATACGTACACTAAGAAAGCTCCAGGAATTCAATGTACCCACATTAAAAAGCTCAATGACACGCAACAACATACTTTCCATTATATTTGTGACATACAGTGAAAGTTTACACACCCATGCTAAAATTGATTAAAAAGAGGAATAAAAAAACACCTTTTGGAAATGGATTTAAATGCCTTAATTAAAAATAATTAGGAAAATCCAACCTTTTAAGGACACCAATTTTCTTTGTGAATGATTAATGTATAGTAAATAAATAAATGTTCTTTCTGGATTTTTTTCCTTGGGTTTTCCTACAAAAATTTAATTAAGGCATAGAGTATGTTTTTTTTATTCCTCTTTTAATCAACTTTAGCATGGGTGTTTAAACTTTCTCAAGCCACTGTTTTTAGAATTGTCACTGTTTTTTCATCTGTGCATAAGCTAACTAAAGGTATTTCTACAGTAAATTGGTTCATAAAAGTGTATCTGAATTTTCAGCAGAAAATTAAGTGTTTCGCTCAAATTTTTCCTGTTGACCCCGGACCCCACCCACCTTCTGGCCCATAACCCGTACAATATACCCACTGCAACACATTAGGGTATACCACTGGTTTACAGCTCATATTTAGCTTAATTTTGGCCTGTAGGCTAACCTTTAGCGCATTCTTACCTAACACTAGCTAGCTAACGTCTTAACTGTTTATGGCTAACGTTAACTAGCTAGCTCGTTGCGACTGACGCAGGGATATTCCGTTATCATATATAAGGGTTGTGACGCTACTTACGTCTGAAGTTCGTCCATAGTTTTCTTTAGCAGCTCTTGGATTTGTTGGTTTGGCATCATTTCCCACTGGAGAAAGAGGCTTTCCTCTTTCTTCCGAGAAGTAAAGAGACATGCTAGAGTTATGTCAAAAAAACACACACACACACACACGCACACGTGCGAGCATATAACACTGTTTAGTTGTTACCTGTAGCTTTTTGTCCTTTGCTTTTGGTTGCTCTCTCTTTTCATGACGTGTTGCCTCCGCGGACATGTTTTTTTTTTTTTTTTTTCAGACACTGGTAGACGCGATAGTCGTTGCCGTGGCAACGCACCACCAAATCGCTGGTGTGCATTGTTTGGTTCGGAGAGGGAGAGAGTTGCGACACTCTTTGATCTCGCTAGCGGGGTGGTCACGTGGTTCATGTACCACGCTAGCTAACATTGTAACATATGAGTCGTTTAATTTGATAAATCACTTTATATACAGGCCTAGCCTTTTGGAGAGCTTTTGTGTTGCACATTAGATCCTGAATTACTTACATGAATCTATGTTTGAGTCGGTTGGTAAAATTAAACTCCGTAAATATGACGCAGAAATGGCGCACTTCGGTGAAGTTATATGCGCCAGGTTAGGGTTATACTAAATTGTTAAACTGCTCAAATGGCTAATCTGTAACATATGGATTTGAGCACGTGCTAAATGTCCATAGATGACCAACCAGATTGCCTGGTCTACTGATAATCCCCCTAATATTTGCTGACACAGTATCCCCCCCTTTTTTTGTCGACATCATGTTTTCACTGGAGCCTGTGTGTGCATCTTTCATTAAATATAACTTTTAGAGAGGTTAACATTGATCTGTTTTACAACTTTTATACCATGTTTGGTAATTATATCCCTATATTATGGGGCGGTAGGCTATTACTCTGGGATTGCTAATCTGACTAATTAATTTAATAAGCATCCTGAGTACAGATTGAGTGGGATTCAAGTACATAACATGTTTTTGACAATAATAAATTTGACACATTAGAATGCTTTTATTTTGAAGGGGTAATCATTCAAAATCACCCTCTATATTATATATTTTAACTCTTGTTCAGGCTGCTCTTAAAACGAAACCTCCTGTTTAACCGCACTCATTCCCCTTCAGAGCGATAGTACACCACCCCAGACTGTCGGTCGGGTGAATAAGACTGTTCTGCATAAAAAATAAAACAGGCTTATGTAAATATAGGAAAATATTGGATAGGATAGAACACATGAGGCAGCACTGTGGCCTTACAGTAAGAAGGTTCTGGGCCTGAATCCAGATTGCTCCGGGTCTTTCTGTGTGGAGTCTGTATGTTCTCCCCATGTTTACATGGGTTTTCTCCGGATGCGACCCCCCCCCCACATGTAGTCCCACTAGTCCCACTAAGTGCAGAGAATGGCACCCCGGACCCCCTTTCCTTGAATATAGTGATTGAATCCACCTCTACCTGATTTAGGCTTCTTACATGCAGGGGCACCGTATAGGGGAGGAAAGCTTGACATTCCAAGGGCCCATGGTGCCCCCAAAAAATAGGTAAAGAATAACATAAAATTAGTAAACTAACCCAATTTGATTTTTTTGTCATGGGGCCCAAAATTCCTGGCGGCGCCCCTGCTTACATGATCTCACGTCAAAAAGACTTCCCATGGCTGCCCTAACCTGCAGCTGTGTGACTGTCTGCTGAAACGTCACTCCGCCTGCACTTTAGTTAACCACCCCCCAACCCACCCACCCACCGCCCATGCTCGGCTACGTAATGCGGCACATCGTTCCAGGCGAATGGAGCGCAGCCACTATCTCCACTGACCTGGATAAGGGCTGGATCGGCTCTGGACTGCACTCACATCGCAGGTTGGTCAGTCCTTTGATTTTCCCTAATAATAACATATCGTTGTTACAGACTATTTCACGTGTCATTTCTTCCGTTAACAACTTTGCAATTATGGAAGATATAACAGAATTATTGTGCATTTTCGAATCAAACATCACCCAGAGCGCAGGTGCACAGTCCAGCCAATAGGCTACTAAAGAAATGATAATTTGGCATATCAGATATATAATCTACGCTCAGTTTTATCTCCTGCCTCTATTCCTTTAAACAAGATCCATCCCCCCACCACCCCCACTGCCCACACTGCTGTGATGTAGGTTAAAACGACGCAGCATCGGACGTGCGGATGGAGTCGGGACCGGGGGACCTTGGCTGCCCGTCAGCGCCGCATCCGGAGCCGCCGAGCGGGAGGCAGAGCACCGGGCTGCTGGGAAACCTCCTGTGAACAGACCCTCCTCTGGTGCACCGGGAGAGTTGTAGGCTACAAAAGAAACACCAACTTGAATATAAAAAAAGAAAAGAAAAAACCCTCAGCCTGTTACATGGAGCCGGGTGGCGCTGGGTAGGGGGGGGGGGGGTCAGCAAGGCCCTCCGGGAGAGACCAGAGCTTCAACTCAAGTGTAACTCCACTAAAGCTAATGGTAAGATGCGTTTACCAGTTATCTATTATGGCATAGTCTACCTAATGTTTGTCTAACCCTTCAGTAGCCTAACCATTACCATCACCTAACCATTGTGAGTGATTTTTATTTGTATTCTTATGGATGTGTGATATATGTGTGTATTTGTGTTTGTTGTGTTATGGTTGTCTTGCTACTGGACGCCTACAATTTCCTTTGGGATGAATAAAGTATCTATCTATCTATCTATCTATCTATCTATCTATCTAATACTGCTTCCATGGCTGTCATCTGTGTGGGGATAGTGTGAGTGCATGAGGATTTTTGAAAAAAATAGGCTATTTTATTGAAGTCGAAGGTAGATACAGGTATGATGTGTCAGATTCAGATTTGCCAAGTTCTTGTTAAACACACTTTTGGGTTACGGGTCTGAACCTTGGGTTGCGAGGCTCTGGGTATTGGTGGTGCTCCTGTGGGTGTTGTGCCCCTATACGCCCAAAGAATACGTTGTCAGGAGTGGGACCTGTAGTACGGACTCAAGACCGTTTTTTTATGGTCTCGGGCTTGTCTTGGACTCGCTGGTATTTGGACTTGGACTTGTCTTTTACTCGCTGGTCTTGGTCTCGGTGTCCGGTCTTGCCAAATATGGCTTTTGGTCTCGACCGAGTCCAGGTGTCTTTATTATGTTTGTTTACATGTGATTATGTCTTTTCTACACTACATCTGGAGTAGAGCTATTGTCATTGAGTTGCTCAAATGCTCAGTACTACTACTTACTGTAGTAGTATCAGTTCTAATGCTCTGTACCAGTAACTACTGTGGCAGTATCAGTTCTAATGCTCAGTACTAGTACCTACTGCAGCAGTATGTGTTCTAATGCTCTGTACTAGTACCTACTGTAGCAGTATCAGTTCTAATGCTCAGTACTAGTACCTACTGCAGCAGTATGTGTTCTAATGCTCTGTACTAGTACCTACTGTAGCAGTATCAGTTCTAATACTCTGTACTAGTACGTACTGTAACAGCATCAGTTCTAATACTCTGTACTAGTACTTACTGTAGCAGCATCAGTTCTAATGCTCTGTACTAGTACCTACTGTAGCAGTATGTGTTTCTAATGCTCAGTACTAGTAAGTACTGTAGCAGTATCAGTTCTAATGCTCTGTACTAGTACCTACTGTAGCAGTAACAGTTCTAACGCTGCTGTCATGTGGTATCACCATATGTCATTCTGTTTTCTTTACATTAGATCAAATGATATCAAGGGGAATGGCTATACAGTACTTCCAAATCCTGGGTGTTGTGACACGGTTTTTGCTTTTTAATATCAGCAAATAACCCCAAATTGTAGCAGTGATAATGTCAAGTAATAAACTTGATAATGTTATGCATAAGACTTTTTTTCTGTCCTGGACTAGGACTCGAAACTCTTTGGACTCTGTCTGGACTCGGCCTTGACTAGTCCTGGTCTTGACTCCAGCCCTGCCTGTGTTAGCTGTGTCCAGTGATGTGGTCCTACCTCGGACACAACGCTGTGTCACCATGTCAGAGGTTTTCCCTCCTCTAATTAACAGGGCTGTTTTGATTGGATCCCCAGTATCTACTCTTCCTGGGGCTGTGAGACAAGAGCAAATACGTACCATTTTTTCGTAATTGAAACTCTTTTAGATAACATGAAACCATGGATGTATTATAGCCTATTTACCACACGAAACACCTACTTCAGGGGCGTAGCACAAAATTCTATGGGCCCCGCCGCACTGCTATTCAGATAGATTACAGATGGAGTCTGGTAATCAAACTAGGATATGGAAACTATTTTAATCACACAAGAAGCTCTTTGGGATCCTTTTGAACATTTGTTCTTCAAAATATTTTACCAAAAATATACCATAAGGGCCTTGTTTAGGTGTGGGATATTGCAGATTTCTACAAATTTGACATACTACTAGAGCTTTTACATCTATAGAAAGGTTCTCACAACAATGTGAAGAACAAAGTGCCTTAGTTTTATTTCAATAACTCCATGTCAAACAAATCAATTTGCCTCAGGTTGTTACTGCTACTGTAACATATTCAATTCAATTCAATTTTATTTATAGTATCAATTCATAACAAGCGTTATCTCAAGACACTTTTCATATAGAGTAGGTCTAGACCACACTCCGGAATTTACAAGGACCCAATAATTATAGTAGTTTCCTACAGAGCAAGCAACAGTGCGACATATGAACATATCGATTTTTTTAAATATTATTTCTACACCTTTTAGTACCCGGGGCCCTCCTCACATGAGGGCCCTGGGTACTCAGTCCCCTTTTCCCTCCAGTCCGACGCCCCAGAGCTACTGAATCCACAGCCTACTCTGGCTCAAATGAATAAAGACGCTCATCTATTTACAACGAAATCATCCACATTTGTCGAAATCATTATCATAGGCCTATTGAGCAATTACATTGAAAGTCTTTAAGATAACAGGTGCCTATCATTTCTGTAGCCTCGGCTACATCGAAACAACAGACATTTTTTTCTCGACTCCACATTGCTGTCTTCGGACAAAACCCCACGTCCTGAGGTAGATGATGTCGGACACTTTTAGCAACAATCTCGGCCTGTCAGTAGTACAAAAAAATCAAGGCTGCACAATTGCCAAATTAGGTGACAACGCAGCTCAATTTGCACCGGCCGGTCATTGCGATCTCGTGCAATGCTGGAATAACGATTTTTGGTCGCATCCGTCTATTAGACACAAAAAGCATTGGGAATGGGGTATATGGATATATGTGCAAACTGCCATCCCTAATTTCCACTGAGCCAAATTAAAAGGGACCCATAAAGAACACTTTAACCAAGATCTAGCTGAGTACATATTGGTGTTTTTGACTGCTGGTGGAGCTCGACTCAAAATAAATCAGGCTTTTGATCAGCCCTGAGACATCTAGCATATTGGCTCAGGACATCCTGATACTGATGAAATGTGTCTAATACACTCAAGATCAGTAATCCTGAAGAGTGCTTGATTCAGCTCTTAGGTCTCAAAGAAATAAACAGTAGGAAGTCAATACAATAGGTGAATGCTTCTGCTTTCAGCCAATCACGTGCACTTATTTTTCCTCTTGTACCAAGTTGTATCCGGATTCCCTGTAACTGGTGGAAGCTGTTGAAAATCTCTAATGCGCTAAAACAATCATGATTATCACACATAAGCACAGGAATCGGATTCAGAACAAAAGAAGCCGTATTACAAAATCTTGGCTCGTGACAAAGCTCGTGGTTGGTCATCAGAGATATGGGACTGTGCACAGATCTCTGCTGCTGTGTGTGCATGCCTGTATTTTTTTTTCTCCATTTTATGGGATCTGCAAAGGATTTAATCAGTCATGCTCTGTCTAATAGATGGGTTGCCCAGTAGAGCGTGATGAGAGCGCATGCTGTCCCGGAGAGAGAGAAAGAGATGAGAGGCGGAAGACATGACAGTGTCTCTAAAATACAAGGCCTTGAAACGCAAAGGAAAAGCGAGTTGACGCTGTCATGAAGACGGAGCCAAGTTAGCTCTTGATTCCTGCCTCCACAGGAATCTTCAGCTTGAATTATGCACGTGCAGGGGGGTGCTCCAATGAAAGAAAGGACAAGGCCTAACTGTTGTGTGAAAGGCACGTTTTGCCTTTTAACACAGAGGGAATGCCAGACCTGTCCAGGAGATGCACATCTTACTGTAGATGAGTCACTTTATCTAAGCCTCCTCCACACTGCTGCCTCCACAGCTAAATCATCGGAGCTTAAGTAATAGTCATGCCAGTGCAGTGATTCACTGCACTGGCTTGTTGGTAGCCTCATGGATTTGCCATCACCTAAAAAAGGACTAAATATGTTTTATGAAATGTCAATCAAAAGTGTAGATTAAAAGGAATACTTTGACATGTTGTGTTCACTTTGCACTCTTACAGAGAGCACGTTACTGAGCAGTACAAGCACATTTATTTACCTTTTTGGAATTATATAGCTCTACAAGGTAACAAAACACCACGCCAAATTCTGTCCTCAATGTAGCATGTAGTTTTTTTAACATTAAGAGTTCCCCCAGCTTGCCTATGGTTTGAGGAAATGAAATGGAATCTTGCCCCTTATGAGGTCATAAGGGGAAAGGATACCTCTCCTTTCTATGCTTTGCCCACCCAGAGAATGCAGCCCACCAATGAGAGAGAGAGACATCATGGCTTTCAAACGACCAAAGTGGCATAATAGCATAAATTATTATTAATATCTCCTGACATGGCACCAGGAGTCTACATACACTAAGTATCACCTTACTGTGCATTCCAGTGCAATGTAAATGTCAAATCAATGCTAATGCGAAGAGTTGCATGCACACACTTGGGCGATAGGAGATAAGGTTGATGGTTATGGTTTTTCTATAAATAATTAACAGAAAAACACGTAATAATTACAATACAGTTATCCAATCACACTTAATTAGATAGCCAACACACAGCTATTAGTACTCAAGTGAGTAAGAGGTAGGCCTCGCACTGCTGAAATCATAAAGTACTACACAACAGATAAACATTCATTTTACAACAATTAAATATACAACAACAATGATAAACAACAATTACATCAGAAATTCAACATTCTGAATTAGGTTATTATGAACAATTATTGAATTATATGCACACAATGTTATTTCTGTTGTCTCAAGGCAAACAACAAGCATTTAATGACATCCAATCTACAATAAGTATAAAACAACATATTTTTCCGATGTTTTTTGCTCATTTTTTTGTACACTTTTTTTTAATTCATAGCTTATAAACATTGTTTTTATGACATTATACAAAAACAAATAATTTAGTTTTTTGTCTCCTTTTTTGTCATTTCTTCTGAGGTCTTGGTCACTTTTTAAAATTCAATGAAAATTCGGTGAAAGTAATCATCCATTTTATCTGAAGAACATTGTATGGCAGCCATGTTATTTTTAGGAAATTTGGTTGAAAGAAAGCCAAGTTCCTGATTTAGAAAATAAAAAAAAACTAGTTAATTTGACCCGAGGACAACATGAGGGTTAACTTCAAATATCAATTGCTATTCTTCGTATTCAAATCTATTGAAAACAATAAATGCAGCTAAAATATAAATCATTCACATGTTGAAGCTTTTCAAATCTGTGCTGGTTTTCATTGTCTTATGCAAGTAAATTAATTATCTTTCTGTTTTGGACTTCTAGGCGAAGAAAAAAATGGGATAAGCAATTTCACTTTTTTAACATCAATGTATGAATTTATTATACAGCCGGGTTCACCTGTTCTAGCTTGAGCTTCCCAGATTATTTGCCTTTTGCTAATTCAATTACATATTTCTGGAGACACTGAAATCCATGTTATGTTTTACATGTTTAATGACATGCAGTTATCTTAAGACTTTAGTGCAGTTAGGCAACACCACAACTACATTAAGCCGTCATATTTATCCATAAGATTATGCTAATTGACATTTACATTGCACTTGAATGCACAGGGGGTTTTAAGGTCATAGTCACTCAGTGTATGTAGAATCCTGGTGCCATGCTAGGAGATATCATTAATGCACCCATACTGAAAGAGCCGTGAGTAATTGTGCAGGGATCTGGAAACATGCAGCACAGTCCAACCTCCAGCAGCAAGTCTGCAGGCTTCATATAGCCATTCTGAGCAGCATGAGTGAAGTTGGATGTTAGCATAGATGTTATCATTTGCATAGAGGAACATGATACATGTTAATTTCACTTGCACGTGTTATGTGATGTCGTCGCGGGATAAGAGGTCGAAGGCTACAGGACAAGGGGTGTTGCGATGACATCATCGATACGCAATTAAGTCAAAAGGGTGTCATTTTTGAATTTTTTAACCCTGGGACCAGGTTTCAAAGAAGTGCGTTTTCAGGCGGTGCGCTTACAGGAGTTGTTTCCGTGTGCATGGCCCCTAAAATTCACTGATTAACACATTGTGTCCTGTTTTGTTTGTAACTATAGTGAACAGCTGGATGAAGTTACCACGTGGTGCTTGCTTGGGACTTGTGCTGCTTTCATATCATATATAATGCATAGAAGAGATGGAAAGACTCCCATGTTTGCAACTTGCGAGTGTAGGCTAAATGGAGGGTTGTCTGTTTGCAGAGTTAATGGTTTAGGGAGTAAAAATGCCATAACAACATATCACAAGATCCATGTTGTCAAAGCTGTAGAGTTAGCTGCAGCTTTCCCTCCTCCCCCTCTGCCTACAATCAGAAGAGCACATCATGCACTAGCTTTATAACATAAGCTGTGTTCCCAACCAGTCCCTCATTCATTAACTCACTAATCCCTATATAGTGTTTCTGAACCCTTGTGTTCTCTTCCCGCCAACCTGGATTTTTTTTCTCTAAAATTTAAAATAAAAACCCTTTAATCAAGGTTATGGTCGTCTTTTTTTTACCCTTTTGTGTCTTTCCCCCAATGATTTTGTCACTTTTCCAGTGTCTGTCAAATTTCTTCATGTCAAGCCATTTGAAATGTTTGTGGATTTGTCCCGAAATTTTTAAAGCTTGTCTTTATTTGACATTTTTGTAACTTTTTTCAACATCTTTTCACGTTTTTGTCACTTTATTTGACATTTGTCAATGTGATTATTTGTTCACATTTTAGTCACTTTTATTGTCATTTTTCTCTCTTTTTTACACTTTTTTTTAAAGTTCTTTGACCAATTGTTTTTTTCTCCGAATGCTATAAAATGGACAAAGAACGCACAAATTCAATAAAAGTAGTGACCTGAATATTTATTTACCTTGTGAGGAGCGTTGTTGGGAACCATCCAAGTTACTTTTTTGGAAAATTTGTTTGAAAGAAAAAACAAATTTCTGAAAAGAAAGCATTTGGAAAGGGGTCAAATTTGACTCGAAGACAACAGGAGGGTTAAATATTACTATCTAGGGAGATTTCTGACAATTTGTGTGATGGATGCAAATCAAAACAAAAATACTTGTCATACGTCCCTGAAATAACCCGAACACTGGAGAATAGTAAATTGTTATATATATCTTGCATGATTCATTTAAACTTAAGAAATGAAACCCACACACAGCTATGGACTGTATATAAAGAAGGACGATGTCGGTGAAACCGATTAATCATAATCCCACCCCGCTCGACCAATCACGAGACAATCCCGGCTGTCAATCAAGACGTGTCACTCCGTTTTTATAGCATCAAGTAACTATTAAAATTTGAACAAAACATTTGAATAAGCGTGATCACACCTACCTAAAACACCAGAAACAATCTTTTTTTTAACATGTACTTTGATCCTTTTTAGTTTGTCCCATCAGCTAACATGGAGGTTGTTGCTTGTTGAGTCACGCATGCTGCACACGCACATGCTTTGCATAGTTTGAGCCGATTGTCCAAAGGAATCCTGTAAACTTACCGGCTGAAGACACAATTTTGTGAAACCTGGTCCCAGGGTAAAAAAATTCAAAACGCACACTTGCCTATCAATGATGTCATCGCCATCGCTCGTCCTGTAGCCTTCGACCTCTTATCCCGCGACGACGTCTCATAAAAACAACAATGGCGGACTACATGCTTGTGTTCCTGCTGGAGGAGACATTGAACCTTTTAGGCTGTATACAGTGCTACCAGCTATAGGCCTGGAATATGACGCACATTATCTTGACACGATTCCTTTATCCATTCATCCATATTTAATTTAAAAAGTAACATTACATCACAATATAAACGAGCCTGACTCTGACTTTAAAAACTGTTTTTCAGCAGGTTCCTGTTCTGCAGAAACGTGGTTACAGCACGTCGGGACAGAGACATGTATACAAGACATCAGCATGGGCTAGACAAATCCAGACAATGCAAACAAGGCTTGGACAATACATACACGATGCAAGGGAGGACGGGAAAAGTTAGTGTTTTGACACAAGTGGACGTGGTCTTAGAGGTGTTGGATGCTTTTTTTTTTATTTGGACTGTCTCCAGTCTATGTGCTAAGCTGGGCAAATAAGATCCTGACTATAACCATAAGCCAATTAATGTTTTTTTATTCCTCTTTTTAATCAACTTTAGCATGGGTGTGTAAACTTTCTCAAGCCACCATATATATATATATATATATATATATATATATATATATATATAGATATATGTTTGGTAAATTTCATTCTTATGAATCTTAATTTGTAAACTTCTGTCATTCTGCAGGATTTGAAGAAAGTGCTCTCCTTCCCTCCATACCCCGGGGATTACCTGCATCCAGTGGTGTATGCCTGCACAGCAGTCATGCTGCTCTGTCTGCTCGTCTCCGTCATGACCTACATCGTCCACCACAGGTGAGAAGAACATTTAATGACCCTTCTGTTGTCCTTGGGTCAAATTTGACCCGTTTACAAAAACTTTCTACATCAGAACTATGACAAAAGAACCTTGAAAAAAGTGATACATGTTGAAAAAATACTACAAAAATGCACGAAAAAAAGTCAACAAAAACATTCTTTTTTATATGCTGATAAAATTTGAAAAAGTGACACAAAAATATCATAGTCATTGGAAAAAGCCACAAAAAAAATTTAAATAAATTGAATGAAACATAATTAAAAAAAAACGTCAAAGTGACAAAAAAATTGAAATGATATTGACAAAAAAATTGAGAAAAGTGTAGAAAAAGAACAAAATGTCGAGATTTCAACCCAGAAAAAGACAAAGTTGCAGGTCGACAGGAAGACAACACAACGGTTAAAAGACGGTTTCACAGTGTTGTCGTCTATCTTAAAACAATACTCACTAACCCATAAGCACATTAAAAGAGCTACCGGTTGCTTGGCATAGCTTTTTTCAACATCTGAGGGGGGGCACATATTAAGCAAGGGGTCTGGGGGTGCTCCTCCAAGAAATCTTGAGCATCAAACACTTAATTTCCTGCATTCTGTTGAATTTCTATGCACCAATTTCTGCTTTTTCTGCAAGAATTGAATGAATGGAAATGTTGTATTACGTCCTGTTCCAACATTGCATAATTGCTTTTTCTTCTTTAAATTTTTTTGGCTTTTTGCTCTACCAGTTTGTCAAAATAAAAGTCCTCTTTTAAAATGTTCTTAGTGTTCACTTGTCCTCAGGTCAAATTTGACCCATTTTCAAAAAGTCTATCAGAAATTTGGGTTTCTTTAAACCAAATTGTTAACAGAAATAACATGGATGGTTCCATACAATTCTCTTTGCGAGTAAAACATATGATCGGTTTAATACTTTCATTGAATTTAGCTTTTTTTTTTCAATTTTATAGCATTTCAAGAAAGAAATTTATAAAAGAAAGTTGAAAAAAGTGACACAAATGTCGGGAAAAGCTTCAAAACATCGGGGAAAGCAAGAAAAGTGTAGAAAAAAAAAATGTGTCCCTAAAAAATAAAAAATTGCATGGTCGATCGGAAGACAACACAAGGGTTAATTTGGCATATGCGTACGTCATTACCCATCCAGATACTGGTAATCCTACTGATTAACAACATCATATACATTTCTGCAACCCACTGTTTTAGTGTGATTACCCAGCAGTGGATGCAGAGTAGGTAAAAGGACGTCCATCTTTTTTAACTTTGAACTCGTTGTTTGCAGTGCGGTCCGCATCAGCAGGAATGGCTGGCACACACTTCTCAACTTCCTCTTTCACACGGGGCTGACATTTGGAGTTTTCGCCGGGGGCATCAATCAGATCAACTTACCTTTCGTGTGCCAAATTGTAAGTTGTTGTTTTCTTACTTTCTGAAAACTGAAAGCTCCCTTTAGCTGTTGCTGAAGCCGTTTGAGGTCACTGGCAGCTATAGGCATCACTCAGAAACTGAGAGAGGCATCAGTGTCTGTGGGAAAGTAAATGTTCACTGAGTGTTAAGTTAAATCACTACCACGAGGCCTGCTCTATATCATCTGCTGGTTTCCATGCAAGCTACTCATGAATCTGAATCAGCTTTATTTGCCAGGTATGAGGAAACATACGAGGAATTTTACTTTGGAATTTCGCTGCTCCCAATGTGCTTACACATACAAAACAACCAAACAATATATACACACATTAATATATACACACTAATATATACATACTCTAAACAGAAACAATATAGAGGCATGAGTGCAATAAAAATTATTTAAATGTGGAGCATAAGGCAAGGGATGCAGGGATAAATAGTATTGTGTTATTATATTACAATATGAACAGAGTGAACATTATGAAGGGAATGAGAATAATACTATTGATAATAAGTGTGAGATGTGTTCTGGCTCACATATACAGAATAGTCTATATTTGCTATTGAACCTATTGTTTCTTTACAACACTATGTTGAGTGGATAAGTATGAAGTATTTTCTTGTGTTAATCACTGTCTAGTCTCGCATTGCCAGACCTATCTTCACAGCGCTAAAGAGGATAGGAGAATAAACGGTCAGGGGTCGTTTGCATTTCGTTACACCAATCAAGTCATGACCGAAAGAACGAGATCCCGGTTACAAGCAGCTGAAATGGGTTTCCTCAGGAGGGGGGCTGGCGTCTCCCTTAGAGATAGGGTGAGAAGCTCAGTCATCTGTAAGGAGCTCGGAGTAGAGCCGCTGCTCCTTCATGTTGAAAGGAGCCAGTTGAGGTGGTTCGGGCATCTGGTAATGAGGCCACCAGGGCACCTCCCTAGGGAGGTGTTCCAGGCACGTCCAGCTGGGAGGAGGTGGTGTAATCTAGGTGGCGCTTAGATTGGGACGCAGCGACGGAGGCTCTGCAAAATTTTCTCGGGAACGAACTTGTTTTGTTGGAACATTTGCATACAATATTAAATGAAGTTACACAATACAGTAACATGACATGAGCTCTTTAAATTGGATAAACGTCATTTGAACTTGCCAGTGTATCGCTGAGTATTTTGTCTGTAGTAAACCCCCCCCAAAAAACCCGTCCCAGTGGTTTTAAAATGCTGATGGTATGCTAACTATAATTTAACTGTGAAGATATTCGCTCAGTTTGTGTCCAGTCGGAACACTTAGGCATTGTCCATTCTTCATTCAAAGTGTCATCAAAGATGCTTTAAATGTGATTTAAAATGAATTAAAAAGGAAATACAAACTGTCTGAATATGTCCTTGTACTAAATTAACAGAATAGTTTGGCATTTTGGGAAATATGCCAGTTTACGTTTGATCTGAGAGTGAGACAAGAAGATCAATACCACCTCTTATATCTTTCTGTAAAGTATGAAGCAGGAGACAAGTATCTTGGTTTAGCAAAAAGATTGCAAGCGGGGGGGGGGCAAGCGTGACATGTTAAATATCATGCTGTATCTTGTTTCTTTAATTTCTCCCAATCAATAAATAGTCCATTGAAACCGCAACTTTTACACTTCAGTTTGTGTATGTGTTAAAATTGTAAGTATAGGGCGATAAGCTAAAATAACCATTTCCTTGCCCAAGCTTAGATAGATAGATAGATAGATAGATAGATAGATAGATAGATAGATAGATAGATAGATAAACAGACAGATAGATAGATAGATAGATAGATAGATAGATAGATAGATAGATAGATAGATAGATAGATAGATGGATAGATAGACTTTTACAAACAGGCATGAGCCTTGGTAAATAATCATGTAATGAATTGTAGTGCTAGTACAGATTTAAAACTGCATAAGTATAAATTGCATCCAGACATAAGCAGATACAAGCTAAAACTACATCAATGAACTGACATAGAGTTTACCTATATAATATAACAAGGCTTACCAGTTAAGTGACATGCATATTGACCTAAATGAACAAACAGACCTAGTAGTTATATAGAAATGCCAATTGATGTTAATGTTAACATATGCTTTTCCTACTGTGACGGATACTGTGTGCTAACAAACTAGCGCTGGTGTTCACAATGATTTCCAACAAGTCACTGGCTCAGTGTGTCCACTAATTTCATTGGTAATTTCATTGGAATATTTATTGGAAAATTTGGTCATGAAAAACTTAATTGTTTTAGAAGCAAACGTACTCTAGTGCACTAAAGTGAGGCTTTGACGTTAAAAAAAGCCCAGTAAAACTGTAAATCCCTATTGAATCAAAATAGAATGTTTTTCTCATCTGTGAAAGATTTGGAATTGAAATCAGAATCGTTAAAATCAAAACAAATCACAACCCAAGTGGGCGGACACACCTCTTCAACCCTCATTCCTAACACTGGAACACCACAGGGCTGTGTTCCGAGATCCCTGCTGTACTTCCTGTATACCTACCACTGTGGAACCAGTTTTGACTCCAACACCATCACCAAGTTTGCTGAGGACACAGCAGGGGGCCCAATCACAGACAACAATCGAAAGGCCTACATGATAGAAAAAGGACCTGACCCAAGGGTCCCTAGGTGGAGAGGACAGCTTCAAGTACCTTGGTGTCCACATCTTTGATGGGGAAAAAGGGAAAGAGGAGACTGTTCACCTGGGAAACCTGACGATATTCCAAGTATCCCCTCAAATACTTTAGTGGACCAAAACATCATTTGACCAATTACAACATTTTGTAGTCCTGATATACAGAGTATTTGGTGTCAAACTGTTTTCATTCAGTGATTTATAATAGTGGTATAATAGGGTGGAGCACAATCTGTGGTATCATTAATACGCTTTCATCTCAAATTCATGTGCAAAACACTAAATGAACAATTAACTCATATTGCTTTTAATAATCTTTGTTTACAACTTTATTTAGATTGGCATTGTGCTCCACTATGCATCTTTGTCTACCATGCTGTGGCTGACATTTACTGCTAGAAACATCTGTAACGATGTGTCCAAAGACCCACTTCGGCCCCAGAAGAGGAATGGCCCAGCCCAGACTCGCACCAAACCAACCGTCCTCAGGTAAGCTGTGAGCAATAAGCAGGTTTTTACCACTGTTTTTTAAGATTATTTTTTGGGGCCTTTCCCTTTAATTAAAGTAACAGTGGACAGATATGAAAGGATGAGAGAGATGGGGGATGACACGCAGCAAATGGCCGCAGGTTGGACTCGAACCCGACTATAGGCTAATGTAACAAAACAAAATGCTCACAATGACAATGTTACATGCCAATCTTTGGTAGTTAGCTTTCTTGCCACTGTCACACTGTTGCTTGCTCTGGAGGGAACTACTAGAACTGTTGGGTCCTTTTAAATTCCGGAGTATGGTCTAGACCTACTCTATCTGTAAAGTGTCTCGAGATAACTCTTGTTATGAATTGATGCTATAAATAAAATTGAATTGAATTGAATTAACTTTGCAAGTTAATACTAAACACATTGTACAGCTGAGGCTGATGGTAGTGTCATTGGTTTTGCAGATGTTTGGTCATAAACTAAAGTATTCAACACATTTTGCCACTATGATGGCACTAGATGACAAGTCAAAGAACCACCAAATTTATTACAATTCGTCGGACGGAAATGACGGAAATATAAATGTCAGAACCAAATTTCAAGGCAACAGCTTTCACCCTGTTTAAATGCACCATGGATATCTATACCAGATTTCACAGCAATCCATTCAATAGTTTTAAAATAATAAAAATATGAATTTGAATAATTTTATACATTTTTTGCAGATTTTATCTTGTAAGTGATGGAGTCCCTCTCGTGATTGTTGGAGTTACGGCAGCATTTGGTATGGATAACTATGGCAGCAGGGACGACGCCTTGTAGTAAGTACTCCTTATTTTGGAACAATCATGTGTTCATTCATTTTTCAGTGAATAAGACACCTTTATGTCACTGTCTTTTTCAGTTGCTGGATGGCATGGGAACCAAGCCTGGGAGGTTTCTATGCCCCCATGGGTCTTCTGGTCTTGGTCATGTCTGTGTACTTCTTGTGTACTTACATCCAACTTAAACGCCACCCAGAGAAGAAGTATGAGCTGCGAGTTCTGAGTGAGGAGCAGCAGCAGTTATCATTTAGTGAGCCAAACCATCACTGCCACACCGACACCGGAGGAGATTCTAGGCCCAGTGGAGACTGTCCGCCATTTGCAGCAGGTGTGTCGGTGCTGGCCAATGAGCACTCATTTAAATCACAGCTCCGAGCAACAGCCTTCACCCTCTTTCTGTACCTGTCTACCTGGGCTTTAGGAGCCTTGGCGGTATCAATGGGGCATTTCCTGGATATGATATTCAGCTGCCTGTATGGGGCTTTTTGCGTCACTTTGGGACTCTTCCTTCTCATCCAGCACTGTGCCAAACGTGATGATGTATGGCACCGCTGGTGGGCCTGTTGCCCGTCCAAGTCCAAGTCAGAGGACGGGAATGGGGACGGACAGAGCCAGAGGCAGGAGCTCCATCAGCCCCACTGCCACTTGAACTCCCCATGCTCAGGCAAGCATCCTCTGCTCTCTCCTCACCTAGTGCAGAGTCCTTACCACAAAATGACACCACATTCCCAGAGTCCTGCACCCGGTCACACAGGTCCGTGCTGCGTGGCCGTGATGAGTCCCGCCAGCCCCATCTCACCTCTTGCTGAACCAGTGTCCTCACCTCGTCCACAGTTGCTTTCTGACGAGCTCCCACGTCCCACTCTGCCTCTACAGAGCTGCCTTAATGACAGAACAAAGTCACGCTCCTTCAACCGCCCACGTCCATGCCTCCAGGACTACCGTTCTCACATAACGTCCGTCAGTATGGATGGGAGTGTGCACAGCTCCCACCAAGACAGCCCTCATGCAATGCACCACCTTGAAGACTCTCCACTGGTTGCTATCAGCCCGCAGCCAGACCTCCAGCTCCCCTGCCCCAGCCCTCACTTGGATAAGCAGATGGCTTCCTGCCACAGCTTGCAACACCAAAACTCAATGACGTCCTGTCACAGCCGCGCACACAGCATGCAAGACAGCATTTCTTCCTGTCACAGCCTCCTCCTGCCTGCTCATGGGGTCCACACCTGCCAGTGGCACATGTACAGCTCAGCAGATCACGCTTCCACTACTAGCTGCTGCGAGAAACCTGACCCCTTTACCTTGCAATTTCAGCAAGACCCTGACACGTACAGCTGCATGTCAAAGACAACAGATAAAGAAAAAGATAACCTCTGCGTACAAGGGGAGCATAAAAGTTTCCCAAGAAATACTCTGCCTCGGCAGCACGGCAATTTCAGCCGGCGAGGTACCATCGGCCGGAACATGAGCCTGCAGGAAGACAGCCTGTATGGTTCAGACGCCCCAGGAAACATACGGACTGGCCCTTGGAAGAATGAAACCACCGTATAGTTTTCTCATACATGTACCTGTACTTGCCAGACCTTCCATCACCCCTGTAATCCAATTACTCCGTAAGTGTTTGGGTTTCAATGCCTTCAGCTTTGCCCTTAAACCACAGGTTGAGTTTTCAGTGAGGCCTCGTGTTGTGCTATCTCAGAACCCTTTATGACAAAGTTATCTTACAGTGTGTTACTTATCAGTTTTTATAAAGACAGGTTCTATCATTGTTGAATTAATATTCTGCTCCATGCTGTTTAAAGTTGCAATCAGTATTGTAGGGCTCCGTAAGGGCGCGCTGGTTCAATAGTCTGCGAGGTCACAGCAAGACAGCCTTGAGTTTGAACTCTTCATCAGTTCCAGTTGGGGCCTATTTGTGTGGAGTTTGAATGTTTTCTCAATGTTTGTGTCAGTTGTTCCTCATTACTCCTACAGTCCACAGGCATGCAGGTCAGCTGCAAGGAATATTCCAACCTAAAGGGTCTACACAGATTTAAAACTATGGACCTAATCCCATACAGACCAGGGCAAAACATACCTAAACTCAGTGGGCTAAAATGACTTGTCCAACATGAGAGACCTGATCCAGAAGGGACTCAAGGACGGTCAGACCCAATCTAAACAGACCCAAAGGTTCCATTGACCTTTAAAATGACTTGTCTAACATAAGACCCTTATCCAGAAGGGACTCAAGGGCAGTCAGACCCATATCTAAATCGACCCAAAGGTTGCATTGACCCTTAAAATGACTCGTCTAACATAAGAGACCTTGATCCAGAAGGGACTCGAGGACAGTTAGACCCATATCTAAATCGACCCAAAGGTTGCATTGACCCTTAAAATGACTCGTCTAACATAAGAGACCTTGATCCAGAAGGGACTCGAGGAAAGTTAGACCCAATCTAAATAGACCCAAAGGTTGCATTGACTTTTAAAATGACTCGTCTAACATAAGACACCTGATCCAGAAGGGACTTGAGGACATTTAGACCCAATCTAAATAGACCCAAACGTTGCATTGAACCCTAAAATGACTTTTCTAAATTAAGAGACCTGATCCAGAAGGGACTCAAGGACGGTCAGACCCAATCTAAATAGACCCAAAGGTTGCACTGACCCCTAAAATGACTTGTCTAAAATAAGAGACCTGATCCAGAAGGGACTCAAGGAAAGTTAGACCCAATCTAAATAGACCCAAAGGTTGCATTGCCCTTAAAGTTAAACTGGCTTAAACATTCTGTTTACCAGCAGTCATTACCCAGCAAGCTATGCTGTAAAATCAGCTATATGGACATTTAAAATGAATGATCTCATGGGGAAATGTTAAGGCCGTGAGTGACGCACTGAAGCAACCTTGAGCCGTGAAGGACCAACGGATTCTGATGGCTGACGTTGAATCGGCCTAAAAAACATAATATGGCAAACGTACAATGAGATATACACAGCTACTTTCGTAGTTATTTCAGCAATAACAACATTTCTAAATACCAACATATTACAAAATAAACTTAATAGACCTCCCTCTTTCTGCACCATCTACAACATAAACAATTAGCACCCCGAGCAAGAAAGCTGCCTTGCAAGCCAGTCGACCAGCCTCTAGATGAGTAAAATAAGAACTTAATGTTTCATTCACACACTCTTATCACATCTTAGGAAAGCACATTACTATCGCCATATGACAATTTTGTTTGGCTAATCCAATTACACCATGAGCTGCAAACGTGTATTAAAACTCTATTGTTACATGCAATTCTACCATAGACTGTAAAAATAGTGGATGTAGCAGCAGTGACCTCACCCACTGGTTTGTTGACTGCCGTTTTGAAGCCTCGAGTTTGGCAATTTGCCCGTCGCCATCTTGTTTTTTTGAAACCTGTCTTGATGAAATCAGCAATGGCGCAGCGCTAAGCTAAATGCTAAAGAGGGAAAGGGAGTCATCCAGTGGAGATATACCGATAATGAAAATAACATGAACTGCTGTACGACAAATCAAAATCGGTAGCTAGCTAGCTTGTTAGTTGGCAGAACGAGATAATTTTAGGTGACGAAAATGTTCCAATTAACTTTGTTGAAGTGTGAGAAGTTCAAAATTTGAGTTGAAAACACGGACAACACCCAAAAACTAGTTCACGGCTATTTTAATGTCAACATTAACATCGCTAATCCTTGAAGTAGCCCCTGCTTTATTGTCTATTTAAACTATAAAAATGGCCCCATCATTTACTTATTTATTTTTAGATTTTATTTATGAACAAGTTTATTGAAGTAATGACTGAGGGAGATGTAGGGTAATTTCCTCTAAGACATATATAGAAACTGAGGTAATACTTTAAAGTTGAAAAAGTTGAAGATTTCTACATAAGAGTGACATGACACAATCATGAACACATGACACTCACATGACACATGACCCTAACCTTAACCCTAACCCTAACTAAAACCGAATGACACTTACTAAACAAGTGTTATGTCATAACCATTTATGACTTGTTTATAATGTTTTATGAGACGTTCATGACAGTGTCATGTCACTGTTATGTAGAAAACTTCAAGTGTAACTGAAACGGAGTACTTTTTGAAGTCAGTGGAGTAATTCCTCACTCAAGGACACAATGACATGTGGACATGTGGTTAAAGGAAGACCGCTCTGAGATGTACGGAGCTAGATTTGTTGTTTTAAAAATTTTAAATTTATATTTAAACTTTATTTAGTCTCAAATATTTTTTTTTTTTGCAATTGGTATCACTGAAATATTTTTTTCTCTCTCATAAAATTCCCATGGGCGCCCATGGGTGTTCTGTTCTTACAGGGACGTGTGTTAAGGTGCATTCCGGGCGTATTGCTACCAACAAAAACCTGGTCTAAAGTCAATACCGCAGCACTTCATTGTTATTTTAACAGCGCAGTAGTAAAATGCACCTAGGCTTATACACAGCGTGCACACACTATGCTTGTTACACGCGCACACACATGTAAAAGACTAAGAAATACAAGTATTACAGTGCAATCCACCATCATAATAGCAATGCACCATGGTCCATACGTGCTTTTAAAGGGAATAAGAAATGACCACTGATTGGTTGATTGCATGTTACACCAAAAACACCATGCGCCCGACGCACAGACCCCTTATTTTCCGCAAAAGTGGATTTTGACACACCCTGAACGCGCCATGCGCTTCACGCCGTGCACTTAGATCGTCAAAACAGGGCCCTAAAGCTTCTGTGTTCACTGAGGTTTTGGAGAAAATACTGTGCCGAGTGCATTGGGATTAGTTTAAAGGTGTCTGTTTAGAAAACTTGAAATGTCAGCCGTTGAGAAATTAATCATCATTGTCTGTGAACCTCCGTTGATACACATCATCATTCAAAGAAGCGGTATCGTATCCCTGATTGCACCTTTAAATACTTGGATTGATCGTTTCAAAAAGATCTATATTTGTCAATGCTATTCTGTTACTACTGGCAGTGCTAAACACTATCATTTTAAATGTGAGTGGTCACACATGTGAAAACACTTTTGAATCAGTGGAAGCATGTGTGTTTTTATGTGTGCAACAGTGCATGAGTAGGTACGTACAAATGTGGTGTGTTTTTGTGTTATATGTATTCATTATTATAGAGTCACCCTTGAGGAATTTTACATTTATGAAAATCTTGATTCATTTATAAAGCCTTTGAAGATTTTCTATGCGGGACACTTTATGTATGCTGCCAAAAAGAGTCATATAAACTCTTGTCTGACAAATATTGCACTAGTATGTACAGTATTATAGTAACTCACCTGGTGAGGGGATTATTATCCAAAATAACTGCAATGTGCTTCAACGCACAAACTTTGTATCGTGCCAAAATGATGTGCCAGCTTTCACTGTGATGAGAAACTACACAACTCCTCAGTGAGTTTTGAGAGATCATACAGTTTGTAGCATCATACAAACTTGAACTCAGGTTTTAAAAGATCATCAGCAACTTTTTCAAGTCGTTCCAGAAACGCTCATGTTTTCTCTAAAGAGGTGTTTCGTAACGCAGGACTGCAGTTGAGCCAGGCTTACATTGTTTTCTGTTTCATAAAACCGGTTTGAATAAGTCTAACCTAAGTTACTATGGAAACCCAGCCCTCCAGACCAGCTTAGTTCAAATAAGGCTAGTTTTCAGGCTGCTCCAGTGTTAAAATTAATTAGACCAAAACCTACAGCCAGGAGGTCATTAGCCCCGCCTAGCATAAAGTTCCCCTAAAAGTTTGTATATAAATTTCATTCAGCAACGCTCTTATATGGTCATAGATTTAACCATTTATTATTATAACAATTGGAAATACAGCTATGCTTGGCGCTGATGGACCAGCCCAGCCGCATGCTAAGCTGAAACAGGGAGCGTCATGCGGGGGGGGGGGCGCATTTTTCAAATACGTTGCACTTTTAGCGCATAAATTGACGCAAAATAATGCGGGGCTTGTATGACTTCATAGTCCCCGCATTTTGGTAGCAGAAAGATGAAAAACGTTGCATTTATTTAACACAAAAGCAGCCGTTTTTTCCCTGTTGCCATGGGAACGTTATGGAGTGACGTAATTACGCGACAACACAAACGGTCCCTTTTTCGTCAAACCACAATTTTTCGCAAGTTTTTAAATTTTTTATTGGATTCTTCTGGAAGGACTGAGGACAGATTGTTAAGCACAGAATGTTTTTTGAGCACATGAATTACTTTGTAAAGAAATTACAAGCATGTGAATAAATATATAATTAGAAAAAAAAATCTATTCTGTGCTATTATGCGCAAAATAAAAAACTCTCTGTACCTCTGTTACACAGTGCACTCTCACACAATTATCTTGGAATGCTCAAATTCAAATATGTTTTGTGATATTGTATCGTCAAATATAATTTCAATAGCAAAAGATTTTTTTGTGCTTAAAATGTCCCATCATGCATTAAGAAATGAGACACAGACGTAATGCCCCAGAGTGAGAAGCAAATCCAGAAGATCTGATGAGAGTTACATTTATTTTGTTTCACTATGCTAGGATCAGACTCGTCGGTGTGGTTTGAGGCGGAGTGAGAGTAGTATACAGGAAACAGGAAACACGAAACATCACTTCCTCTATAGCTGCCACGAAAAAAAAGATCGAAAACACTATGAGGTTAATATAAACTGAACTGCCCTGGAGTTTATGTAATAGCTGGAAATTTCCTGCAGCAACAAAGCACTCGCTGCGTCTCGCTCGTCTCTATTCTTTCTCTCTCTCCTGTGAAATAAAGCTGCCTTCAAGTGCAGTCGTAAACATTGAAATCTATAAAGGATTTAATGATAAACACTAATTATGAAATGCAGAGGCTTGAATAAGTTTACACACCCAGGCTAAAGATGATTAAAAAGAGGAATAAAAAACCCTAAATCCAACCTTTTGAGGACACCAATTTTCTTTAGGAATGAATAATGTATTGTAAATAAATAAATGTTCTTTTTGAAAAAAACAGGATACATAAATACACTAACCCTATGTTAAATTCCCACAGAGGCAGGCACATTTTTATTTTTAAATGCCAGTTATTTCATGGATCAGGAAAGTATGCATCCTGGTAAAGTTTCCTCGGCCTTTGGAATTAAAATACCCCCCCCCACACACACACACACACACACACACACACACACACACACACATCATCACATACCCTTCACCATACATAGAGATCAGAATGGTGGTATTTCAGTTATAGTAATAGCCGGTTTGATTTGCATTGAGAGATGATTTCATGGAAAGTTCCCCATGCCAATCTCTATGTATGGTTAAGGGTATGTGATGATGTGTGTGTGTGTGTGGGGGGGGCTATTTTAATTCCAAAGGCCAAGGGAACTTTATCAAGATGCATAGTATCCTGATCCATGAAATAACTGGCCTTTAAAAATACAAATCTGCTTCCCTCAATGGGAATTTAACATAGGGGTGTGTATACTTATGCGCCCTGTATTTTAAGGAACAACATTTATTTAGTTACAATACATTATTCATTCACAAAGAAAATTGGTGTCCTTAAAAAGGTCAGATTTTTCTACATTTTTTGAATCAAGGCATTAAGATCAAGATGTTTTTTTTATTCCTCTTTTTAATCAACTTTAACATGGGTGTGTAAACTTATTCAAACCACTGTATACCATCTAGTTGTGCTTTGTTGGAAGGTTTAAGAAAACAACAGCCCCCCCCCCCCCCCCCCCCCCCCCCCCCCCCCTTCTTTTTTGGTCTGAATGCCCTGTAAGCCCTGCTTTCTGGAGCCTTCTTTATGAAACGCCTCTGGTTCATGGTATTTAGTGGCACATTTGGGACAATTGAAAGTGCAAGTCTTGTGAATTTCACTCATCCTAACATTTTATTCTACTTTTAAGCCATAATCAGGGCTTCATACTGGAACTAACGTTTCAAAAAAAGGGATGAGTCATATCACTTTGTTATGTATTGTGGGTTAAACACAGACGTTCATTTAAATGTCAGCATATCCCAGTTTGATGTAGGCGTATGGGTGTGGTGATCACCACACTAACCCTCAGCCTGACGGTGATGACTGTGTACGTGTGATGTGTCGTGTCCCAGTGTTGCGACAGCTTGAAGCATCTTCCCGGGCCCGAGGCGGGGATCACCTGTTAGTGGTGAAATGATACTGAAGGATGCTGTCCAAACATGAAACCATTTAAAACTGGCATTTTGTTTTTTTTAGTTCTCACTTCTATTGTGGATTTTGTCAACTGCGTAAAGAAACCAAGTGACACCTTGTAAGACAAAGGGAATACCAATATGAGCACTGTGTGTTGTCTGCACTAAAAATAAACATTTACTGTGATACACTGCATGAGTCATATTATTGTATGGTATTATATGGTATTATTATATGAGTCATATGTTTTGGATCTGATGAGTTGTATCCCCCAGGTTACGTTTTATGTAATGAAGAGTAGAGATAGTCTTAGGTCATATACACAGAACAAAATTATAAACGCAACACTTTTGTTATTGCCGACATTTTTCATGAGCTGAACTCAATCTAAGACTTTTTCTATGTACACAAAAGGCTTATTTTTCTCAAATATGGTTGACAAATCTGTCTAAATCTGTGTTAGTGAGCACTTCTCCTTTGCGGAGATAATCCATCCACCTCATATCAAGATGCTGATTATGCCTGACTAAGTGTTTTGTGCGCAGTAATTTTATTTGTAAGGTAACTAAAACTGTCAGATGAATGGAATGGAATGGCATGAAAAGAAAAGACTCAAGTAAAGTACAAATACCTCAAATCTTTACTTAAGTACGGTACTTGAGTAAATGTACTTAGTTACATTCCACAACTGCTGCCCACTGAACTGCCAACACAGACTGTATGGGATATGGCTGCTACAATAGTGGGCCAATCACACGGTAGCGGGCCAATCACACAGTAGTGGGCCAATCACAAGGTAGTGGGACAATCACATGGTAGTGGGCCAATCCCACGTTCCAATCAATTGTCTTTTTTTCTAGATCTAGGTACAAAATGGATCAAATGCAGGAAATATTTCACTGGAGAAGTGTTGGCAGTGTTGTGACCAAGTTCTCTTGCTCAAGTCCCAAACAAGTCTCAAGTCATTTGGTTCAAGTCTCAAGCAAATCTCGAGTTATTTGTTTTAGGGCAAGTCAAGTCAAGTCCTTTGTTAAGTCAATCCCAAATGAAGTTACTTTTTTACATCCAAAATAAAGCTGAGGTTTATTATATATTTTTTGATGTTACGTTTTGCCATAGAAAGGAGTTTTAACCAACATCCAATCATGACAATCACATACGAGTAGTCCCATCATGATTAATAGTTTGTGCTGCTGCTGCTGCTGCTGCATAGCACACTTAACAGTTAGGCACAAACGTGACAATATTAAAATATATTTACATTCAATTGTTTTATATTTATTAGCTTGCATTCGAAGTTATGAATGCACCTATGTCACGCGAGTCATCATGCCTCATGTCCAGCCTCGAGTCATTAACAAGTCAAGTTTAAAGTCATTTATTTTTGTCAAGCCATCAAAAACCATCAAAACCGTCAAAACGGGGACTCAAGTCAACTCGTGTCCTAGTCACCAAGTCTCAAGTCCACATCTCTGCTGGTTCTGGATGGTTTCAGTACCCAGCCCTGCATGGCACTCGTATGTTATGATGACCTGTTAGTAACTAGTATCCCTGCCAGGTTTAATACCGATTCGTTCCCATAGACACAACAACACATCTGTTCTCTATTTTTCTGTGTATATATGTTATCTATGCCACGACAATAATGTTGGAAAGCTACAACACCTAATTTTATTTTTTCTTTATTGATAACTAATATTCTGGTGACATGAGTACTCTTCGTGAGCATTTTCTATGCACAACAGCCAGTGTTGTATCCATGACTCAGTCACAGTCACATTTACCCAGTGACTATGTGACATAATGTGACTAAACATTGAGAAGTGACTTAACATTTCACATTTACATCGGCGGGGCTAGAACTGTCACTTGGTCCCATGACATGGTGATCTTTGGATGCTTTTACATAGACCTTAGTGATCCCCTAATACTGTATCTGAAGTCTCTTTTAGATAGACCTTGGTGATCCCTAATACTGTCTCTAAAGTCTCTTTTAGATAGACCTAAGTGGTCCGAGTGGACGAAACCGTTTCTGAACGTTGCTGAACCGGAGTGTCTCAGCTTGACTCAAACCAGCTGATGGTGTTGTTGCAACTCATCTGTTCAAGTCTCCAGAGGCTGGTTTTTCAACATAAGGGACGTCACCAATTTCAACGGCCAATAGAGAAGTCAGCTGGTAGAGTCAGCTATAAACTATAGAAATAAAATGATCCATAATCCATTTTATTTTAATGTAAGAAACAGCTGCTAAAACGTGTTTTTGCCGATTCATCACAAGAAATGCAACTATAGCAAGCATCTTAATATCACTTATGTTATCCACATTCATATTTAGATGCAAAAGATGATATATCCAACTATAAAAAAAAGCACAAAAGTCAGAAGTTAGAATAGAAGAATAAAGAGGCGTTGTCATAGAGATGATATACCGTCTTGCCTTGTCTTAGTGATGTGAACCATAGACTGTATTTTAATGGACAACACATCCAATTTGGTAAAGTGCTGCAAATGCGGAAGTGCCTTAAACCTGCATTCTATCTGAATTCCTGCAGGGGGGGACTCCTTAAACCTGCATTCGATCTGAATTCCAGCAGGGGGAGACTCCTTAAACCTGCATTCTATCGGAATTCCTGCAGGGGGAGACTCCTTAAACCTGCATTCTATCTGAATTCCAGCAGGGGGAGACTCCTTAAACCTGCATTCTATCTGAATTCCAGCAGGGGGAGACTCCTTAAACCTGCATTCGATCTGAATTTCTGCAGGGGGAGACACGTGTGGTTGTGAAAGGAGGTCGGTTTCTAAAGAACTCTATGAAAAAGTGAGCCACTTCTCACTTGATTTATTACATCAGTCAACATTTTCATAATGAGATAATGATCTCAATCTCTAGTTTGAAGCCTTCCTCAACACAGAATAATCTTCATTTTTTAAATTATGATCCCATTGATTTTATAATCAGCAACAAAGCAGAGGGTGTTTTAGGGCGTGGCTATAATGGGATTTCCAGTGGAAGTGTGCAACATAACGTATGAGTGTAAGGGCTCCTCCCTCACTCCTCCCTCTCATCTAAAATCGTCACAGCAGATCTCCACAAACCAATGGGTTACGTCACACATGCTCTGTCCGCTAATTTTTACAGTCAATGGTGTGAACTGGCAGGTTTAAGAACGCTGCAGACCGACTTGTTGCAAGAAGTTGCAAATTTACACTTGTCTCGTCACGAATCCTTGATCTGGACTGAGCTTAATAAATGTTTAAATGGAAAAGAAGTGAAAGTAATAATGAATGTGATGTTTTATTTAGCAGCCTTACATCATGTTGTTCTATCTTGCAGGGTTACTTAAGTCTCCATAAGTAGAATGGAGCCAGAGCGTTCAGCTATCAGGCTTCTCTCCTGTGGAACCAGGATCCAGTTTGGGTTCAGGAGTTCAAGAGTAAGCTTAAGACTTTCCTCTTTGATAAAGCTTATAGTTAGGGCTGGATCAGGAGATTCCTGAGCCATATCTTTGTTACGCTGCTATAGGCCCAGACTACTGGGCAACTTCCCATGGAGCACTGAGCACCTCTCCCTTCTTCCTTTTCTCCATCTGTATACAACCTCATCCCATTAATGCATGTTACTAACTCGACTTCTTCCCTTTTACCGGAGTCTTGCGCTCTCTCGCCCCCGGAGTCTTGTGCTCTCTCACCCCTCTCCTATTGCTTCCTGCAGGTGTTTCTGGCTCTGGATCTGTGGTTTGCAGTCACCTTCTGCCTCCATGTTCCTGCTCGACACCCTCTGCTACAATTCTCCATGTCTCTCTCGTCTCTTCTCTGTCTGTCTGTTTGTCTGTGTCTCTTTCTCACACCCCCAACTAGGCAAGGCAGATGCCCCCCCCCCACCCTGAGCCATGGTTCTGCTCGAGGTTTCTGTCTCTTAAAGGAAGTTTTTCCTTGCCTCTGTCGCCTAGTGCTTGCTCTTGGTGGGAACTGTTGGGTTTCTGTAAATATCACTGAGTTCGGTCTAGACCTGCTCTTTTATGAAAGAGCAATGAGATAATTGTTTGTTGTGATTTAACGCTATATAAATAAAATTCAATTTAACTGAATTATCTTATCCAATATTTCCTATATTTCTAAGCCGATTTTCAATGCTGGATTCTGTATTCAGATTTACACCCCCCAACTAATTATTAGTCCCCCATTTGCCAAACCCACTTATAAAATCCTGGAATCGCATATTGACAACCCGGGGCCTGTTATCACGTGTTTGTGTCGCAGCATCTCTACCGATTATGTTTCATGTGGAGGTCTCCTCCATCCATCCCATCCCCCACACAGTACTCTCCTCCACAGCCACTGGCCACCGGCCTGAACCACTTCAGCAGCTGAGAAGTCAGGAAAATGATGCCAACGTCCTTGATGTGGACATGACCTATTTTGAACCCCTACAGAAGCCTGCAGACCTGGCTGTTTTCCTACTGCGGTGGCCTACTGCTTTCACCTGCCTACATCACATCCTTTTACACAGAGTTAAAGATTAACGCTTGCATCTAGTTTTACATGACAATATACATACCTAATTATTGCTGTACAAATGTCCAGCTTTTCTGCTGCCCAGCCTTCCCTCTGGACACATTTTGGTTTTTTCTATAAGACCCATTTTTATACACACTATATTTGCACTGATTCTTTAGTTAGATATTTATAACACAGTCAAATATTTTGAATTTAAGTGGGAATATTGAACAGTTGTGATTTTGTAAGTGGGTTTGGCAAATGGGGTACGTACATCTGATCAGAATACAGCATTGAAAATCTGCTAAGAAATATAGGAAATGACGTAAAACAATCCTATACTACTGTAAAGAAAGAAAGAACTGAATATTTAATGGACCAGAACATTGAGCAGATTGTGAGATTGTTTTTATAGATATAAATATATAGACACATAGACATTTTTGGGCGTCTTTATGTACGTTGATATGAAAAAAAGTCCCGGGGTGCTTTCATAAGATGAAATCGTACTAATGATGTGCAACTTCCGGTCCAACTTATTCATAACTCTAAGGAAAGTTCACACCAGAATTATTAACAGTATGCCAACAAAATTACATTTTTTTCTGATAACAAAAGTTATGGTAAAAATCATTCAGATGAATAAAATTCAGGTATGGGAGACCCTGCAACATTTGTCTTGTGCTGCCCTCGTGTGGATCTTTTCAGCATCCCCCCATTAGACATACAGCTGAGGGACAGGCCACTTCATTATTTCACCCACTTGAAGTGGTATAATATTATATATATAAAATATTAATATTTAAATAAATCAGCAGGAGAGGCAGGCTGTACTGGACTCTCCCAGTGATTAATTATATTCCTGTTTTTTAAACCAGTTTTATTAATTGTGGCTTTATTAGACTTTTGTCAAATAAGGTAACAGACTCACTGTCTTTACTGTACGACACGTGGACTGATCATATTTACTCCCGTGTGTGCCCCCCCCAAAAGGTCCAGTCTAAGCCAAGGAAAAACCTGCTATATGAAGCATATAATTATTAACAAAGTGTTGTTGCTAAGAGGTGTGGCATTATTTTTGATAACAAAAAAAACACTAGGTTTCCATAAGATATGTACATTTATTATAGGAGTGAAACATTAAGTTGAACACAAGGAATACAGTACACATTGTCAACCTGCCAAAGGATGTTTGAGGCACTTTGCATGAGGAACGATTCAGGGGATATTTTAACAGCCTGCTGGTCAGGGACAGGCATGTTAGGGTGGAAAACTACGATCTGGTTTGTCATCACTAACAGCTGGAGGGGAGCAGCATGAGGCTAAACCATAGCACGTGTCTTTACGTATAAAGGGAAATGTATTTCACTTATTGTTCACATTTTTGGCTCATACAACTGAAATATGAAATTAACTGATTGAGTAGTGTATCCCGCATATAATGAGTGGTTTTTATCACAGTGAAGAACTCATTTGTACAGTTAGAAATCCCATCAAGAAACCTTTTTTTTTTTTTTTTTTAAATACTATGATAAAACCAAATCATTTTTTGGCCAAAGAGCAATGAAAAAGTAGATGAGAGAGGTTGTTTTCACACTGTGCATGTCCATCTTATTTTTACATATACAGGTAAAAGCCAGTAAATTAGAATATTTTGAAAAACTTAATTTATTTCAGTAATTGCATTCAAAAGGTGTAACTT
>NC_048427.1:18288624-18317031 GCF_013103735.1 Etheostoma cragini | reverse complement strand
ACCTTTTGAATGCAATTACTGAAATAAATCAAGTTTTTCAAAATATTCTAATTTACTGGCTTTTACCTGTATATACACACACACACACACACAGGCCAAAAGTCTGAACACACCTCATTCAACGCGTTTCCTTTATATTCATGACTATTTACATTGTAGCATCACTGAAGGCATCACATGAACACATGTGGAATTATGTACTTTACAAAAAAGTGTGAAATAACAAAAAAATGTCTTATGTTCTAGTTTCTTCAAAGTAGCCACCCTTTGCTTTTTTGATAGTGCTGCAAACCCTTGGTGTTCTCTCAACGAGCTTCAAGAGGTCGTCACCTGAAGTGGTTTTCCCTTCACAGGTGTGCCTTGTCAGGGTTAATTAGTGGAATTTCTTGCCTTATTAATGGAGTTGGGACCATCAGTTCTGTTGTGCAAAAGTTAGGTTGATACACAGCCGAGCGCCCTATTTGACAACTTTTAGAAATTAAATTATGGCAAGAACCAATCAGCTAAGTAAAGAGAAACGAGTGGCCATCATTACTTTAGGAAATGAAGGTCAGTCAGCCTGGAAAATTGCAAAAACTTTGAATGTGTCCCCAAGTGCAGTCACAAAAAGCACTACAACGAAATTGGCTCACAAGAAGACCACCCCAGGAAAGGAAGACCAAGAGTCACCTCTGCTGCTGAGGATAAGTTTATCCGAGTCACCAGCCTCACAAATAAATTAACAGCAGCTCAGAATGGATACCAGATGAATACCACACAGAGTTCTAGCAGCAGACACATCTCTAGAACAACTGTTAAGAGGAGACTGCGCGAATCAGGCCTTCATGGTCAAATAGCAGCTAGGAAGCTAAGGAGAGGCAACAAGCAGAAGAGATTTGTTTGGGCCAAGAAACACAAGGAATGGACATTAGACCAGTGGAAATCTGGGCTTTGGTCTTAAGAGTCTAAGTTTGAGATCTTTGGTTACAACCGGCCTGTCTTTGTGCGATGAAGAACAGATGACCGGATGGATTCTACATGCCTGGTTCCCACCGTGAAGAATGGAGGAGGAGATGTGATGGTGCTTTGCTGGTGACACTGAACCAGCATGGCTACCACAGCATCCTGCAGCAACATGCAACATCCCATTCGCTTTGCGTTTAATTGGACCGTCATTTATTATATAAGAAAGAGAGTGATGGAGTGCTGCACCTCCAAAGTCACCAGAGCTGAAGCCAATCGAGATGGTTTGGGGAGAGCTGGACCGCAGAGTGAAGGTAAAAGGGCCAACAAGTGCTAATCATCTCTGGGAACTCCTTCAAGACTGTTGGGAAACCATTTCAGCTGACTACCTCTTGAAGCTCATCAAGAGAATGCCAAGAGTGTTCAAACCAGTAATCAGAGCGAAGAAAGAAACCAGAATATAAGACATATTTCTCACTTTTTAGTTAAGTACATAATTCACGTGTTCATTCATAGTTATGATGCCTTCAGTGCAAATCTACAAAGTAAATAGTCATGGAAATAAAGGAAACTCATTGAATGAGGTGTGTTTACACTTTTGAACTGTAGTGTGTGTGTGTATGTGTGTGTATATATATACATATATATATTGCCATCCTTGATTTGGTGGCTGGGATCATTTTAAGCGGTCTATATTATACAGGTTCCAACTTGGAATCAAAAATTAGGATTCCAATCGGATCCTGCTTTTGTTTTTATTATTGGAATTTTTGAGAAAATGAAAATGAATCCGGGGTTTTGTGGGTGAGCTAAAGAATCAATGAGAAAGTTGGGCGGAAAAAGTCATAAATACAATGTTATTGTTAAAGTAATGGAATGAACATGTAGTGAACGCTTAATTGTGTCGTAATTCTGGCGATTTTATTGATCGTATCCCAAAACTCAAAATTGTTATATCATAATACAGACATGATTTCAATTCAAGTTTCAAGAATGACAAACCAATCAAAAAACTGAATCTCGACATAAATATTGCAATGACAAAAGGAAAACTATTAAGAACCTTTAGCTACTTTACATCCTGTTATTTTACTTCGAAGTATTGAATTCGTAAGCAATATTTAGTTGCACCCCAAACCAGTTTGAAGAGAAAAACACCAACCACATAAATATTTTAGGATAAGAGATACATTTAATCATTTAAACAAAGTTATAACAGTTATCCTTGTGATGTTACACATTTTGCATTTTGAACGTCAAGTTCAACGAAACGTTAACATTAATTGGAGATTTATTCACTTGTAAATTTTCCTTAAAAATTGTAAAGAACAGTATGTTTGCAATAGCTTTTTTACTGGGTTGGGATGTTATTACATCTAAAAGGGAACAAAAACAAGATTGATTGTTTGGGAAAATGGGACATTATGACCAAGGAAGTTAGCTTTCTGCTATTCTAGGTGGGTTTGAATTAAGCAAAAGTTCAACATTTTGTGAAATAAGCTAATTTGCAGTGAATATCAAACGCATGTGGTTAGCCTAGGTCAGCATAAAGACTGGAGCCAGGGGGGAAAGGCCAGTCTGGCTTTGTCCACAGCAACCAACAACCTTAAAGTTCACTAACCAACACTTTGACAGACAACAGTCTCTGCTCCGGTCTTTATGCTAAGCTAGGCTAACCACAACCCAGGCTCCAGCTCTGTACTTAACCCCGACATTTCCATCATTTCACGTCACCCTTTAGAAATAAGGGAGTAAGAATAGCCTACATATGTTGAACATTTCCTATAAGAAGAGAACATCGCATGAAGCAAGTAAAGGTTGAATGCTTGCTTGGTTTCATTGGTAAAAATGAATGAAATGTAGCTACTACCCGTGCTACATTTGTAGTTTTACAGTAAATTATTTCATGGAAATTCACCTAATGTACAATAAAATGTCTTGATGATTGAAGCGGTTGATTAAAAGGAACATTTAGCAAATGCTGGTTAAAAGCGGGACCTGCTGAGGTCAGAACTTCATCACTTGGAGGCTGGCTGATTAGAACCATTTTGAAAGTATAAAAACATTAGCATGGCTTGCATTGTTCAGTCACTTGCATATTGAACGGAATAAAACGCCACAGTTCGATTATCATGTAATGCAATCATTAAAACCCATAAAGAAAAGCAAAGCCCGTGTCCTGTTGTCATTAAGAAAAGGTCGCAATGTAACATTAAAACATATGTATGTACAACATACTGGACTTGATGACGCCAGTGAGCCGATATATAGTACAACATTAATGCAATAACAGGTGAAAGCTGACGCAAAGTTTAAACACATGGATAATGTTCAGAGCTCTAACACCTAAAAGGTCTACAGAGCATAAAAACAAAAACAGTAACTATCAAATAACCTCTGAATGTATTTGATACCAACAAAAAAAACTGTTGAATCAAGAAAAGTTTAAAAAGCTATGAAAATGTCTGTTTTTATTTGGGGTGTCTGCTCTTTGTTTTAAGTAAATTACTATGCTTTTTTTTGTTTTTATACATGCCCTCGTCTATTCATGTAAAGTTTATCGCCCTCATCATATTTTCCTTCTGGGGTTATCTAGCCAACCCCTTGCATTATAAAAGTTAACTTTGTCCTTATTCTTGTCAGCATTAACACAGGTTGAATGTCTCTATTCCCCAAAGGGTTGTGGTAAGGGTTCAAGTGCCTACAATTAGTTGATGTGTAGTAAGACGGTTCAACATCATTGGCTTAGCCTTCTAGCGGCTTAAAGGGCATATTTTTGATCTAAAAAAATATCTGCAGTTTAACCAAAAGCAGTTGGAATTTTGATGTATTATTGTTTGAGACTTGGGCCATTATTCGAATAGAATTTACAGTAAATGTTGGGACCTAGAGTGATTTATTGAGAAGTTAATTTTGACAACAGTTAAAAAAAAATAAAAAAAAATGCCAACCATTGCCACGTTCCAGTTTCTAAATTGAGATGTTTTGCTGCTTCCTCGTACTGTGAGAAAAACGTCTTTGGGTTTGGGGCCGTGTGTCAGACAAAACTCAGACATCGAATGATGTTACCTTGTTCTTAAAAAAATAAAATTTTATATATTCTGACATTTAACAGGCAACTAATTGAGAAGATTGACAGATTGATTGATCAGGAATTTGATTCCTGGTTGCAGCCCTAGTTGATATTCCTTACTGACACGTTATACTAAATTTATAAATGATTAAAAGAATGCAGCTATTTTGTCAACTTTGACATCATAAAGGTTTCAAAGTCGATGTCAGATCTTTCACTCAAGCACTGTGACAACACTTGACTAGCATTTCTATATTGTTTCTGGCAGATTTTTATTTTATGTTTCTCTTGATGTTACCATCCTGCATCATGATATTCAATGAACAAACATTGCGACTCACAAATAAACAATAACCTGACAGCAAATTACTGGGACCTTTAAGATCTACAGTTAACTCTGAAATCAAATTAGAAATATATGATTAACATGAGTATGAGTAAACAGTCTGATCTGCTGACAACAACAATATCTTTGCATGGAAACTGCATAGGGTGCAAAATGGGCTGTATAATCTGTATTTCTCAAGTACTGACAGGGACCATGGTTAACAGATATAGGATTTCTCTTTTCAGCAAAAGGAATTTATAAAACTATCAGTCTATTTTCAACACTTGGCAGATTTAGGATTACTGTGAAAAATATCTTCTCTAGTTATGACAAGTGCATGCTACAAGTTGACAAAATCCTGACAAAGAAACTTAATGAAGATAACTGAGTAAAATGCAAACGCCTTCAATTGTATCAACTTATAAAATGGAATAATTTAGACCAGAACATTTTCAAAAGCGCTAAACGAAAAAGGAATTTTTCTACAAGCTTTAGAGTTAAGCTATACAAATAGATTTGTCTTCATGTGCAGGTCCAGGATAATAAAATATCCAAAGTCCCTTAGGCCACTAGGCCTCTGCTTTTTTGAATGTAATGGGCAAAAATGACAAACCAGATTAATATGAAATCACCTGAGTAATTTAATCAAGCTCTACGTACAACCTTTGCTGATACTGTCTCCTTTTGTTAAGCTAGTGCTCTTACCACAGCTCTAAATTACAGTGTACCATTTTCACAGTTCAATTTGACCTGTGCATGCATGATATAAACCATGCTTGCAGTACATCATTTACCAGAAAATGCACCTATGAAAAGATAAACTACGATTCACTGAGGAATATGTATTTACAGGAACAGAATTTGAAAAAAACGTAGATTGGAAGGGCATTAAAAAATATACAACTTAAAACTTTGTTCCACCTAAGAGACATATGTCTTTCACTTAAAAGTAGATGGAAAACCTTCAGAACAGCTTATTCCAGTCTCTAGTTGCCTCCATGAGGTGTCGCTGGCCGTGGCCTATCCAATCTTCTTGGCTGTTGAAGAGCCGACCACAAAACCAGCAGTCAAACACCATAGGCTCTTGACTACAAGCGGATAGTTTTTTCACTACCTCATACTTTTTTTTGCTTTTTTTCCTCAACTTCAGTTTCAGGAGGAATCGCTCTCGGACAGAACTCTGAACTGGCCGGGGTCTTGGATCGTCGCTGCGAGACGATGCACCTTTGGTCGAGGAATTCTGCCATAGAGTGGCAAGCTCAGAGAGAGCTTGGATTGTTTTCTGAGACAGAGAGACCTTAGTAACAGCACCTTTGTACCGGTTTACTACCTTCATGACATTGGCCACTTCGGGAATGTCAGCATCTGGATGATTGAGCACCACTACAGGTTGGTATCTACGAGGGCATTTGACCTGCTGTAGAGAACTGAATGGTGCAAGCCTTAGTGTTCTTTCAACTTCTTTGGCTACAGGCTTCCATAACACAGTAGTCTCTTTCTCAGTCAGTACTTTATTTGAGAGTCTTCTAGCTTTATGCACCGTTGTTGGAAGCTCGTCAAATAACCGTTTCCTGCGTCTTTTCCTTTGGCTTGGAGGCCGAATTGGCCTTGGGGCTAGGATAGGTTTCTCTGCTTCGCACGACTGTATCTTTACATTCATCTGAGAGGGTGAAATGCAAGATCCCTTGACATCTTTCTGTGCAGTATTTTGTAGGGTGATCATTTTCTTTACTCCACTGGAGGAATTTGCATTAGTTTTGTTTGATGACACCAGAAAACACTGTGTTTGAGGTCTGGTGGCCAAAAACAAAGGTTGACTGCTTGAGGTGGGAGCAACGCTTGTAAGAAGGCTACCAGTAGGAGTGACAATTTTAAATATGACTTTGTTCCCAGTACCTTCACTGGCTCGGCTACACTGAGTCCCAGTATTTACGTCTTGGTTGTTCAATTTCAAGCCTGATTTGGGTGGGGATATGTATCGGAGCAAGAATGCCTGGCGACCAGTCTGCAGGGCGCTGGGTTTGTCCGCAGATTTCACAGGCACGGCTAGAACTGGCCGTGAGTTCAGTGGGAGTTGTGTATTTGCCAGACTGAGGCCAGGAGCACTGGGGGTTGGAACAAAGGGAATAGACCTCTGTACCAAATAGCAAGTTGGCTGTGTCTTTCCCGTTTTGTCGGAAGGTGCATTTTTTGGTGTGCTTGAGAAGAGTACAGGACCCTTTAAACCTTGGCTGTTGATAAGGTAGTGGTTTGAGGTGGTGCTCACACCTGGTTGAACAGCAGAGAGAAGCGTTGCCCCTTTTTCAGCAGCTCCTGCCTTTGGTGTAGATACACCCATCCTCCTGCTGTTTGGAGTAAGGGTTACTCCAGTAGGGTTGCTTGATCTTTCTAACCCTGACTTCATATAGGATACATTGATCTGAGGATTTCCAGAATTGGTTATCAATTTAAAACCTGGAGTGGCTTTGAGCTGAACCGGCATGCCAAATTGATTCTCACTAGTTCTCAGCAGTACTGACTGCTTTCCCTCGGGCAATTGAAGAATTCTTAGAGTTGTTTTTGTTTGTTTTGAAGAATCATTAGTCACAAGTTGGTTAATGATTGCATCTGAATGCTCCTCCACAAAACTGCCCAAGGACGTTGAACCAATCTTTGTTTCTGACTGTTTGTTAGATATAGGAATGCTCTCCTCCTCAATTTTGATAATATTAAAGTCTTGGAGCACTGACTCAGGATTTTCATCCTCAGTGGCAGGACCGTCAACACTAGCGATGCACGAATCGACCTCAATGTCACTATCTGACACCTTTTCTTGATTGGGGTCTTCTCTATTGCCACTTTCTGTGAATGGCTCTGGAGACTCTGCCAAAGTCAAGCTAAACTGTGATGATTCACAAACACTGTCTTTGTCTACTGAATGTTCAGACATATTGTCAAAGTTTTGGGTAGTGTTAGGGGAGGTGCCAAATGTTTCCTTGGAATAATTGTGAAAAGTGAATACTTCTTGGTTTGGTGAGTTTTCTGATCCCATGGCACTTTCTCTGCAGCTACCTGAAGTGGATAGGGATGACTTGGATGGAGGTGCTGGATTAGTCAAAAGCTTTTTAAAATTTTGCTTGTTTTTATGTTCAATCTCAGTTTTAACCTGATCAGTTTTTTTTGGAGTACTCTGAGAAGATTGGTCATGATTTTCTATAGTGTTAAAGGAGGAGTTACCTTTGTGTTTGTCAATGAGTTTTTCTGTTACCCTATCAGTCATCAATAACTCATCTGCAGCCCCACAGTTTTCAATAGTGTCTTTGGAGACTTGCTTGGAAAGCAATGTGTCCTGATCAGTGACCTTACCTGCACACATTGATTTGTTATTACTGATTTGAGAACCCCTATGGCAGGTTGCATCAGAGTTATATGTTGCAGAGACAGATTTTTTTTCAAACTTACTTCTCTGGGACAAGGTTGTTTGACTTGGGTGACTCTGGTCAGCCCCATGAGCAATCTCATTTGACATGGGATATAGTGTATCCGCACAAGTCGAAGACCTACCTAGTAAAGGATTAGTTTTCTCGCCAACATCGTCTCGGGGTGGGGTGGAATCAAGGTTGCAAACAGAGGTTTCTTCCTCCTCAATCTTCACTTTTACTGCCATAATATCCTCTTGAGCCATCTGTGTGCAAGATCCACTTTTTGGTGAAAGAGCAGAACAATGTGATGGTAACTTCTTGCTATGTGAGCATTCCCCATTCTCATGAGAGACTTTACCTTTTTCCAACACAGGATTTGGTGCCGAGGATCCCACATCTTCCACAAATGTATGGTTTTGAGTGGATGAATCTTGCTTTGCTGTTGGTATTACTTTGAGGACTAAATGTTTTTTGCCATCAACCATCTTGAATCCCATTACCTTGGTTGTACAGTTAGGGGGAAGAGAGATTTTGTTCTTAACCATCAAAACAGTCAGTCCATTAGGATTGGCGTGACTTGTAGCATCAGAACTTGCAGAGTTGTCACATTCCTGTAACACTACTGGGATAGAGTGCTCTGCATTATGAGAGCTTTTGCTCCAATTTTTATTTTCCTTTTTTGCGACAGTCCCATCCACAAAGTGGTGGGTCTCCTCGAATGATATCTCTGGTTTCATTAGCCTGCCATTTAGGTTTGGTAAACTCCCAGAAAGACAGTTCAGTTTTGATATCCTCTGAGCCTCCTGTGATTCACCACTCTTTTTCAGCAAGAGTTTAAGGCTTGCAGGTGAATTTGCTGAAATGCTGCTGTCATCTATAGCCTTCCATGCATTCCTTCTCTCAACCTCCTCTTTGTGAACAGCTGCTGTGTGTTTTTTAAGATACTCGCCTCTTGATGCACCATAGCCACAGATCTGACATGTGAAAGGGAATGTACCCGAGTGAGCTTTCATATGCTTCTGGTGATCTTCTTCATTCAAGCTAATATTTCTGCATTTTGAACACTTCCAATGACTCTCGTTATGATGATGGATGTGCTGGACGAATGTTCCTGCATCCACAGTTGTAAACTCACACCAGTCACAGTTAAACTGTCCATTTAGACTGTGACACATGATGTAGTGTCTGGTGAGCAAAAGCAGGGAGTACTGAACATCGTTGTTGCAGAGCTCACATGTAACCAGAGTATTCCTGTGCTCAATCCGATGACGTTGAAGAGCAGGGAACTCGTTTGTGGAAAAACCGCACAGGTCACAAGGGTACGTAGGAAGGGTTCCATTATGGACCGCTCGAAAATGTTTGAGAAGATCATTGGGGCTATATGTGGAATCATCTTTACACACCGAGCAACCAAAACTCAGAATCTTTCCAGAGAAAACGGCCCCCTGCTGAATTTTACAATGGGATTTATTGTGAGTTGGTTTATCTTTCGTAATGGAACTCCCATGTTCTTTAATGGAGGATTCTTCTGCATCATTGAAGGGTGGCCCATCTGTCACTTCTCTCAAATGCTTGTACACAAAGTCCTTTACCTTTTCTTTCCCTATTACTGATATGTTGCCGTTTTTGGCAGGATCATGAGGTATTGTGAGGTCTTCTTCCATTGTTGTAAATCTACAGATATCTGTAAGAGAAGTAAACAAATGGGTTTTATTAGCCAAGCATCCCACTTACTCTAAATGCATTTACCATTGCTGCATAGCAGAGCAACTAAATCTATTATCCATGTACTACAAAGCAACTGTCCAATGGACATGATAATCCCTGTTCCAAATAGATAAAGGGTGGTTTCATGCACCACACAGCAGCAGCATTTAGTGTGGAGGTTGGCCACCTGGAAATAAAGACTTTCCACCAACATCACAAGAATTTTATGTACTTTTATAAAATAAAAAACATTAACATTCATAAAAAAACAGCATATTTCATATGTTGGGATGTAACAACCTCCCGATTTAATACTATTCACAATTTTAACAGAATGAGCAGCAGACAAATGATCTTTAATATAAAATGTGCAAAACCAGCGTGTGCAAAATTGCAACAGAAATTTTATTCTCGAAAAACAAACATTTTATTAACCCTTGTGTTGTCTTTCCCTCAACATAACATCCCTATCTCAATGTTTTCTTGCTTTTCAAAAAAAGTTTGACTTTTTTTGTTCAACACTTATCATTCCCCCCCAATGTCTTTGTCCCCTTTGTTGACGTTTTCTCACTTTTGACATTTTAGCCGGTCAAGTTTTTGACACTTTTTCCAATATTTCTTTACGTAAAAAAAAACAAACTCTGCACCTCCTCTTGGTTCTGTTTTCCGGATTCAGAAAATGTAGCATGAAGGGAGACTTTGGCCAATCACAGGTCATTTAGAGACAGAGAGAGAGCATTCCTTTTGGCTGTTCTGCACATGCAGTAAGCATGAGACAGAGACCTACGAGAAGAGCGAATGTCAGAATTGGCAGTAGTAGAAGTACTCAGATTGTTTTTTTTAACAATCAATACGGCACAGTACAAGTTCTGCATATATAGTGCTGCTCATAGGTTTAGGAACCCAGGCTAATGTTGACCAAAAAGAGAAAAATAAAAAGTAAAAAAAGTCGTTCTGAAATTTATTTTAATGCCTTAATTAAAAAAACATTTAAAAGGACACCCGTTTTCTTTAAGAATTAAAAATGTATAATAAATTCATGTTCTTCCTTAAAATACTAGGGACATAAGTATACACACCCCATCTGTTAAATTTCCTTAGAGGCAGGCAGATGTTTATTATTAAAAGGCCAGTTATTTGATGGATCAGGATACTATGCATCTTGATAAAGTTCCCTTGGCCTTTGGAATTAGAACAACCTCCCATCATCACATGCCCTTCACCATACATAGAGATTGGCATGTTTTGGATGGCGTAGTGGATATAACACATGCCTTTGGTGTGGAAGATCTGTGAAGAATTCCCACTGCGACACATCAACCAATGGGTCCCTGAGTAAGACACTTAAACCCCTAGTAGCTCAAGAGGGGTGGCCTCTGACACACATAGCAATTGTAAGTTGCTTTGGATAAAGGCGTCAGCTACGACATGTAATGTAACATGTCATGTTTTATTTCAGTTAGCCTACTAGGTGGTTTGATTTGCATTTAGAGATGATTTTATGGAAATTTCCCCATGCCAATCTCTGGGTACCGTGAAGGGTATGTGATGATGTGTGTGTGTGTGTGGGGGGGGGGGGTCAGGATGCGTAGTATCCTGATCCATGAAATAACTGGCCTTTAATAATAAACATCTGCATGCCTCTATGGGGATTTAACATATGGGGGTGTATACTTATGCCCCCAGTATTTTAACGAAGAACATTTATTTATGATACATTATTCATTCACAAAGAAAATTGGTGTCTTTAAAGGTTGGATTTTTCCTTGTTTTTTTAATTAAGGCATTAAGATCAATTTCCAAAAGAATACACTCAATATAATGCTGGATAGTTTAATGCATAATAATGCGTCATGATTTAATTGCAAGGATTGTTGTAAGTAATATCTGAATCTGCAACGTAACCAGTAACCTTTCTGTCAAGTAAATGCAGTAGTACAATGTTTTCCACTGAGGTAGAAACACAGTAAGTAGTGATCAGTTGAGTTGCATATTGTTTCATCAAATTGACTTTACATTTGGCAGGTGTATTGCTCAGTCGATACGATGAGCAGTTCTCTGCAATATTGCGAGCAGTACCTCTGGGGGTCAAGCTATCATCCCACTCCAAACAGGCAACTATGGTTGGGTAACAAACTTTGCACTTTTTAGGATACTGACTGGATCGGTGCTACCGAGGACTGATTCACGTTAAGTCAAATGACCACGACCACTGTGTTGACATTACAGAAGTCTCTTGTTTGCATCTTGGAGGCTACTTATTGCAAAGTAACGCATGTGCGACTCAAAAAGCACTCGACTCACATGAGGGAGTGACAGCGTATATAACGCAGGGTGAAAGCGTTTGCGGCGTGGTTAACGTTAGACTGGCTCTGTTACAGGCAGGCACCACTGTGTACTGTGTAGCACATTTTAGCAACAAGGCAATTCAAAACACTTTGATAAAGCATTAAAGAGCAGGTTAAAAGAGAACAAAAAACTGACAAAACGAAAAAGGCCCAAAAGGGAATGTACTCTGAACGGCCGCATGCTGAACGGGAACTACAGCAGTTTACTGTATTATAAAACTGAAAAACATGGAACCCACTCTGCCCCCACTTATGACCATCGCACTTAGAGGAAACACTCTCATCTGCAGCACACCAAAAATCCAAAATAAAGATATCGAGAGACATTTAGTCAAAACAGAAACCCTCTAGTCTGCATACCAGCGTTGTCAGTGTAGAACAGGTGACACATGCATGCAAAATCACGTATGGACATTAAACTGACAGCATATTGCTTTCTCTTTGACCTAGATTTCTGAGCTCTTTCAAGCCGGAAGCTCTCCTGGAAACTTGCTCATTTGAATGTAAGACATTATATAATATTCATGTCTGTGCTCAATTAAATATAACAGTATGGAAACAGTGAAGAACAAACAACCCTAAAGAACCACTACATTTACTAAAAAATTTAAATAAAAAACACAACACACACGAGGGCTTCTTCAACAGGTGTCCACAAGCTCATTATTAAGATCAATTTAGCTCAAACCAGCATGGCGCTCATTTGGTTCCTGACCTGACAACTGTTCCTGTTTATATTTCACTGTAATACACGACAGCACCATGCAGTCACAGCTAGGATTGGGCAGTATATCAATATTACATTAACATGATATGAAACTAGAAATCATCTTAAATTTTAGATATTGTAATGTGACCAGTGTCTTGTGGATTAACAGGCTGCATCGTGCTAGCTTCTGCATTATTTGCCTTTACCCACTTAGTCATTATATTCACTTTATTTAAAATCTCATTGTGTACATTTTTTTGTGAAAGCACCAAAAGTCAACCCTACAATACAGCAATATCCACATTGATGTATTTGGTAAAAAAATATTGTGATATTTGATTTTCTACATATCGCTCAGCTTTAGTCAAAGCTAACCACCGAAGAATAAAAAATGAAGAGCTTAAAGCGCCCATATTCTGCTCATTTTCAGGTTCATAATAGGTTTACATGGTTTCATTTTCAATTTCCAATTTCATTTTCAATTTTCATTTTCTTATTTTTGTTGTACTGCACATTGCTAGATCCTGTTTTCACTCTGTGTGTTTAGGTCTCTGTTTTAGCTACAGAGTGAAACATCTCACTTGTTTTAGCTACAGAGTGTGATATCTCACTTCTTGTTGGGAGTGGCACATGCTCAGTAGCTAGGTAAGATCCCTTCAGCTAGATAACCCTTTCTCCAACTTTGGTCAGTACAAGGCAGGATTAGCTGGGAGACTTCTTCTAGACGAGGGCCACTTGTGGAATACCTGCAGCACAGGGACAGGAAGTAGTTCTTTTGGAGATTATGGTCAACTAGTGGGTGTTGTAGCAGTGTTTTGCCATTGAGAACGAGCTAGCATGTGCTACGGTTAGTTAGGCACCTCATCTCTAGTGACGTAGAAAGTCGTGCAGATGTTGAACAGTTCACCCAGAGACTGAAGGCAGAGGACATTCAGAAACCGGATCTCACTCAAAACAGCAGGGACAGTATTTTATACTAGTTTGTATGTGTGTGAAAGCACCAGAGACACAAAATAACACCCCAAATCCCAGAACTAATGTTTTTTCTTCATGATATGGGCACATTAAAGACTGTCCAAATGTATGAGAGAGTATCAAGAAGGCAAGGACAAATGGAACGTATGCCCTGACCTAAAGCCGTATGACCTATTGATCTATTAGCCCATGGCCCACCCACATAACGACACACATTAAGTTGTCGGACTCAGGACAGACAAAGTAGAACACTTTTCAATTCATTAACTTCATCAGTTATCAGGCAAATAATACGCTGATACAGATGATATGCAAACTGCCAAAAAAACAGGGTTTATCCCTAATATACTGTTAACTGTTTATTAGGCCTACCTAGCCAAGTGTAATCCCATATTCTACCTTCATCCAGATTATGTTTAGTTTTTCTTCAAATTGTTGTATGAACATTTTGGAGGATGTAGTTTGCGGTGCTCCACAACCTTTTGTTTAGGTTGTAATTTTCCTTATGTAGACATCCTACACATCATGCCAAATTCTTTTTTTTAAATCTAACTCCACTTAAAGTTTCTAAGAGGTTTTATTGGATTGCCAAACTCGATCCTACAACCAAAATGTCCATATTTACATATGTTATAAGGTAATTTTGCCCAAAGTTAAAAGAAATAAATCTCTCCTACGTCTATTGATTTGAAGCCATGCAGGCTTTGAGATTTCCATTTCTTAAGATTTCCACCACAAAACAATGGAGGACAACCAAATGTAATTTGTGGTGATCACAGCATTGAAGTAACTGCTGGTTAAAAATAAATTCAACATAAACATCTCTTTTTAGAAACAAAGTCCCTGTTATTCCGGATAATCTACAGAACACATTGCGCTAGTTACTGTGGCGCCTGGGGATGTGGCCTGGTCCCCGATGGATCAGTAATGCTTTCAAAGAAGCCAAAAAAAGATGGAAAAATCTCCAAAAAGGCATCAATTGACAGACTAGACATTTGTCTAATATGTCACAACAACATTTTATTTCCAACATTTCAACATAAAACCAAAAAATGCCATCTGCAAAAGTTTGGGCACCCTCCAGAGTTAATACCTTGTACTGCCCCCTTTGGCAAGTATCACAGCTTGGAAACGCTTCTTGTAGACAGCAAAGAGTTTTTTTATTCTTGTTTGAGATATCTTTGCCCATTCTTCCTTCCAAAAGTCTTCCAGTTCTTTGAACTTTCTGGGCTGGCTGTCACTCACTGCTCTTTTAAGGTCTATCCATAGACTTTCAATTATGTTGAGGTCAGGAGATTATGAAGGCCATGGCAAAACCTTCAGTTTACGCCTCTTGATGAAATCCACTTTGTAGAAGTGATCCCTTTTTTTTTGGCCCCTGCGACCTGATACCGGATAAGCGGTCGAAGATGGATGGATGCCTTTTTTAACAAATGGCATCAAGTTAGCGTCCAAAATTTGCTGAAATTTTATTTAATCCATTTTTCCTTCTACTCTTAAAAATGTCCCCTGTGCCACTGTCTGCAATGCAACCCCAAAGCATGATTGATCCCCCCCCCCCATGCTTAACAGCTGGACAGAGGTTCTTTTCATTAAATTCTGTGCCCTTTCTTCTCCAAACGTACTTTTGCTCATTACGGCCAAAAAGTTCTATTTTAACCTCATTGGTCCACAGAACTTGTTCCCATAATGCATCAGGCTTGTCTATATGTTCATTTGCAAACTTTAACCTCTGATTTTTGTGGTGAGGACGCAGAAGAGGTTTTCTTCAAGTCAAGTCAAGTCTATTTAATCAACAAAAATGGAAATTACAGTGCTTACAGGCGCCATCTCACCCATAAAAACTAGAGAGTTTAAATACAATTCAAACTTTTTTGAGTTTTGAGTTTGAGTTCTTGGTCTTCCAGATCTTGCTCTAACTTCCACTGTTCCTGATGACTGCCATTTCTTAATTACATTCCGAACAGAGGATATTAGCATCTGAAAACCCCTTGCTATCTTCTTATAGCCTTCTCCTGCTTTGTGAGCGTCAACTATTTTAAGTTTCAGTTTTCTAGATAACTGCTTAGAAGAAGCCATGGTGCTGATTGTTGGGGCGAGGTCAGATGAGTCTGGGCATTTAAAACCTTAAGATTGACATCACTTGGTCTTTCCAGACGATGATTGAGAACAATCCGATGCGGTGCATGCTAGAAACTCTGCAGGGTGCCAAAACTTTTGCAGACGCCATATTTTATTTTCAGTTATTTTGAAAGTGTAAATGATGGAAATAAAAACTAACTCTTTGTGACATATTACATGAATATCTAATCTGTCATTTGATGCCTTTTGGAGATTTTTTTTTCCATCTTTTCTTGGCTTCTTTATGCACAATAATACAAATTGTTACCTGGGGTGCCCAAACTTTCAAGCCCCACTGTAGATACTCTTGAAAGTATCATCTGGTGTTTTAAGGCATTTCCTGCAGTTTGCCAGAAATTGTAGCAACTACAGGGGTTAAACGTAAGAAGACCAAACGACACTGGGTCATTAATATATATACAAAAAAAAGTTTGGAACCACCTTCTCATTCAATGCGTTTCCTTTATTTACATGACTAGTAGACTTGTAGATTATCACCGAAGGCATTAAAACTATGAATGAACACATGTGGTATTATGTACTTAACAAAAAAGTGTGAAATAACTGAAAATATGCCTTATATTTTAATTTCTTCAAAGTAGCCACCGATTGCTTTTTTGATAGTGCTGCAAACCCTTAGCGTTCTCTCTATTAGCTTCGTGAGGTAGTCACCTGAAATGGTTTTCACTTCACAGGTGTGCCTTGTCAGGGTTAATAGTAGAATTTCTTGCCGTATTAATGGAGTTGGGACCATCAGTTGTGTTGTGCAGAAGTCAGGGTGGCTAATTTGAAGAAACTAGAATATAGGACATGTTTCAGTTATTTTCCCACTTATTTGTTAAGTACATAATTACACATTTGCTCATTCATAGTTTTGATGCCTTCAGTGATAATCTACAATGTAAATAGTCATGAAATTAAAACGCATTGAATGAGAAGGTGTGTTAAAACTTTTGGCCTGTACTGTCTGTGTGTGTGTGACACACACACACACACACACACACACACACACACACACACAGGTTTTTATAGACATTTTAACTAAGCAATCTTATCTTTTAATTTATAACGGTGGTAGTGTCACAACTCCACCCACTTGTTCAGGTAAGGTTAAAAATGTTATTTTTTAAATTGTAAGGCCCACACTTAAATTACTTGCTAAGTAAGAATAAATTTAAAAAGTTGAATAAGCAATTATTACCTGTACTCCTTTAGGCCAAACTCAAACGTTAATGCATGTTGTGTCTGGAGAAGAGGAGCATGTAGTGTGTCCCAGTGCCTGTAAGAGACAAAAGAAGAACAATATTACTTCAACTGCAGTTTTATATAAACTTTACAGTTCCCTCTTTAAATACTACCAATTGTGAGTGGTTTAAAGTGGAAATATTTATGGAGAACATATTGTTGACCAAAATGTGAGTATAAATTGTTTTGTCGCACAGCTTGTTTGGTGATTTTACCACCAAAGTATCAATGTTGACATATTAGTTTCATGTTACTGTTCAATGTTATGAATATGAAAGTATATCTCATCAACAGAAAACAGTAAGCAATGGCTCTGCTGAACGTCAAGCCATGTGCACTGCCGTTCATACCATGTTATTGAGTGACATATATTCCAAACAAACATTACTTGGTGGACATCTGAAACTTTTGGTGACATGTTTCATCTTTACATATTTCCATTAAACATAATGTTTCTACATCTAACGGCAGGAAACAACTCTTTTTGTCCTTTTGATACTTTGCTATAAATAAGGTGGGACATTGGCTGTTGAAACAGCTCAGGCAATCAAGACTTAAGGTACCCTCTGGAAGTTTTCACCTCTAGTGTTATAGAGCAGTGTTTTATGCGAGGGACATTTTTGAATAAGTGTCTCGTGCACGCACAATCACACACGTGCATGTGGGGGATGCGATACACTTTCCTGCCATTCGTTTTTTACCAATCTGATTTAAAGGCGGCGTTAACAGCCAAGAAACACAGCAGCATGTCAGCAAAGAACCAAACTAGTAAAAAATGCATGATTTCAAATAGTTCACACACACACACACACACACACACACACATACACTTTGTCCACCAAAGGACGCTCTACAACGTCCCTGGGGCCTGTTGCACGAAACCAGGATAAGGGATTAATCTGGGATATTCAAGTTATACTGGATGGATTTAGGTTTGACTTGGTTGCACAAAACCAGGTTGAATTAAATCCAGCCAAGTAACCTTGGAGATTTTTCTTTGCGGCTAACCTGGTCTGGAGCAGGCTAACAGCCGGGCTAAGACTAATCCTGGAGTCTCATGCGTTCAATCAGCTGCTGCGCTGATAAAAAATGAACGTGCTTAACAGTTATTCCGTTGTCTTCTGCATGTGTTCTGCTTTATTTTTATTAACATGCGTTATTTGTCACTATTGTTGTCATGAGTTTGATTTAAACCCCTACTATTGCAGTTGTTTAGATGGTTATAAATGGTTGCACTTAAGAGATTAAGTAGGACAATGCAGCAAAAATATTCCCAGATGATATTAATGGCACACTGGTCAGAGACCAATACATTCATGATTTTATTTTATTGTTGCTTGTCCTTCTCTAATAAAAGGACAGTTTGTGTTATTTTTTAATATGTTGGCCTAATGTTTTCTTATTGTAGCTTACTTTAGTTTCATAACCTTCTCAATAAGTTTCATATCACTGGACCAATAACTTGGCCTTTAACCGTACTGTATATAGTGTGTTACAGTACTGCTACAGTCTGTTGGGCTTTTTCTCTCCGTTTGATAAGAGCCGTATTTCCCTTTACGCATATTCTTCATCTCCTCGTTATTTTCCATTAGAAGCTGCTGCTCATTAGGTAAAACATATGCTGCGTAAGTCTTCTCCATCTCTGCATCAGTAAGTCTGGGATCGATACCGTGGTCTATTTGAGAAAGCCGTGAACGTGCACTTGTCTCGGATCACACTAAGTCAAGCTGCGCTTTTTCCACATCCTGGATGTCTTTATTCTACTTTCGTGCAACAGGCCCGTGTTGGCAACACTAATTTTGTTTTTGTTATAGTGTTTTTGTTTGAAGGACGTTTCATATCTTAATTTTATTTCTCAGAACTTTAATAACTTTTGATGTTCCTCTTTTTTGTTGTGACAAAACATTATTTTAGTGTAGACGTCGAAAACGGTTTTGTTACGCGTTTCTGAATTTTTTTCTCCATCAGATTTTTTTAAAACAATCCTTTATCGGTCAGGCTCTACTGTATTAGCTTTAGTCTGATATGGTTCATATGTAAATAGTGATTTGTTTTTAAAGTATCTGTTAATGTTATATAGCCTAGTCAATGTTTCATTTGACTATTTTATTACTGAACGCAGACATCATGCGCGCCGTCACATCCTGTGCCACCCACCGCCGCAGAAAAAAAGCTAAATTCTCAAGAAAACTGCAGCTTTATCCGGATTGTTACAGGCCTACTGATGGCAAGATCTGTTACGCCTACTTTGTACCAATCACTCTTATGACCATAGTAGTGTTAGAGCAAAAACAGGAAAACACCCTTTACGAGATCACTTGTGAGAGTGCGAGAAGCTATACAATTACATGAAAACTGAACCAGTGCTGTGAAGGCCATAATAAGGGCATAGCCAATGCAGTGTTACATGTGGAGCTGAAATGATTAATGGGAAAGTCAAGTAACAGAAAATTAATCAAAAAACAATTTGATAATTGATTACTCATTTAAGTTAGGCTATTATCTACAAAACAATCTTTTCAACAAGTCTTCTAGTCTAGAAGCTCACTTTTACACTTAAATGAGTTAGCATTGAACTGACAATGACATTAATAGAGGGGGGTTATTGAGATAACTAAAAATAAATTGATTTGTTTCCGAATGCAAATTATTTCCTGTGTGCCATATGTCCCTGATATAGACCAAATCAGTCAAAGTGCAACAGGATGTGTTCATTAAACACGTGTTTATTACAGGCACTTTCATCCCAATCCAACATTACACTAATGAAGTATTAGTGAAAAGTCAGGGAACCGGGATTAGCCTTTAACTTCATACTGTCAGCTGTAAACCCAGGGAGGAAGCCATGTTGGGGAAAAAATGGCTGCCGGGATTTTAGTGACTTATCTGCACCAGACTTCAGTCTAAGAAAATGTCATTTCTGTTAACAAACACTTCTGACTTAAATAATGTTTCATCAATAGCATAAGCTTACTTAAAACATTATATAAGTATGCAGGAGATAAGCCTACTTAGCTTATATCTTTAATAAAACTGGATATATGAAACTAATAGTATATTGAAGTAGCATAATGAATGAGTAGGACTGTAGTGGACAACTGGACTGCAGGCAAGTAGGGTAGTTTAGGCCAACACCATTTAAAGGGATAGATTAATAAAGCATGGAGATGAGAGGAAAAAGTTGCATCGTCTCATAACTGCTAACACTCATCCTCAGTAACACAACACAGGGACAACAACGTGTTGCAAAAATGCGAATCTCTACCTCAACCATACAATTCGACATTTTTCCCCCCACAATTGTTTAATTGAATCTTTACTTGTTCGAGTGACTTGCTCCATAGTCGCTTAAGTTTAGGAAACGCGAGGGAACGCTGCATCAGTGGAAGAATTAAAGGCTGTAGACAGACAGCAACAAAGGACTCCAGAATGTACGCTGCGATATTTGATTTCACTGTGGCAATTTGTATCTCGAAACATGGGCAACATTTGAGTTACTTCGCGATAATGTTAGTGTCTGTGGAGTTCAATAACCAGTTATTTTACATCAAAATAAAGCCCCCCCACCCACGCGAAGATATTTAAAGTTACAGAAAAATGTGTTAGTTCTTACTATGAACTCGATGGAAGTTCAGGCGGCGTCCTGTCAACGTCCGACATTATAAAAAGGAGGTAAAGGTTGAAAAAAAACACCCAGCAGAAACATTTGCCTTCCTTCTCTTCTCTCTATGAATCCACAGCGACGGCGGCCATGACAGTCCATCCGGGTACTAATGTGCTCTTGACACTCATGTAGAAGCGGATGAATATGTATTGCCTGTCAAACACTAAACTAGTGCCGTGAAGGGCATATTTACGCTAATACGCAGTTTTCAACAACTTTACTGAAGTGAAAATATATATTGTGTTCACCAGCACATATCCATAAGGACCTAACGGTGTTTTTGCAGCATGAGCCCTACGTCATTCGTTGCCAGTGGGTTTGTGTGTGTGTGCGTGTGTGTGTGTCCTAGGTGGAAGAAGAAGCAATGAGCAGCAATGGCGGATCCACGCCACTTCCTATTGAATTCGTTACATGTAGGGTAGACTGACATGCCTTCCTTTCTCGCCAATGAAATCTTTTATTTTTAGCTCTATATATTCCTACCTATAATAGGCCTACATCATCTCTCTCTCAATTTATCTTTTGGTCTTTCTCTCCCTCTGTCTCATTCACATGCACACAAACTTACAATAGGCTAATGAGCATGTGAAGCACACACATTGTACAGTGTGCACTCCCAGTATTTCACACCAGCTTTATTAGAGCCAGTGTCTAATTCCAAGGTGCCAGTTAAGTCTATGTGTCTCTGCTTGCCTCCCTGATTTTCTCTGCCTCTTCATGTTTTGTATTAATGGCCACCTTTATGACCATTTGGATTGAGAAACTAGCCTACCATGGAGTTGATTATTCAATTGATCACCGATCAACATAAGCTAGAGTATGTCACTAGGTCCATATTGTAGCTGTTCTGGTCTTTTGATCACGTTGCATAATCTTCATGAGCAAATGGACTTTGTTAAGGTGTTGTGGAATTGCAGATGTTAATATTTCCTTTTTTATTACCCCAGGGGTACGCTATGCTTACAGGGTGTAGCAACATATGAAGCAACTTCAACAAAACATTGGGTATTTAGCTAAAATTCTGTTGTTTTGTGTTCCCAGACGCAGGGGCGTGGCACAGAAAAACATTCAGCCACATGTGGCATTTGTCATGTTTTGTGTCATATTACATTTTATTTGATATACAGTCTAGCCCCAATTTCTTCTTCCTTCCCTTCTTCATCTACACCACCTTCAAAGCTCTTTTCACCTCCGTCATCCTTTGCACTTTTTTCTTTCTCTAATAATTCAGCCTATTTATTTAGTGCAGACCTATCTAGAAGTAGGAAGTATGATACATAAATATTAACATTCGATTAGGTATGGCCACAATTGATGAATTTAGGTTAAGTTTTACATGCAATCTATCCTGTAAATCAGTTTATAGGCTATAAGTGCATGTACTTTTACACATGATTAGAACCACTCAAGAAATAGGTTAAATAATACAAGTAGCTAACTGTTCCATTGTGGGAATTGCAATAGACTTTGTAAACACCTGCTATATTAACCTAACTGAATGCAAGAAGATTCAATACCAGCATCACGGGAAAGAAGCAGGCCTGGACGCAATACAGTAAAACCTACACATATAGCCTGCATGAAATGCACTCATTTGTAATTACCTTTGTATTTACCTACCAATAATTTGTAATTAACTAAGAGAAAACAACTTTACTGTCAGAGCAGATGTTCAACCAGAGCATTAATGTGTAACACAAAGCTCTGAAAAATGTGCCTCCACTCTAAAAAGCTTGCTTATAGACCATGAGGGGCGTAGCACAAAAATCTGGGACCTGTAAAAAGCTATTCTCTTTGGGCCCCTCCCCGCATCTACAGCTATTCATTTTCAGATCTTTTTGGGCCCTTCTCAAATGACGGTCTTGGGTACTCACTCTGATATTTATTTAGTCCTCTAAATGGTTCTACATCTTCAAATAGCAGGACCAGCAACACAAAGGATCTTTAATCCTGACCCTGCTAGACGTTTTTTCAGGGGTTCAAACTTTTCAATGTAGTTTGGAGTGAGATTTGTGTGGAGTGAGATTCTCAATTTAAAGCATTTATACATTAAATGCCAAGTCAATAGTAACGCTCTGTGATGAATACGTATGGTTGATCAGCATACCTGCCAACCTCCAGGAATCATATCCTAAAAGGTGCCGATTTATCACCCCGAGTTCACTTTAATAACTCTGAGAAGATACAGGGCAAGGAAGCCATCAATCATACACAGACCCAAACCCTTTCTACTGCAGCCTGCTAAATGTGCATCTGGAGGAAATTGAAACTTGTTGAATACTGTTAGGTGGTTTATGATGCTTTTCTATAATTTCGATTTCAGGATATGGATTCCTGAGATAGCGCCATGCCATTATGCCTGCATTAATTCTTGTGTTTTCTTCCCGTCAAAATTGAAAATCAACGCTTTTGTTGACGCTTTTTAACTTTTTTTGAAGTTTAACACTATGTAACACTAACTCATTAACTTTAGTTTCATAGTTATTCTTGGAATTTATGGTCAATGAACCTCATTTATAGGAAATTATACCTAATGTTTGAGTTAGAAAAGCAGAAATGAGGAATTATTTAGACAAAAATTAAAGGAATGTATGTTGATGGATAATCACAGACTGGAATATGTCAACTTTTACTCAATTTCAAAACCCCTTCAATTCTTTTTCATATGCTACAAAATTTAATGAAACACCAACATTAATGAAAGGAGAGATTTGTAATTGCCAAAGTCCAATGTGTGGAATCAATCATGTTATTTTGAGTAATTACAATTGGGTAGTTAAAAAGAACATTGATGTAGGAAAATTGGTCAATTTGACCCGAGGACAACATGAGGGTTAACAGAAACATACATTTGCAAACATGTTAAACTAAACTTAAATTAAAAGAACTTTATTCTACGACATGATAATGCTAATGTTTAAACCAGGGGTATTGGCATTCACGTCTGTTCGTAGTACGGGTCCATCTACCCTCTACAGTCTCTAACTGGGGTGGTGTACACTATGAAGCCACAGTTAAACACAACAGATATGCTGGTTAAAGTTTGTGCAATCAGCAGGTCCGGCATCAGGAGTTGTTGACAGGGGGACAGCATTTTCCAAATTGGGCCTCTGATCCACCCTCTAGTGCCATTGTATAGTCCAGTGGTTTCAAAACTTTCACGTGAAGGACCCTTAAATTGACACAGATTAGACCACACCTATATTTGTTCAAGTTTTATTTTTATATGATACGGTTGGTTTTATAAAACAGGGTGAAACTTCACGGTTGACAGCTGTGATTGACTCGTGATTGGTCGGGCGGATGTGTAGTTGGGACTTTGATAGCGCGGCTCCACCGCCCAATCACCACTGCGCAGACTCTGGCCCCAAAATTACATTTTATACTTTTTTTTGCTTTACTTTTGGACAGTGGGAAAATGTGATGAAGAGTCGTCCATCCTTAATTACAGTCCATTCTCCTCATGACCCAAATATCTTATAGCATTTTTGCCTTTCTCCATTGGCTATAATTTGAAGTGAAGATTCCTTTCATGTTGAATTTCTGGCTTTATAATATTATATAATGGCTTTGCATGACTGATGCTTTGTGACTGATACACTACTTTCCAGTTTGCTTGATATCTATTAATACATCACACAAAATACACAGAGTAGATGTGGGACCCAGAGCCACAGTAACCCATTGACTGACAACACTCCGAACCTGACAACCCACTATCATTCAAACACACTTCACACAGGGATTGCTCAGCCGTGTTGAGTGAGAAGGGTTTCGTACGTCTCGCTCTACCTCTTTTTCCCGTTAATTCACAATTTTATCCTCAAAAATTCAGATTTCTTCTCTCATAATGTATCCGCTTTTTCTTGTTCTGGTCTCTCTGGAGTGCTTTACTGGTCTGGCCCACTTGAGATCAAATTAGGCTTGAGTTACATGAGTTTAACACCCCTGTCTTAAAATAGTATATTTAGTTTTGTACTATTGAAGTTTATTAACCATCATTTTATAAAAAGAATTATTAGTTTTTTTACACTACTTGGACCCTATTCTAACAAGGTTGTTATGGTTTTGGTTGTTTCTTTGTTCTGTTTTCTGTTATTTCTCCGTGTTTCCTCCCTGGTCTTGTGTTGCTGTTCCTGTCTTGTGTTCCCCCTGAGTGTCTGTTTGTCCAGTTTCCTGTTTTATTTTGAAGTTTGGGTCTTTGTCTCAGCGTGTCTAGTTCTACATCCTGTGTTTTCCCGCTCCTGTGATCACCTGAGGTTTTCCACCTGTTTCCCAGCCCTCTTGTAACCTGACTCTAGTTATCTTGTTAACCTGTGTATTTAATGTCTGTGTTCCCCTCGTCTCTTGTCAGATTGTTTTGTGACTTTCTGTGTGTGTTCTTTTCGGAGCTCTCGGCGTTTGTTTCTTGTCCCGTTCCTGTGGTCTGCGTCCCCCTTTGAGTTTTTCCCCTGCCTTTGTACTCCTGTTTTGTCATGCTTTTTCTCCTGGATCTTTCTGGATCTGTGTGTGTGTGTGTGTGGACTTAGTTTTTTGTGTGTGAAAATAAAGCCTTGTGAAGCTCTCTACTGCCTGCCTTTCTCTGCGTTTTGGTCCTTCCTTCCCTCAGATGTAACAGATGTTAGTGCATGGCGTGAAGCCCCTGGTGTAGGTGCGTTTAGGGCGTGTCCAGATCCACTTTTGCTAGTTTGATGGGGGGCGGGTTGTACTCAGTGTCATTAATTCATAGGTGTTTTTGGGCATAACATGCAATCACCCAGAGTGTCATCTCCATTCTCTTTAAAAGCCATGTGTGTTTGGACCATGCAGCATTGTTATTATGAGGATTGTTACATGTAATCTTTTGCATGTTTGTGTGCGGCTGGGCTGCCCTTTGTGTGTGTGTGTGTGTGTAGCATGGTGTGTGTGTGTAGCATGGTGTGTGCACATTGTGCATAAGCCTGGGCACTGTTTACTAATGCGCTGTTAAAATACCAATAAAATGCTGCATTGACTTTAGACCAGGTTTTTGTTGGTCTATGGTGTGTTCACTTCCTGCTGACTCAAGCACCAGAGTGTCATCTCCCTTTCCCTTTAAAAGCCAGGCGTGTTTGTACCATGGCGCATTGTTACGATGGAAGAATTGTGCCATAATACACTACTCAAAAAAATAAAGGGAACACTTTAACAACACATTGTAATTAGCAAGACAACCCCAATAAAGGAGTGGTTCTGCAGGTGGTGACCACAGACCCATGCTTCCTGGCTGATGTTTTGGTCACTTAATGCTGGCGGTGCTTTTGCTCTAATGATAGCATGAGACGGAGTCTACAACCCACACAAGAGGCTCAGGTAGTGCAGCTCATCCAGGATAGCACATCAATGTGAGCTGTGGCAAGAAGGTTTGCTCTGTCTGTCAGCATTGTGCCCAGAGCATGGAGGGGCTACCAGGAGACTGGCCAGGACATCAGAAGACGTGGAGGAGGCCAACCACCCAGCAGCAGGACCGCTACCTCCACCTTTGCGCAAGGCATCATCTTGCATCTCAGTGTGTGCGCCTAGGCACTTTTTACTAATGCGCTGTTGAAATCACAATGAAATGCTGCACTATTGACTAGAGGTTTTTGTTGGTCAATGGCGCAATCGCTTCCCGCTGCCTCAAGATAGCAACACACCTCCCCGTAAAACCAGACTGAAGGTGGGGGATGGGGGGGGGGGGGGGGGGGGGGGGGGGGGGTAGCACCCTTTGTCTGCAAAGACAGCTGAATGATAAAGGGAGAAACCGATTTAAAGCAGGGTTGTGATCTGTGATTGGCCCATTTTGTGAATGATTCTGATTGGTTTAGCAGGAAGGTTAACACCTTTAACAGATGATTTGAGTTAGGTAGAGCAACGATTTAGAGTGAGGATTTCCGGAAAGAATTTACGCTGAGCTACATTTCAATCAGAAGAGACTAGTTGCAGATATGTGACAGTTATACACAGGATGGTAAAATGTACATTTATTTGGACAACAGCTGAATTTAGGAGTGCATTGATTAGAAGTTAGGTCCTCCTGAAAGAATTTATGTAACCAAAGTCCCAGAATTAACGGGGACCAGAGACTGCTATACAAAAAAAAAAAAGTTTAATATCACTGTATCAGGAAGAGGATGTATAGCCACTACGTGAACCCTCAAAACTCAAATGAAACAAAACACTAGATGGGGTTAAACTGCACTAAAAGGGATAGAAAGGGAAGTGTGGATTTCACACAGCACAATTTGTCTCAAAAATAGGAAGCAATTTATAGATACACCCAACACAAGCAACTTCAAGTAGTTTTACACACAAATTGCCTATAGAGCGCCGGGAGTAACATGACTTGAATGTTTACGCTGCCATTTTGGCAGGAAAGCAGTGGCAAAAATGAATGGTGCCAGGACGGATTTCAACCCGTCCAAGTACACTGCGCACTTCAATTCTAAAGACACAGGCAGCTATGAAGCTCCAGGAGTTCTTTTTAGGACCTTTACGAGTTAAATGGAAAGATTCCCAGACCTTCAGCATGCAGAATGCACAAAGGGCAAAAGGAATATAAAGTTAAAGGAATATAATATAAAAAAATCAGCTTTGGTGTTTACCCGGCTAAAAATTGCTTTGTCGTCACTGGAAGGGTAAGTTAATGGGTGTAGCGTCACTGTGTCCATGTTCGGACACGTTTGGTTAACGTTGTATCAAAATATCTGTTAAAATACGAATAAAAATGATCTATGTTTTACGTTAATTTAATGGTGTAACACTATTGTGTGACTTCTTACTTCTAACTGCATATGGTGTTAACTTGTTACTTTAGCTTTTACTTTACAAGAGCCAGCTAAAGTACGCTATTGCCGGTAAATCACCCGGGCGCTACCCTCGGCCATGACCGGACATCGCTATGGACAGTTTAAAAAAGTCCCATCAAAGCTGTCAAAACTACGTGATCTTCCTTCTGTCCTTTCCGATAAAATACCATGCTCCAACAACTCTGAATTAAATATTAGGAGCTCCTAAATGTCTAGTTCAGCAAAATTAGGAGGAAAATCCATCGCCCGAGCGTTCTTACGTCTTTTCTTTCATATACTACTGAGACATCTAAATGTCCATGTAGGACATTTCATACGTAGATTGTTAGATGGGTAAACATCAATTCTGTTAACATTTTGGTGATGATCGGAAATGTAAAGTACTGCGAAAAGACCAGAAAGTGCGTCAGGCTGAAAGTGTCCGGACATGGCCAATAGCAGCGAGTGGTGTCCGAACGTGGACACAGTGACGCTAAACGTTAATGCAGTCTGTGCTGTAACCAAGGGGGTAAGCCTCTCCACTAAGCGTAGCTCCTATGGCACCATTTTAATGCTAGGAAGCCATCACCTGTCATTAGCATTCCATTGACTACTATTCATTTTGGCACCACTTTGACAGCAAATAACTTTACATCTGCAGCGTTTAAAGACTATTTGTTGTTGATTTCTAAAGAAACACAACAATGTAGAAAAGGCTCTATTACCTACCAATGCTCTTCCTTTCTCTTTTCCCCGATGGTTCTGGCTTCCTGGCGCACAGCAGCTGTCAATCATGTTGAATCAAGGGCGTTTATTGAAAAAGGCAGTGTTACAGTCATGGAAGGGAGGACCCAAATGCAGAGATAAGACATGCAGGCAGGAGGGCGTTGACTTGGATTCATTGTAAAATTAAAAAACAAAGTCCACCAAGCTTCACCGGAAAAAACTGTGAAGAGACAAATGACAAAGAAGAAGCAAAGTCCAAACTCCAAAAATCAAAAGAATCTAAAGAAAACCAAAGAGAAAACCAGAAAAATTCAAGGGGAAAAATAATGGACAAACAAGCGCACCGCACACAAAAGGATCTGACAAGAGGCGGGGGGGGGGGG
>NC_048427.1:18283397-18288614 GCF_013103735.1 Etheostoma cragini | reverse complement strand
ACACTTAATACACAGGGTAACAAGATAACAAGAGGCAGGTGACAAGCGGGCTGGGAAACAGATGGAAAACATCAGGTAATCACAGGAGCGGGAAAACACAGGAAGTAAATTAAGACAAGATAGCACAGAAAACCAGACTTTCAAAATAAAACAACATACATACACTCACAAGGGAACACAAGGCAAAAACTACAGCACAAGGGAGAAAACATGGAGAGTAACTAAGCAACAAATGCAGAAAAAGAAGCAGGAACAAAATTGAAACCATAACAGGCAGCACAATACAATAAGAGCAACTAGCTAGTTAGCTAACTAGTAACAACTCTGACTCAGCGCCGACACCGGCACTCGGCTCTCCACTTTCCTGCCAAAATGGCGGTGTTTTGATATTGACTGGTGCATGCTGGGATTGGGTAACATCAACTGCAGGAGCTCTATTAAGGAAGGGAGAAAAGTGAGAGAGCCAAGGAGGCAATTTAACAACATGAGAAGGAGCATAGGTAGCCAAAGCCACACATGAAACACATATGCTGAATGTCTGCTCTACCAGTTGGTCCCCCCTCGAACACAGCAGAAACCCCAAAAAGAAAGTAAAAAATAAATAAAAAATGGCCGACCAGTAGCTTAATTGCAACAAAAAAACAATGCTCAGGCTAAATCAGCAGTGTCTTTCTTTAGAACTTTCAAAAACATGTTCTTAACAAAAGATAACATTACAAAAACATTTGCAAAAGATGTGCAGTGAAATGAATATAGGCTACTTTTTGAAGCCAGAGTAGTCCCTTTTCCCTATCTGGAGACATGCAGGTGATTGGAATCTACATTCATAAAAGGCAATGTTAATCATATGATAATATGCATAAAACATACTTAAAACCCCATCACATTCAGCATGAACATACCTTATTAATTGGCTGTGCCAAAGTAATCACCCCAATTATTTGTCCCTCACCACACATTACATGGGAAATCTAACCACATCTTGAATGCAGTTTAAAACAATGTTCACTAAAATCATGCTTTAAAGGACATTTAGTATTAAGAAAAAGGCCTACCGAATCAAACACCAACCAAATGCTGCCCTCGGTTGCTCTGTCAGGTGTCTCAGTTCAGGAAGGAAGGCCCAGGTAAGCTCTCCACCCCCTTTTTTTAATAGACTCTGCCCCTAGTCTGATTCCTTTCTGGTTCCTTCCCTCTCACATCTGGGTCGCACTAAATCAAATCGCGCACACAGTCCTCTTCAACTTTGTGGACGTTACGCTGTTTGTGTGCACAAAAAACAAACATCAATGGCTGACCCCACACTGTTAGATGCACGACTACATCTAGCGGTGTGGTAAAAGGCTGCCGGCCATCAGGATGTTGTGGTTCATTCTGCACAGGAAACACGTTAACTAATAAACAGGTAAACCGGGTTCTTGACGTAACAATCCATACCCAGCAGGTATATTTTGTAGCAAGCCTACTAGAGAAGGCCTATTGGATGTATTCAAAAACATCACAGTAAACTCCATTCTGTAGCTTAGGCCACACCTATTTACGGAAGAATCAATACTGCCATCCATTCGTCACAAAGACATTTTCAACAATATCACTGAGCAGTCTGAAATTTACAAATCAGAAACTAATGATGATGGCATTGGCTTACTGAGCATCTGATGTAGTGGGCACATTTAAAGATGCAGTTACAGTTTTTTACAATTGCTATGACAGATCTTTCAATACTTTTAACAATTTTCCAAAACTCTTAACACAGTTAGCACTACATCCGCATGTGTAACACATTTTTTGTTGGTTTAACACATAATGCATATAATTAGCACACATGTAAAATGCTTAAACTCATTATACAGAGCTCAAACAAGACCAAACAATAGATTTTTACTGCCAAATTTACCAATGCTTTAACACTGTATATCAGAACAGATAACACCATGTTCTAAACCTAACCTTACAGGCTAAAGTCAAAGTGAACAACTATTCATATTGTGAATTGAAACCCAAATATATTCCCTGTATTTTAATCCATTGCTAATGAGAAACAGCTTATTGAAGTTATGCAATTGTTGAAACATTACCATGTGCGCCACAATCTCCAACAATGGTACACGCCTGCATAAATGTGAGATCGGCCCCTACAGCACCTGCCGGCTTCTTCTGTTTTTAGAAGACCTGCACAAAAGACTGGTGCCAGAGGTAGAAAGGGGGCAGGTGGGAGACCACTTGCCAATATATGTGATCACTTGGGACAATGTGGCATTCCACAATCACAGCCTGGTTTGACGCCCATCCAAGGATGATGTCCCATTTCCTTGCCCCTTACTCTCCTTTCCTGAACCCCATTGAGGAGTTTTTCTCAGCCTGGAGATGGAAGGCTTTTGACCATCGTCCACATGACCAAATGTCCCTCCTGGATGCAATGGATGCTGCATGCCAAGACATCACAGCTGAACACTGCCAGGGGTGGATAAGGCAAGCAAAAAGATTCTTCCCACGATTCGTTGCAAGAGAAGATATCAGGTGTGATGTGGATGAGAACATGTGGCCAAATGGAGAAGACCGAGCAGATTAGAAGATTACTTTTTTAAAATTATTATTCCGGTGCTCTTTCTGGTTACACATCTTGCAGTAATGTCCTTTTGCAAATAGAGTCTTTACTGCAGCAATTCTGCGATGGTCGTTCATTTTTTGTATTGAATTTCTTCAGAAAAATAAACAAAATACATCTGCAGAACACAATCTAATCAATACAATATACTGTCCATTGTATAAGGGCATATCTGACACATCTAAAACAATGCAGTTTCTGTAATGGCAGCTGATGATAGTGTTTTTTTGTCATTGTGTCATGATTGACTAAACGTTCCTGTTGGAAGAGACAACATTTGTTAGTATTTTGAATAATTAATTTGATTTTGAAACATTTTTGCAGTGTTTTGTTGACATAGTGTGTTGTGTTAGTATATTATTGTATTTTGAAAAATAGTTTTGGAGTTTAGTTTACAATGTGTGATTTTGAGCATGAAATTAACCGTTTTGCCAATTGTGTTTTTTAGGTGCGTCAAGAGTTTAGGAAACTTGTTAAATGTATGGTGTCTTTGGATCCAATTTGATCCCTTTTCAAAAGGTTTCTACACCAGAAATTTGGGTTTCTTTCCAACAAATTGTCCAAAAAAGTAACTTGGATGGTTCCCAACAACGCTCCTCGCAAGTTAAAAAAATAATCAGTTCACTACTTTCATGGAATTTGTTTTTGTTTTTTTAAATTATAGCATTTGGAGAAAAAAGTAATTGATAAAAGAACTGAATAAAATAAAAAGAAAAAGAAAAAAAAAGAAGAAGCAAAAGTCAATGAAAGTGACTAAAATGTGGAGACAAATGCCAAACTAAGTGACAAAAATGCCCCAAAAATGACAAAAAAATGACAAAGAAAGAAAGAAAAAAACACAAAGATTTCAAAAGGCTCCGAAAAAAATTGACAATTGTTGAAAAAGTCACGAACAAATCGGGGGACAGCCACAAAAGGGTTGAAATAGACCAAAACGTTGATAAAAGGTTTTTCATCTGAAATTTTGACTGAAAAAACAAATATTTGCAGGTTAGCATGACCACAACACAAGAGATAAGAACAGATTTTTTTTGTGCACACGGAAAACAGAGAGCTAAGTGACCGCGAGGAGATGTACACAGATTTTGACAACAGGTGTATTAGATGAACATCCTGTACTATACCTTTAACAAAGGATCCAGTGGTGCCATTCCAACATTTTATTGTCTTCACTGCAGAGAAATTGTTTTCACTTGGTTGCGGGATGATTTCCACTAGTAGCCAAGGAGGACTTGGAGGATTAAAAAAACATGATGGACTCTTCAGAAGAGGTTTAGCTTTGTGGCAACTCATTTGGGAATGCCTTGAATGTAACGGACGTTATTTTCTATCAAAAAGTTACTCACAAAAGCTTTAAAGCGCCCTTATTCTTCTCATTTTCGGGTTCATAATTTTATTTATAGGTCTACATGGTTTCATTTTAAAAAAAACATCATATTTTTGTTGTACTGCACATTGCTAGATCCTGTTTTCACCCTGTGTGTTTAGGTCTCTGTTTTAGCTCCAGAGTGAGACACCTCACTTCTATCCTATCTTTTGTTGGGAGTTGCACATGCTCAGTAGCTAGATAAGATCCCATCAGCTAGATAACTCTTTCTCCAGCTTTGGTCAGTCCAAGGCAGAATTAGCTGGGAGACTTCTAGACAAGGGCCACTTGTGGAATACTTGCACAACAGGGACAAGAAGTAGATCTTTGGGAGATTATGGTCAACTAGTGGCTGTTGGAGCAGTGTTTTGCCATTTAGAACGATCTAGCATGTGCTACGGTTAGTTAGCCACCTTGCTCGGCTAGTGACGTAGAACGCTGTGCAGATGTTGAACAGCTCACCCAGAGACTGAAGGCAGAGGACATTCAAAAACCGGATCCCACTCAAAACAACAGGGATAGCTTTTTCCAAGTGTGTATGCGTGTGGAAGCACCAGAGACACAAAATGAGTAAAACTAAATAAATTAAGATTAACTGTATCATTGGAGGGCTTTAGTGACTACCTTACTAGAGAACAGTAAGCCTATCAACAAGGTTTTTTTTCACAAAAATGTATATTTGCTAATATGTCGGGTTCATGTCAAGAGATTAACTTTAGAAGTTATTTTATTTTAAAGTAACTCTGAGGAGCCCTTTGTGGAAGATCTCTGTACTGCAGAACACAGTCTTCATTTATCCAGATTGAATGGCAAATTCCTACTTAGTTTTTACTTAAGGTGGTAGAAATATAAAGGCTTTGAGGGGTTTGGGCTGTGGTACATTAACATTCCTCTTATGGATTGTAAACCCCAGGAACACATTTAACTTTTTCCTCAAAGACTGCTGAAAGACATGCTGAATGGGAGATTGCATTGATCCAGCAGGAGTTTTCAAAGGCTGGCACTTTATCACAGCAAAGATATTGCACAAAACCAAAATAATGCAGAATTCATTCTTTATTTTACATAAATTACACGACCCCCAGACCCCATGCATCCTCTTCATACAGAGTACATGTATAAACATTTATTGCACATGAAACTGTTCAAACGTAGTAAAGTTCCTGTTGAGAGAATCATGCTGGCCAGCATACAAGGACATCAATGAAAGAAACACAAAAAGTGTCTCATAATACTTTTTTTT
>NC_048427.1:18244212-18283297 GCF_013103735.1 Etheostoma cragini | reverse complement strand
ACACTAAAATTACACATGTAAGTTTACAGTGACATTCTTCAGCCCATTTATGTTAAGTGCATCCTGTGTTTAATTCTCAACTGAGAGGCTAAATCTGATGGGATCAGGATGAAGAATCTAACAGCATTGTGTGTGTGTGTGTGTGTGTGTGTTGTAAAAGTCTATGTAGCGTGTGCTCGATGTGAGGCAATTGACTTCGGCATTTAGAAGGACGTGTCTGCGGTCTAACCCAGATTTCTGTCACTTTTCAACATTGCATTTCGAAAATGTTGACAGTAATACTTGCACAGTACAACCACAATACATCACCGAGTGTCAACAAGTTCTGCCATTTAACACCGGTCACTCTCAATGCCCTTTCTTACGTCACTGGCTGCTGAGATTTTAAGATTTCTATACAAGCCAGCAGTCACAGCTCTGTGTATTTACTGGGAAATGCTTCGCACTCCCCGGTCAAGTTGCAAAAAAACAAGAAAATCTTCTGAAAATTGTAAACGTGAAGGGAAGAAAAAGTTTTTTAAATGCAAAATAGTGGAAAAAAAGGAATCTTGAACCAACAAGTCAAGAAAAAATATTTTGCTTATACGCCTCGCATTTGAGGAATTATCAGCGAAAACATAAAGTGCTTTACAAATGGCCACTTTTCACCGGCCCATGTTGAGATTTTGCATACTGATGTTAATGTAACAGATGTTGTGTGGAAAAGTAAATCAAATGTGTTTAATGTCTTCATTGTACATAAATGTGATTAAATGACACATCTGAGTGCATATTTGTGCCCGGCTAAATCTATTAGTGTTACCGCAGATTAGTCTAGCTCTGTCCCCCCAGCACTGTGGAGTAAGATCTGACTACACCACAGATACATTCTGGAATAGGAGGAAATGAACCTCTCTTTAAATTAATCCCAAATATCTTGGGCGGTGGTCTGTAGTGGCGGTGGCCCGGCAAAAATGGTGTTGAATGAACTCGATTTGTTGGAACATTTGCACCCCGCAAAAGAAAACCCCACATCCAATATTAAATGAAGTTAACTGTTGACACAACACAGTAACGTGAGCTATTTAAATTAGCTGGATACATGGTTGAACCTCATTGGCTCTTACCAGTGTATCTCCGTCCACAGTAATCATACCAATCGGTCCCAAAACTTTCCGTTTAGGCATTAGAAGAAATGCCATAAACGTATTCTTTGTAAATCTCTATAATCATTCCCCAAAAGAACAAAGCAGGTTGGCTTTGTTGCTCCACAACGCACAATGAGCGGACACCCTGGGCGCCCGGATAGCTCAGTTGGTAGAGCGGGTGCCCGTATATAGAGGTTTAATCCTCAACGCAGCAGACCTGGGTTCACCTCCGACCTGCGGCCCTTTGCTGCATGTCGTTCCCCCTCTCTCTCCCCTTTCACTTCTTCAGCTGTCCAGTCATTAAAGGCTTAAAATAATAATAAAAAATAAGTTGTGCGTGAGCCACGCGCCACATGACAGGCTTTACCCTGGAAAATGTGCTTCCATGGATCCAGACTAACTGCAGATGAACACTGCTTTGCCTTGCAGCCTCCTGACTCTTTTGCTGGTATCTCTATTAAGCTTTCACATCTGGTTAACAAGTCCCTGTTGTTGATGCTATTCATGGCATGAGTTGAGTTTGCTGTTTGCCTAAAGATCTTAATTTGGTATTGTATAAATGAAGGCATATAGGAATATGTTATTATTCCAGCTGATGTATACTATACAGTGTATATATAGTGTTTTTGAGCTGTGGCGATCCCAACAACACATGGTGCCTTGTGGCCCTGCAGCAGCATCCATCCATGATTACGTTGGATTCAGTTAACAGACAGCTGGAGAGGAGAGCAACGTCAGGCATCAAGCTGACAGAGCACACAAAACAAATTCACCTGGAAGAAATAAATCAATGATACAAGATGTCCTTGAGTTGGCTCAGCTGCACATACATCCCTTCATTTTTGTCTTCTGTCCTCTTCATACTTTTTGTGTCTGTGACTCTCGACTGGTGCCCAAAGTTGGCAAAACAAGCCTTCCAAGTCCACGGAGTTAAATCTTCATGCCAAGCTTGGCTTTCTGTGTAAAGGACATAACATCATAGAGGTTAAGTGCATCACACCTGTCAATCATCTTTACAAAAGCAATGCAAAGCTACAGAAAACAAAAGCCGAACCCTCGGAGGTCAAAGCACATTTTTTGATATCTTCTTGAATTCTCCTTTTAATATAACCTGATCCCCATGTGTTTCACATCAAAATGTCCAGAACAAACTTAGCTTTCTGTATACTGCCCCCAACATTTTTTCGGAGAAGTGTCTAAAGAGATAATTTAGCCCTAAAGCGGAAGTATTTCTCAAATCTCTTACAAAATAGTAAATATATTAAATTGTGTAACATGGCTTATTGAGCATGTACAAACTTATTAACACTTATTGAGTGTTCATCGCTTGGACTCGGCGGTGCACCTTTTGTCCTCAGAGGGTCAAAATGGAAATCTAGCTTTATTTTTGAAGTGGAAATGGAACAACTGTTAAGTCAGGTGAGCTTTGGACTTTGGCAGAGAGATCGCAGCCTCACAACTCATTTACATTTTCAAATTCAACACTCATATTCATAATGGAAGTTTGCGGTTTGCTGCCTTCAATACCACCAGTGCAATTTCACATCATGTGTCATGACACTGACCAGTACCTATTTTCCTAATTTTAAGTGCTCAAGAGATGGAGACAAGTGATATCGATAGCCATTGATTTATTAATTAAAGCTTTCAAAATGATTTTTAAAATAGATTAAAGATGTATTACTTCGGTGGTGTGGTGCTTGTAGTAAAACTGTACATTTGATCGATGTGTGTTTTTAAAAATATTTTTTTGTGTGTGTTTTTTTAAAGTTTTTGTTGATTTCTATTACCTCTTTTGGGTTAATCCTATTATTTATTTATTACATTTTTTTTTTTTAAATTCAAACTATATTATCACTATGGGATGTAGGTTAAGATGTGATTTGTAGTGCAGACTACAGTGTTGACTACAACGTAACAGTGGTGTTAAAAAAAACTATGAAAAAAGATTACTTTTTGCGGTACTTGTATTTTCTCCTATTTTGTATATTTTGACAGGCTAAACAAATACATTAATACACAGCTAGAGAGTGTTGCATAGCATGTATTACATGTTAATATACTGTTTATTTACAAATTCTAAATAGGAGGACTTAAAATAAAGTTTACAGATGTTTCTCAAAGCGTTATTGTTATTTTTAATGGGTAGGTAATGAGGCCGTGGAACGATTATACCCATTATTGGAGCTCTTCGTCTTCAAGTAAGATTAAAAAGTGATCACAAAAACAAGAGAGACAACTTACGATGCCAGAGGCATGTTTGGGTTTGACGCTGTAGGACGCCTTCTCCTTGGCCTGTCGGAAAGACTCTTCTGCTGCTTTCAACCTGCAAAACACGCAATATGAAAGCGGTTAATATGTAAGTAATAATGTAGTAATTGAGTAATAGACGAAGGATTGTTAAACAGCTAGCTACAGAGTTTAGCTACGTTGCTATGGACGCAGGATTCCAACCGTAGAGATGGAACAGACTAATTTCTTCAGCCTAAGCATCAATCATTAAATAATACAATCATTTAAATATGTAGCCCGACAGATAAGGGATTTTTAAGGGCAATACCGACAGGAATATTTGGTTAATTACAAAATCCAATATGCCAATATATCGGCCGATGTTACAGTATATATTTAAAAAAATCCAGAAACGGTTACAAAACATAAACAGATTTCCCTAACATTAGATATTATTAAATAATATAACAATAATTAGTTTTACCGTCACAACAGAATATCAAAACATAGTAAAGTTCTGATGAATAAAAACAATACAAATTCAAACGTATTGACTAAAAATAAAATCTGTGTAACCAATAGGGACGTTGTAGAGCATCCTTTGGTGGACAGACTATGCAACACCAACAATCATAACGTGGTTGACAGTCCGGTTTTATTTTTTTTAAATATTCCTTCATCAGAATCATGTTTTTCAATAGAAATGCTTTTATAAATTGGCCATTATAAATGCCGATACCGATAGATCGGAAATTGCCTAATATGGGCCTATAATATTGACCCGCCAATATAATTGTAGGGATCTAATTTAAATCAATAAACAGCGCTGTGAAACGTCAACTTTTCCCCGAGTTCGTTTTGTAATAGGGGTAAGTAACATCTACAGAATACAGTACCCTAATGTTACTATGTAGCGTTAAGGGATTAAGTTACTAAGCAACATGGCTGGTAGGCCATACTGGCCAGTAAAATGCCAACAGGGTGATCAAGATCTGAAAGTATTCGTTAATAGTTGATATAAAAGGCTTTAGCTAACTTAGTTATCAAAGAAATTTCTAAATTGACATCAATGTACCTCTCCTTGAGAATGACTTTGTTCTCCTTCTTCCACTGTTCCTTGAAATCGGAGGAGAACTCGTGCCAGATGCAGAACAAAGTGTTGGGGGAAGCCTCCTTCTCTCCTGCCTTGGCCTTCACGGAGAAGAACACTGTGAGCTCCAGGAACCTGACAGGAAACAATCCCAACTTCACTTTTATTTAAGTTGAAAGAAAATTTGACGCTGAAATTTTGCAGACGTGCCAGTGACTGCACACTTTGAGTAACTAAGACAACCAGGAGACCTACAGTACAGCCATGATTTCCATCGATTGCGGCAAAACATCTGTGTAATTTCTATGATGTCCCAAACACACCTGAGAGGACGTTTTGAGGCTGCAATCTGAATTTACACATACAAACATATTTGTCACTCACTCACCTGTTACCTGCTCTGAATGCTCAAAAAAGCAAACTACCAGAATGCATTTACTTCTTTACATTTTCGGAATTAATTATTATTCAGCAGGCCCAACTGAATGCTTTGGTGGCCCGCATGTGGCCCACGGACCGCCAGTTGACGATCACTGGTCTATGACGTAAAGTTGTAACTGCTAAACATAAGGAATATGAGCCAGGTGATGTATGAAGTGTATTGACCCCAGTGTTACAGTGTGTCATAGTGCTCCCAGTGATGAAGACAGTTACATTAAAACAGATAAAGGGTTATAGATAGATGGATAGATAGATAGATAGATAGATACTGATCCAAAAAAATGGGAAATTACAGTTTTACAGCAGCAAAATATCAGTCACTCAGCACAGAATATAAATATAAACAAAATACTAGATACAATATACATACACACAATATACATGAAATAATAATAGAATAAATTGCATTTCATGATATGTGTTTTTCTTACAGTTTGTGAGTGCTGCTGAGTTGAGCTTCCAGGGTCTCCAGTTCACCTTTAGCTAAGAAAGGAGAAAGAATACAAAATGATATGTATACATATTTACAAAAGTGAAACATAAGAGAGTAATTGGGTTTGATGTTAGCGACTGCCACCAACCTGTCCATCCCATACATTTTGATTTAATGTCAAAGATAAAGGTAGCTCTTCTAGACTCTGCAAATATTAAGACTTTGTGGTTTAACAATTAATAATGCAAAGAGCAATCTTTTCCCTAACTCGCAATTGGAAGAGACCTGTCAAGAAACAATTTGACCTATGCTTGTGGCTTTTTAGTTTTCTTGGTTTTTACATTCACCCTATAGACTTCACACCACACCACACACACACACACACACACACACGCACATTTATAGTCTCCTATATGTTCTCTTAGTGCGTTGTATTTTGTCTTGCAATAAAAAAACAAAGATTTTCAAAACAAATATGTCTCTTTTACTCTTTTATAAAAGGTCCCATGACATGATGCTCTTTGGATGATTTATATAGACCTTAGTGTGTGTGTGTGTGGGGGGGGGGTTGCAAAGTTTTTGCTCGTTTGAAAGCCATGATGTCTCTATCTTAAGGGGAGTCCAAATTCTATGGGCGGGAAAAGCAGAGAAAGGCTAGGTAACATTTCCCCTTATGACGTCATAAGGGGCAAGAATCCAGATCGGCACATCTGAGCTTTCATTTTCTCAAAGGCAGAGCAGGTAACCCAGGGCTCGATTTACACCTATCGCCATTTCTAGCCACTGCGGGAAACAATAGGCAGGCAGGGGGAACTCATATTAATGTTAAAAAACCTCATAAAGTGAAATTGTCATGCCATGGGACCTTTAAGGTGGTCTATGGGCCGCAGGTTTTTGCTGTTGGTCACTTAGAGGTTCCGCACCCATCTTTTGGAATACATCTATGGTTTTTGTCAAAAGGTATCTGAATGAAACCCTAGGTTATATTTTATGCAAATGGTTTTGAAAATAAAATGTACAGTGCATTATGGTTACAATCACGGAGAGATGGTGGTCGGACAAACTGTGGTCAAGGTAACCTGTGGAGTTTTTGACCACTAGTAATGCTTTGGAAACAACACAACACAAATCACTAAGGTGCACATTTTAATGTGAAAGGAATTCCTGAGGATAAAGGGCTCTTTTGTCAGTCACCTTGTGCGAGGAAGTCCTCCATCTTGTCTTTAAAAGGCTGCAGGTCCTCCTCGTCTGACACCTTGCACACCTTTTCCACTTCTGATGTGCATGCTGATTAAATAAGGCAGACAGAAATTACAATCAATCCAAGAGTCCAATAGTTACAGTAATATATGTACCTTGTGTAAGGACAAACTTTAAGGACAAACCTTTTTTCATTCTTATTTTTCCCTCAATATTGTGAAAATATTTAAGTTCAAATCCATTAAGTCACAACGAGTGAGGCTAATTAAGACCTAAATTGGATACTGTGAGTGTGTGTGTGTGTGTGTTTGTGTGTGTGTGTGTGTGTGTGTGTGTGTGTTTTACCTCTCAGGTCCTTCCTGAGTCGAATCAGGTCTTTCTGAAAGTCTTCAAACTTCATTTGTGAAGACTGAAACAGGTCGTGAGGCTCGGGGAGAGGATACACACACGTCTCTCTACCAGCATCCTTGTGATGGACACACACACACACACACACACATTTGTACTGTATTACAGTAACATTATCACATAAACAATTCGGATATTTACATACATATTTGATACTGTTTTGGGAGTATCACATACAGTGGGGCTCCACATTTTGGGCACCCCAGGTAAAAATTTGTATTAATGTGCATAAAGAAGCCAAGAAAAGATGGCAAAATCTCCAAAAGGCATAAAATCACATATTAGACATTTGTATAATATGTCACAAAAAGTTAGATTTTACTTCCATCATTTACGCTTTCAAAATAACAGAAAACAAAAAAAATGGCGTCCAACTGTCCAGCTGTTAAGCATGCGGGTGGACCAATCATGCTTTGGGGTTGTATTGCAGACAGTGACACTGGGAACTAAGGTTGCTCTGATTGATCGGTCACTGATCGTTATCGGCCGATAAAGGCATTAAGTAGTTTGATCTCCATAAAAGGCCGATCAGATGGGCCGATGAGAGGCACTACTCGTGAGAAAAAAAAAATCTACGCGCAGCTAAAATGGCGGCCTCCCTACATTCACAGGTCTGGCAGTTCTACATGTTGTGTGAAAAAGACAATACATTAGCGACTTGTAACGTGTGTACCAAGGAAATTCCACGAGGCGGAAAGCTCCAAAGACATTTCAACACCACCAACATGGTTTCTGAAATTTGAAGGTTAGTCATAGAAAGGAATACGAGGAGTTTTAAAAGTTAGCTAGCGCTAAGGCAGCTTTATTTGTAGCTTTTAAGGCAGAGAGAGAGAGCAGTCGTGTAGCGCATCCGGCGCCGCTCACTTAGCTGTCTGTAACGGAGACATTGCAGCGACAGCAACCATACAGTAATGACAGCAAGAAAAAAAAGGAAATATCAGCCAAAATAATGGCATTCATATGCCTCGATCACCAGCCGCTGTCAATTGTGGAAGACGAAGGGTTCCGGCGACTCATGTCTTACATGGATTCCCGCTACACTCTGCACGGGCGTAAATATTTCACTGATGTTTGCCTGCCGCAGTTATACCAAACCGTGTTTGCACATGTTGACACCCTAATGAAGGACAACATCACATCAATCAGCTTCACAAGTGACATTTGGCGTTCAAATGTATGTCCCATGTCCATGCTGAGCCTAGTGCAGTTTATTAATCAGAACTTTGAGTTAAAAAGAGTTGTGCTTCATTCGCAAGAATTTTCGGGGTCACACACCGCGGAAGCTCTTGCTGCCGCATTCAGCGACATGTTTTGCGCATGGGCAATCTCGAAGGAAAAAGTGCACGTTATTCTCACGGATAATGCCAAGAACATGGTAAAGGCCATGAGGGATGCAGATCTACCCAGCCTGCCGTGCATGGCTCATACACTGCAGCTTGCCGTTGCCGACGGAGTTCTATCACAACGCAGCATTGCTGCTATAAAAGCCTGTGGAAGACGCATCGTCGGTCATTTCAAACATTCCCAGTTTGCCTACTCTCGACTTCGAAATATTCAGAAGCAACTTGGCCAGCCTATTAAGAGGCTACAACAGGATGTACCCACCAGGTGGAACAGTACAGTTAATATGCTACAGAGTCTGATGGAACAGAAGCGGGCCCTATGTGATTATGGAGCTGACTATGACTTGCCTTCCATGTTCACCGGCAGCCAGTGGAAATCGGTGGAAAATATGATTTCTCTACTCGTCCCGTTTGAAGAGCTCACGCACCAGATCAGCTCATCAACTGCATCAGCTGCAGATGTTATACCATCCATCAGAGCTTTAACCCGTCTTCTGGAGAAAACAGCTGAGACGGACCACGGTGTAAAAACTTCGAAAGCCAAGTTGTTGGAAGCGGTCCAGAACAGATTCAGTGACATTCAATCGAAGCGCCTGTATACCATCGCAACAGTGCTCGATCTGAGGCGAGAACTTCATTCACACAACTCTCTCTCTCTCTCTGTGTGTGTCTCATGTCAATATCAATTGAATATATTAAATTCTTAAGTAAGTTTCCCAATTCCTCTTGCAAGAAAAAAATCTATCTTGGCCTAAATGACTGATACATGCCTGAAATGATTAGTGTTATAATCTTTTAGTAAGCAGGCTGGCTGGCATTTCCTTCAAATCTACTAGAAAAATAAACATTTGGAAGAAGAGTTAAGACTACGGAGTAAAAATGCAAATTTGGAATTTGCTATTGCCTATTTGGCCAAGACTAGTTCACTAATCAAAACAAGAGCAGAGCATAAACTATGAAATATATTAAATAATATAACAATGTCTATGGTGTTACATATTTCTTTTCTTGAAAGGAGAGGCTGTAACTTAACCCAATCTTTGGTTTGTTGGATCTCATAGCTCTGAATATGAGAGCAAGACAGATATAATAGTATACAAACAGGGACAAAATAAGCAACGGAGTCTTAAAAAAAGAACGATTAAAGTATGGAGAAAGGAGTAATAACAAAAGAGCTTACCTCATCGAAGTGTCTGAGGTAGTATGCAACAATGTAAGCGAGAAGACTTTTCGTGTTGTCCTGCATGTGGAGAAAAGAAAAAGATTGCGAGTGGAGAAGTCAGGTATTTCTAGTGTTTCACGGTGCCTTTACACTGTTTCTTTAGCACCACATAGTTAATAACAGTGTTTATCACCTGGGCGATGTAAACAAAATCAAGCATTCCCTATATGTCAAAACTACCTACTATTAGATACTGCATGTGTTATACTGCATAGGAGTAAAGGTCAGCTACAGCTACAACAACAAGGAATAGAAAAGTAATGGTATGACATGCAAAAAATGTCCCTGGCTGGAATTGAACCATGGCTACAGGTGGGAGGATAAGGGGGTTGCCATCCCTCTTGTTAGCAAACTGACCAAAACGCATGCCCCTTTGCTAAGGCCTCTTAACAGTCTACAGGCCTTTATTATTGACAGGACAGCTTAGACTTGAAGGGGGAGAGAGAAAGCAGCAAAGGGCTGCAGGTCGAATGCAAACCCACGACTGCTGCATCAAGGACTGCATCAAGGATATTAGATATTTCATTCTTACATCTCTCAACTGCAACTGCATGGGTATGTAATGTGAGTATTTTAGGACTGTGTGTATATTGTCAATCACAATGGAGTAATAAAAAATGAATTTTTAAAAAAGGAATAATTTAATTAGCACATAAAATGTGAATTTTGACCCATTTTCAATCCACAGCGAAAAACATCGACGGAACATCAATAAAGCGCAGGGAAAAATTTACAAAAACATCGTTAAACGTGACAAAATTCTTGGAAAAAACACGTGACAAAGGTCGAAAAACAACATCTTAACCCACCTGTTGTCCTTGGGTCCAATTTGACCCATTTTTAAAAGTTCCTACATCATAAATTTGGGATTCTATCAAATTATCCAAATATTACATGGATCCATATAACGCTTCTTGCAAGTTAAACAAAGGATCAGTTCACTACTTTATAGAATTTTGGGTGTTTTATTTCCCCCCCAAAAACACTTTGACAAAAGACAAAAGAATGATATAATTTCATATAAATGAGGTTTCCTGACCATGAATTAGAGAAAAAAAAAATAGTGTAAAAATAATAGTAACATGTTGGTGTTAGTGATTTGTTAAGTATAGTGATGGTAGTGGTAAAAAATGAAGACATTTTTTAAAAAAAGGGACAAAAAGTCATTTTAAAAAAGTGTCTCAAATGCGTAAAAAAGTGTCAAAAAATTGCAAATTTTCAGTTTTGACCTGAGAAAACAACACAAGGGTTCAAATTTTGACCCAGAAAAACGAAAAAGTTGTATAGTCGCTGGAAAGACGACACAAGGGTTAAGATGTTTTATTGCAGTTTGTTTCAGCATCTTTCCCACTTTACTCACGCTGCTTTTGACATCTTTAAGTTTGGGCAGGATGTCGAGGGTGAAGCCATCCGCTTGGCCTCGGCTCCTGTTCCCACCATTCATGAAGTTACCGAAAGCCAGAACCAGGCCGAGAACCTGCTTCACCGTCTTACTGTCCTTTAACGCCTGCAGAGACAGACACAGAGACGTGTGTGAAGCACACATACAAACAATGCAAGAATGTTACAAAGTGTTGACAAGAATGCTCAAATGTAGTTTAATCCTAGTATTAGGGGCAGGAAAGGTGTTGTTGGGAAACATTTACACAAAATCTCAAGAAATTATTTGTCTTTTTAACCCGTTTGTTATCTTCCTGTCAAAACTGAAAATCAACAATTTTGTTGATGCCTTTTATCGATGTTACTTTCTTACATTTTTGTCCCTTTTTTCAACACTTTTGATGCTTTTTTCAATGTTTGTCTCTCAGTGGCTTGGGTCATAGTGCAATCCATCCTCTCTTCTCGGGAGTAATCCTACAGTACCGACCTGGTTTCTTTCTTACTGTATGGCAGTCATCAAGATGCCGTTTGTTATTTGACTCACCTTGCATACCCTCTGCAGTGTGTCCAGTTTCTTCATTATAGACGACATGCACTCAGAGAAGCTGGACTGGAAGAGGATGCAGAAGACTCTGCCGGAGAAGTTTGGGATTAGGGAGAGCTGGTGGAGAAATCTGCAACACACGAAGGAAACAAACACCAGCTGTTTTGGATCCGACTCATGTCTTCTACCATCTCTCTACTCACTCTTTGATTTTCTCCTGTGTGCTTTACAAGCTTGGAATGACATCATTCACCATTAGGGTTCAAAATTCACTCACTTCACTCACCAGCTGAAAAAAAAATGGTAATCTATTGAACAGCTGGTCAAAATTTGAACATTCACTAGCCATTTAGTTCATTTTGAACCCTGACTTAAGTCTGCTCATTAGTATTGAAGCATCAGATCAATAACACCAACTCACTGCTCAGGTTTGTCCAGAGGTTTGGCGTTCTCCTTGTCTTTGGAGGACTTGATGTGCTTTTCAATCTTGTCCAGCTCCTCCTGTTGTGCCCTCTGAGGGAGAGACACAAGAGACCGACTCAACCTGTGTTCACTTTCATAAAGTTCAACAGAAGAGTAGAATGTATACACCAGGGGTTTTCAACATCTGACAATTGGAACCTCCCCAATCCTTGGACAAAATTGTGACAACATGCTCGCAATAGACATCAGAGATAATAGTAATAAGTGCACACTAAAGTACACTAAATCCAAAATATGTGAGTTATGTCTGTGTGTTCAGATTTGTCTGGTAAGGTTTTTTCTTTAATCAACTCCATAAGTCACTGCTATGAAATGCGTGTGCCTGAGCAGTGATTGACATGCAGTTAGACCCCTCCCACTGCAACTTTGCTCATTTAAAAACCATAATGTCTCTCCCTCATGGGTGGGCCAAATTATCTGGGCGGGCAAAGCAGAGAAAGGGGAACCTTGCCCCTTATGACCTCATAAGGAGCAGGAATCCAGATTGGCCCATCTGAACTTTAATTTTCTCAAAGGCAGAGCACAAAACCCAGGGCTCGGTTTACATCTATCACCTTTTCTGGCCACCGGGGGGGCCATAGGCAGGCTGGGGGAACTTATATCAATGTTAAAAACCCATAAAGTGAAAATGTCCATGCCATGGGACCTTTCAGGCTTCATGTAGTTCTACTTCAACATAGGGTTTCAGCAAATATGACAGAAAGTTAGTTTTATTAGGCTTACCTACTGCACCTTTAAAGTAGTCTGGATCAGGCTTCTTATGTACTTATCCATCCCTCTTAGGATTGCCCTAGCCTGGCTCCGCCCTCCTATGTACTTCTGCGCAATTTTCATTTTCCTTCAGTACTACGTCCGGGTTTGCGGTGTATTCGCGTGTTTTCTCCAGCCATATATTTGGCGGTCCAATCAGCAAACAGAGGGAGTGGCTGAGAACAATGGCGTTAAGGTTTGGTAACCTTCGGTGAGTTCCGTACTAATGGCGGCGAATATCCAGAAGTTAAAGCCCGAGCAAGAACAACCTTGGCTGAGTTGTGTTGGTGTCCATGATGTTGTGGCCCTCCTCCCCACGGGGCTTGAGAAAAGTTTGATTTTCCAGGACTCTGAATTGGCTAAGGCTAACGCGAGCGATGCTAAGCCTGATGCCATGTACCGGTACATGGGATTCTCTGGAAATCAGTATTGACATTAATAGGGTGACGCCTGTAAGCTAGTTCAGGCAGCCAACTCGAGCTGCACTGCTTTAAACACACGTGACATGGCTCACTTTCCGTATTAATTACCAAACACACGCCCTCAATTTGTCTGTTTAAGCTGCACAGTTTCCCTATCCCTGCCTTGTCAATGCTGCTGCCCTGCTACTTTATCATCTCTCCTCAATCCTCAGTACTATTCTGGCTAAAAATAATCTGAATTGAAACTGAACAAACCTCATGTTGATTATACTCACAAATAGAACAAGTTACTTACCTCAAGACCTAAAGGCATATGGTAGTACAAAGTACCTTTGGAAATTGTAAAATAAGGACTAAAACACCCATACTTTCTTTTCAGAAAGGTGTACACAAGCACAGACCTGAAGTCAAAGCTGGATTACCCCCAGGGTGAAACAGACATTGGAGCTTTAAAAGTCCGGAACCCCTTCAAGCCACCAAAGCCCTTTGATTGATTCTGATTCTATTACAGTCAGACAACAAGATAAAGTGATTGTGGAGAGTGTGTTGCTCACATTTTCAAAGAGGGCCTGCAGGGTCTCCAGGTCAACTACTGTGTTGTCCAAGTTCAGGATGGCTTGAAGACAGAGAAGCAGAACACAATTCAGTAACAGTCAAGGGTCAGCCTCAGGGTTTAGGTCAGGGGTCAATTTTATTCTTACCTAAAAACAAAATGGTTGTTTATTGTGGCCAGCCTAAGGCACACCTGTGCAATAACCATGCTGTCTAACCAGCATCTTAATATGCCGCACCTGTGAGGTGGATGGATTATTTTACTGAGTGCTCACTAACACAGATTTAGACTGATTTATCAACAATATTTGAGAGAAATAAGCCTTTTATGAGTGTAGAAAAAGTCTTAACTCATGAAAAATTGGGGAAAAAACAAAAGTGTTGTGTTTATAATTTAGTTGGGTGTAGAACATATTTAATACTAACTCTCTGCTAACATGTTGGGATTACATGCTAAACAAAATATCAGAAAAGGCACAGAATAAAAAAACTGGGGTTTGGAGTAAAGACTAGCACTGCAAAAATGTACAGTCATCAAATCTATGGCAACTATCCATCGCCAGCTATTAGGACCCCAAATACACTACAGGGAGTACAAGCACATGTGCAACAGATGTGACTGTTATACCTTAACTAACATATGTTATTGGAAAAATACCAAAACGGCTCCGACAGCTGAATCTGAGACTAAATGACTTGGTGAGAGGAATCTTTTCCTCAGTGTATCTTGTGTAGCGTACACCTGTCTACAATATAATGTTAATGAGGAATAAGCTGTATTACTGAAGGGAAATATCAAGCTGTGATAGAAGTGATGATGGACTCACCATGCTGGATATCTTTCATGTCAAGATGCAGAGAGGACATGAGGATGCCCACTGCCTGAGAACGCTTATTGTTTAGTAGCTTAACAACCTTAAAAACACAAACAGACATAAGGGTCAGATTTAAAATGCCATAGCAGCATATCCTGTGCTGCTGTATTTGATGTTGCTACATTGTCACTGATACGGCACCACAGGTTATGCTATGATTGAAAAAATGGCTTTCAAACTTATAAAAGCTATCATTTGGCTTTCTAATAATATATCCAATTAGTGACAGAATGGTAAAATGACAAAAAATTACACTCTGCATTATTCACCCGTGTGTTGTCTTCCCATCCACAATGTAATTGTGCTGTATTTTATATAGCGCTTTTCTAGTCTTAACGACTACTCAAAGCACTTTTACATAGTAAAGGAACCAATCACCATTAACACACATTCATACACTGTGGCCTAGGGTGCCACCTGCTCATCAGTTAAACACTCACACACATCAGGGGCAACTCGGGGTTCAGTGTCTTGCCCAAGGACACTTTGACATGGGACTGCAGGGCCACTAACCTTCCAAGTGTCAAGCAACCGCTCTACCACTGAGCCACAGCCGCCCGCAATGTAACTTTTCATCTGTTTTTGGTCGTCTTTTCGACGCTTTGGTTGCTTTTGTCATTTTTTTTTCAACGTTTTAGATTTGTTCCTGTGCTGTTTTAATTTTTCTTGATGCCGTACAATTTAATAAAAACACCCAGATTCCCTTAAAGTAGTGAACTGATCATTTGTTTTATGTGTGAAGAGCATTGTTATCATTTTTTGACGATGTGGAAGAAAGCCACATTTCTGATATAGAAAATTCTTTTTTTAAGATCATGTTTTAGGCATTTATAGATAAAGGACAGCTGAAGACATGAAACGACACGTGGTAAAGGAACACCATCGAAGAATAAACTGAGCCCGAGACACTCGCCCACGCGGAAAAATAGCACCTGTGATTCATAGTTTAATAATTTAACAACCCTACAAGCGAGCGACTTACCAATGGTTGCGTCTGAAAGCTAACGAGTTAGCGGTTACAGAGGTCTCTTCTACGTCTTTCTAGCCTATACAGGTGATTTTCTATTGAGCCTGGAACTTACAGCCTCTTTCGGGGTCGTTGGGCTTTAAATCCACACTGTTACATCCAAGATTGATCCACTTTATGTCAATAATTCATCGCGTTTTGGATCATTTATGCCGATAGCTCACTGCTCCATGTCAGCTCTGTCTCTGTTTAAGGAAATAGAGGCTCCAGTATGCCCATATATGGGAGACAACGTCACCATCTTGTATGGAAGGCCAGAGGGGACAAAAAGGCAAATAGGCTGAATGGAAGGCCAAGAGGAGCACATTTTTGACACGCATTTGCTTGTTTAGCATTGCTCTGGGTGTAATATCAATAAATATGACATTATTATGTTATTATTGGCATAAGTAAATGTCATGAGAGCAAAAGCGTCTTGACTTTCTTTGAAAAAATGTATGTATTTTGTCAACTGTATAATTTATAATGATTATTTCTTCACAGTGTGACTCCCAAGACATATGAGAAGTGTTTTAGAAAGGAAAATGGCTTATGTATTACTTATCTGTCTGTGTAATCAAAACATATATGGAGGATTCATGTTCCGTTTTATTTATTTATTTGTCTTTAAGGCCCTACAACCATTTTTAACATGCAAGCTACCTCACTGCAACCCAAATATTCTAATAAGCCAGTTTGTCCTAAAACAAAATGATATTCATATCTTGACTGTAGACAACAGGGTGATGTTTTACAAGCTTTTTTATCAAATAAATCCAGACGGACAATAAACTGTAAAATGGCCTCAGGTCTCACAAGGTTAAGGGCGCCCGCTCTACCAGGTGAGATACCCAAGTCGCCCATATAGCAACTTATTGAAAATGGGTCAAATTTGAACTAAAGACAACAGAATGCTTCTACATGAGGAAAGGTCAGAGGTCAGCAAAATGGTTGGAAATCCTCCAGGGACCATGAATATGCACAGCAAATGTAATGACAATCTAGCCAATAGCTGTTTGTCGTATGTTTTCAAATCTGTACATATATGAAAATACTGCACAGTAAAATGTCTTTTTTTGGTCATACACATTTATGGGCACTCTTTATTCAAAACTAAATACATGTATGGGTTTTAAATATATGACAAGGGTTATTGTATATCATCAAACCTTTTATCAACAGAATATAATTTAGTGTTTAGGACTCAATCCCTCTCAGTGTTATAAGAGTTGTTGAGTGACATTCATAAAACTAGACATAATAATGAATAAAAAGAAACTTAATTTTTTTTTAAAGACATCCAAAAACTATGCTTGGTTGATGTTGACCTTATAATTGTGACTATACTATGTATTACACACATAAACACACAGACCTGTTTAGCCTTGGACTTGGTGATTGTGTCAGAGAGCGGCTTCTTCTTCTCCTTCACGGCTGTTTTGGAGAACAACTCCACAAACTCCTCAAAGTCCAAGTCAGGCTCCTCAATTGTCTCCCACACCAACGAAGAAGACACCTCCCTTAGAAACACACAAAAAACAAACAGATGGTAAGTATATTCCAAATCGTGTTAAAATTAAGGTTGGGCATTGTTATGATTTTAACAATTCTGATTCCAATTCTCGTTCTAATCGATTCAGATTCTTTGAGGGGTGGGGTTGAAACGGCTCACATGCTTATTTCACAGATGAGAGGAACATTGTATTTTAATTATATGGTAATTTACCGCTTTCCCAGGCTTTTTCAACATAAAGCTACACTTTATGGCGCCGATTACTGTGCACCACGGCTGCAACACAAGCGCCTGGAAGTACAGTGATCGCTATGGAAACATAACTTGCGCCTGTTGAATTTGGAACCGATGATCAGATTCAAAAGGACTCAAAACTGTTCCAGCAAAGAATTGATTCCACTGGAATTGTAATTCCAAGTTGGAACTGGTTCTCAATGCCCAATCCTAGTTCAAATCCATTCTGAGCATGTTAAAGTACTACACAGGTACACCCTAGACTGGGTAAACCCAGCGATTTGAACCTGTACATTTATTCCATTGCAATTTTGCGGGAACCAATCACAAACTGGCTCAATGTGTCATCTTTTTTTGTTTGGGTGGGTAGTGATGACGGGGGGAGGGGTATTCATGTTGCGAGTTGTGTGTTATTGTTAATTGCAAAAAAGACTGAACGTGGTTTGGCATCCCAGTCTGTTGTAGATCATTGGATTTCTTTTTTTCTCATGCAGGCAGTGGTTTCCAGTAAACTAGGGCAATAAACTTGTAGAAGTAGTAGTAGTAATAGAGAGTTTATCTTGCTTTGTTTTACCCAAAGTGACTGGAGTCTGGGGCACCCTCTAGCTCACTCATGGTAGTGGCCTGAGTTCAAATCTGATCTGAGATCCCCTGGCTGGATGTCTTCCCGTCTCTCTCCCCACTTTATCCAATAAAAACGCGTTAAAAAGTCCACACAAAAAAAAACGCTATTACCGCTGGCTGAACATAATATCAGTATCGGATAGGGGTTTGTTCATGTGTTGACAAAAAACTGTGAAATTTAAGGGTGTTTAATATCACACACATAAAGAAAAATAAACCCAGAGACTACACCACCAGTCAGCATATACTGTATATAAAAAAAGATGTTCTTTTGTCTGGATTTAACAAACGCTGATGTCTGTAAAAACCACTGCTGTGCAGTCACTTTAGACTAGTACAAGCCTTCGAACTGTTCCTTCCAGAAGGACAAAGTGTTAATTCACTAGAGCATCAAATGTGGAATAATCCGCTGCTGAATATAGTCCCAAGCAAATGCACTCTTTCCTTCTGTTAACATTTGTTTAAAATGACAGCATATAGCAGTTTTAGGGACTTACTGAGATTCAAATAAAAAACTAAAAAACAACTATAAACAGAATATTTGTGGGGTGTTTTAAAGATATATGTCTTCAGTGGAAATCAATGGACTTTGAGAGCCACAGGCAGGGAAGGAAAGTCAGAAAGTACTGAGAGACGGAAAATAAGAAAACCAAGAAAGAAGAAAAGAAAGAAAATCTTTTAAGGTATTATGTCTACGGGTGTCTTTATGGGACAGGAACAATTATTTAAAGATGAAATTATATCAGATCAATCTTTGAAATGTTTCTGTGTAGAACAGATCATGTTTTGGGGCTCAAAATGTATCTAAACTAACTGTAGCATCATCTTGGGTAAATTCTAAATCGGATCTGCTAAAATGATCAACGTACTTAGGTTTAGGCATGGGGAGTGGGGACTGGTTAGGGTTAGGGTGAGAATACCTTGAACACTACAGTAGGCTATATGCCAATGTTGTTTTCAATAAAAAAAAACATGTGCACAAAGCAAGCCAATCCACTTTTCCATGTGGATAAGAGCATTAAAATGAGAAAAAATAATGTGACAAAAAGAAATCAAGGGATATTTAGAATAGATAAAAATGTACGATTGATTGCGAATTAACTGTGACGTTAATGCGATTAATCGCGATTAAAAATTTGAATCGCTTGACAGCACTTTTAAGCTTAGGGTACTCAGTGTTGGTCTGAAAAATCCTGTTGTCAGGGGGCGTGTTTACAACTTTGATCTCAGAAAAATCCGACTTCCGAGTCCAATGGAACGCACTATAAAGCTATTTGACATTGACACGTGTAGCAGATCCGATCTAGCATCTACCATCATCTTGAAGCTATTCGGGCAATGCCATCTTTACTTTTTGGTGTTCAGCTGGATCCTGGTCCAGTAGAGGGGCTTCATGGGTCTTGGTGGCTCCACCACAGCCTTCCTGGGGGGCTTCTCCTGGGTCAGACCCAGAGCGTACAGCCCCAACGGCAGTGGGGGAGGCAGGGAGCCCAGAGCCCCCGGGACAGCCGGGGGGAGACAGAGGCCTCCTGGTGGAGGAGGAGGTGGGGGAGGAGGCCCACAGCCTGGAGGAGGTGGTGGAGGAGGAGGGGGTGGAGCAAGGCCACCAGGAAGAGGAGGAGGAGGAGGGGGTGGAGCAAGGCCACCAGGAAGAGGAGGAGGCAGGGGTGGGGGTGGAGCAATGCCGCCGGGGAGTGGAGGAGGCGGGGGTGGGGGAGGAGCAATGCCACCAGGGAGTGGAGGAGGCGGGGGTGGGGGTGGGGGTAGAGCAAGGCCGCCGGGGAGTGGAGGTGGTGGTGGAGGAACTGCTGAACCAGGAGGTAATGGGGGTGGGGGCGCTGGCATTGAGCCTCCTGGTAACGGCGGAGGAGGAGGTGGTGGGGGGGGAGGTGCCACAATCTGTCCTGATAAAGAGTGTGGCGGTAGTGCCCCTCTTGGGAGGGGAGGTGGAGCTGGAGGCTGCAGCTGACATGTACACTGGAAGCCATCCTGACTGGGTGGAGGCTGCAGGAATCCAGTCCCCCCTCCTGGCTCGCTACAAGGCACTTTGAACTTAAAGCTGCCGTCCATGGGCGAGGTCTGCACCGACTTGGCCTCGAGGCACCCCAGAGCGTGGGCGCTCTCCGTCTGCAGGTGGGCGTCACACACCACGATCAGCAGGCCCCCTTCGCCTCCACACTCCCTGTCCGTGGTGGAGGCGCTGGGTTTAACACTGTCCCTGTCCAGCAGAGGGGGCTGGCGCTCCAGCTCAGCAATCTTAGTCCTGAGGTCTTCTATGGTTTGCTCCAGCTGCTGGATGACATTGACATGTTTTTCCTTCAGTTTGGTTGAAGGAAGGACACATTCCCCCTGCAAATAAGAGAGAATCAAGAGGTGTAACAAAAATCTGTTCACTTAAATCTTTCATTGGCAAATGAACTGGAGTCCTGTGTGTGCACTATATGCTTGAAAAATACCATCAGCGATGTTATTTGCGTGACTCATTAGAACAAAAGTTTCTAAATTGTATGATTTTTTATGTGCGATGAGACACCAGGTTGTGTGTTGACTGTTGACACACTGCGCACAGAAGAGATGCAGAGACAAATATAAATGCTGAGGAGACACCTTTATAGACCAAATGCGATAATTAATGTTGTATATAGATTTCGGTTCAGGCATCGTTTAGACCCTGGCTTAAAAGTATTGTTTTAGCAACGGTATCGGAAAAAAACCCAAATGATACCTAAACCTACTCAGATTGGACTGATAGTCCAACTAGCTGTCTGGATTTACCCTGCAGAGATCTCAGGGGCAGTTAACCATAGTCCTCAGAAATCCACCGGGTTAGAACACCAACACTAAGGAAGAGGAAGGATACAGACATCGGCTAAAAAGACTTAAGTGGAATTTCCAGCAAAATTTCCGGGCGGCACGGATCAATCCCGGAAGTGGATTGTTGTGGAAATAGACTACTAAGCATGGAGGAGGTGTATAGTTTGATGGCCACAGGCACGAACGACCTCCTGAGGCGCTCTTTAGTGCATCTTGGGTCCACATGTTTTTCAATTAAGTAGTGTTTTTTGAAATTGAAGTGCTATGCCTTGAAGCATTTATAACTGAACCTAAAATTCCACACCGCAGAGTAACGGGAATTACTGGAATCGTTGGGTCTTTGTAAATTATAGACTGTGGTCTAGACCTACTCTATCTGTAAAGCGTCTTGAGATAATTTTTGTTATGATTAAAAAATAAAAATAAAATTGAATTCATGTTTGTTTTTAAAGATTATTTTTTTAGCTTTTCCGCCTTTAATTTCGACAGGACAGTTAGATGAGAAGACATCGCCACAGGTCGGAGTCGAACCTTGGCCTTCTGCATCGGGGCGTAAACCTCAAAGTATACTGTATGTGTAACCGCTCTACCACTGACCCAACCCGGCCACTACTTTTACCATATTTACAATGACTTTCTTACTTCAGTGCAACACAACTACTGTAAAGAGTTCATAGCAAAAATAATGATCCGGTTGCAACACAAATCATGGCACATCTCAAGTGTTGTACATGCTTTTCCACAACACTGTACAGAAATAACCATCATGTTGTGTGCTCTGAATACATTTTGCTATAATAATAATAATTGTGGTCTGAGCTCCTAGAAAACTAGAGAAATTTAAAGTGACTGACCTCTTGGCTCTCCTTCTGTTGTGTCAAACTCAAGATTGCTGCATGGTGTTCTGAACAAATAGAAAGAACAGTACAAAGGAAAACTTTTCAGAAGGCTCGGAAGTCTTTTGTAGACTACTGTAATCATATGAAAGCATGAAGTTGCATATTACATAGGTTTACCAAACAGATACACAGTATACACCACGGTTAGGACTGATAGATAGATAGATAGATAGATAGTTAGATGGATGGATAGATACTTTATTCATCCCGAAGGAAATTTTAGGCATCCAGTAGCAAGACAACCATTACACAACAAAGAAATATACACACATATATCACAAATTATATTATTATAATTTATATATATTGCAAATTATCTGGCTTTGAGTAAACACAAAAAATACAGTTATTACTCACCTTGATTGTCTTCTAAAATACGAAAGCATCGAGATGGAAAACCCCCATTCAGATGAAGATAGGAAAAGCAAAAGAATGGCAAAAGAAACAAACACAAAAGTCAGGGTCCTTGCACAAACCTGAATGTAAATTAGATGACTTTGACATAGCAGAAGGTTGAAAGTCTGAAGTGGTATAGGACTGTAAAAAGTTTGGAAAACTTGATAAATAGACCATTTGTAAGTGTTGATCATACCTGCCTCTGGGGATTTGAGTCCAGTCCTGTTGTCTCCGCCCGGCTTGACAGGGGGCCAGGGGCCCTTCAGCTGGCCTGGGAGTTTCCCTTCAAGAGGATCCAGGGAATGAGTTGGCTGGTTAACCGCTGCCCAAGTGTACAGTTGGTCTTGCTGGGGAAACAAAACTCTTTTTTTAAATGCTTTACTTTAATGTCAGTTGCACTGACACAAGTGGAGGAAAGTAACGTATTTTTCAAGTATCTGTACTTTACTTACGGTACCAGTCAAAACTTTGGACACGCTTTCTCATTCACTTGAATGTAAATATGTGTCCTGACTTTTGATTGGACTGTAAGTGGCCTAGGTTTAGTTCGGGAACTTTTGATAATTACACCACAAATACTATATCTTACAGCAAAAATATACACTTTCCACTCTACCAGAATACATAACAAAGATACTTGTTTTAACTATAGCCCGACCAATAAATGATTTTTAAGGCTGACACGATACAAATATTTTAGATAAAAATCCGATATTCCGATATATTAGCCAATATACAATATATTTAAAAAGAAAAATCCAGAAACGCGTTACAAAACATAAAGTAATATGATGATTATTTGTTTTATTGTCACAGCAGAACCGAGGAACATCACAATATATTAAAGTTCTGATAAATAAAATGTATACAAATACAAACTTAAGATATGAAAATTAAAGTCCTTAGAACAAAAACACAAATAAAAAAATATATTGCCAACAGGGACGATGTAAAGCGTCCTCTGGTGGACAAACCATGCAACGCCAACACTCATAACATGGTTGACCATCCGTTTTTGTTTAATTTTTTTAATATTAATTTATTAGAATCATTAATTTGTCATTATAAATTACTCAAATAAATGAATATTTAAAAAAAAAGGTGACACCGATATTTTGGGAAAAGCCTAATATCGGCCAGGCTCTAGTTTTTTACCCAAATCATGATCTCAAGTAGTTTTGTGGGCTAAACCTGAACAAGTTGTTATGTTTTGATACACAACATTAACCACATGCTTAAAACTGTTACCGTTTTGCAATGTGTGCCTGTCGCTGTTGCTCTCTAGCTTTCATTTGTCGTTTCTGGAGTCATTCTGTTTAGTTACGAAGACGTGTTGGATAGAATCCGGATTAATATTGACTTCCCGATGTTTAAGAAACAATAAATGTGGATGGTAAAAAGTCTTACAAGTATGGAAACAGAATCTGGACATTGATTAGAAAAAAAGGCAAATTCGACGTATAAATATAAGCTGAGATTGGAAATACACCTACAGTCCGATACCTGCTTTCCGATTCCCACCAGCCTCTGGAGCATTAGCTAGGGGTCCTCAGAACCCTGCACCACCCTGCTAACAACATGCCTACAACATAACATTACGTTCCATTTAGCTGACGCTTGCTCAAAGACATATTGGTTTATGTCTCCCAAATCTCCCACACCAAAGCCATGTGTCATATCCACTGCGCCACCACCACCACACTTGAAATCAAGTGCTCAAGACCAATAAAAGGAGCAAAAACACCCGATGGAGGCCCTTACGCCCTATCCATATCCTGATTGGAACTCAACTTTGTGAAAACAGACAAAAGAACAGGCAGAACACCAACACTTCTGCTGGTGAGGAAAAGAACAGGAAACGCAACAACATTGTGATACCATGTGTCTCTGGAGAATCTTCAACAAACACCACATCCCTGTGTTGTTTAAACCCAGCCCCGTTCGCATGGAATTAGTATTACCTGGTGACCTCTGGTCATTTGTAATAATTATGGAGGTTGTGTTTGATCTTAATCCTGTTTGTCTGTAATTTGTCAAGTAAACGTTCCCTGCAGATTACCTAACACTGTTAATATTAGTCACATGCGTATCGACTGGTCTGTAATTTTGCGGGGTCGTATGATATATCATTAATTTAAGGTTCTTGTTTCCCGTGCCCTTTATTATCCCTCTCGCTGCAGGGATGGACCTCTGGTATTTTCTATCGGGTCTGGCCCCAAAAGATACCCAACACAAGTGGATATTCAACTCCCCCGGGTGACATTTCTAAATGACACGAGGTCCCCAGATGATACTAATCCCATGTGAATGGACAGATACTGGTCCACTCTAAAGACCACAGACCCAAACACAAGAAAGCAATCAAGTATATGCTGTTTAATGCAGTGAGCAATGCACAGACAGACATGTATATTGGGGAAATAAAACCGTACACGTCAAGACTCAGCAGTGTTGTCCTTCAGATGTCCCAGCAGTGAAGGACAAAGGACACTACTGTAAGGAAACACTCAACTCATTTCACATATATGTGAAGAAGGTTTGGGGAGACTTTGGGGAATTACACAGTAGGCCTGCATGATTAATCAATATAAAATTGCAATCTCAATTCAGCCTGTTCACAACTTAATTTTTTAATAACTTAGTTTTTTTCAATATATTGAAAAACAGAAATTGAAATTTTTATTTTCTTTGGTTCTCATTTAATTTTACGAGCCGACTGCATCACAAACACTACTACTTTCTTCTGAGACTGTATAAAATAGGATTTAAAGTGCTCCTGGGTGCTGAAATGCTCTCCCTTCTTTATTGAAGTTTACAGACTTGTGGTGATGCACAATGGGCTATGGGTGCCCAAAAAAATCTGTTTGGTACTGCCACTTTGTTTTGTTTTGTCATGTTCAAAAAAATAATGGCAGAGAATCATGATTTCAATTCTAAGCCAAAAAACGCAATTCGTTTTTTTCCCTCGAATTGTGCAGGCCTAGTACACAGGAGCATTAAAGGAATTCTCAATTGAGGAGAATTTAGAAACACAAAGTCCAGTGTGGTGCGCAATCCCAACTCTCTTAAGTTCCTGACTTCCTGAAGGTGTATTTAAACTCATAAAGAAAGTTTATGAGCTTATGTTGGACACTACCCTGAATAAGACCTATGATACCACTGTCTCAACTTACATAGCATGAGTTCTACCTGGTGATGAGGACCACCAGGTACACATTTTACTATAGACAAAGAGGACAGATTGTTTGAGAGGTATGTGGAGGAAACCATTTACACCCGGCTTGAGGAACCATTGCTTAACAGGGTGCTAAGTGTAACACCACTGTCTTTTCATCTCTTCCCAGGAAATTAAACAAACCCTCACACTTGGCCTCATGTGAGAACACCAACCATGTTAGTTCAGACTTGGCCTTGGGTGTCTCCAATGACCACAACAAAGTGGTGTCAATAATCAACCCCACTAAGGGTTAAATAGCTGGGTTTCCCCACCATTCAGCCAAAACTGAAGAAGTCCCTTGGATGAGAGACAAAACGTCTTCAGAGCGCCTATTGACCAAGTCCAGTTGCCCTTGATTTCAACCCTTCACTGGATATCTCATCACATCCCACATGGCCAATGCCATGTTTAAAAGCTAATACAGTTTGAAGACAAAGCACCTCTAATTGTGAAGAGACCTCCATGTAGAACTTATTTAACCCTCATGTTGTCTTCCCGTCAAAATTGAAAATCAACACTTTTGTTGAAGCTTTTTATCAATGTTTTTAACTTTTTCTTAGGTTTTCGTCCCTTTTTTCAACACTCTTGACGCATTTTTTCACTGTTTGTCACTTTTTTGATGTTTTCAACACTACGTAACACTTACTCATTAACTTTAGCTTAACAGTTATTTTTGGAATTTATGGTCAATAAACCTCATTTAAGGAAATTATACCTAATGTTTGAGTTAGAAAAGCAAAATTTGGAATTATTTCGACTAAAATTAAAGGAATGGATGTTGATGGATAATCACAGACTGGAATATGTCAACTTTTACTCAATACCATTTCAAAACCACTTCATTTTTTTTTCAAATGCTATACAATTGAATAAGACAACTCAAAATTAAGGAAAGTAGAGATTTGTACTTGCCAAAGAGCGTTATGTGGAGTCAATCATGTTATTTGTGGTAATTAAAAAGAACATTGATATAGGAAAACGGGTCAATTTGACCCGTGGACAACATGAGGGTTGTAATCAACTCACAACAAACATAACATAACTACAAAATTGGGGAAAGGTGTATAAAGTGTGTGACTACATACGTCAAACTTGGTTGATGCTGTGGAGGTGATGAGGGCGGTGCTGCCCCCCAGCTGCTCTCTGAAGCAGTCAGTGAAAGGCAGCAGGAGACCCATGGCCAAGATCCTGGAACAGAACCTCTCAACTTCCTCTGGCTCCTCCTGCTGCTGCTGCTGCTGCAGAAACAGCTTCTCCAGAAGAGTTCGACCTGGACAGCCAGGGATGAAAACAAGGCCTATGTGACAATTTGTGAAAACCTTGGAGCTACAGTATTTAAAGCTGGGGCAGATAGAATGTAATATCCAAGGGCTTTACACAGAAAACAGAACTACCAAGCCGGCTACTTGTGGTTTAGCGCTTTACTAACAAGAATGGGGATTAACCCTCCTGTTGTCCTCGGGTCAAATCTGACCCCTTTAAAAAATGTCTATATATGAAATATGAGTTTCTTTTTAACCAAATTACCACAAATAAATGGATTGGAACGACGCTCTTTGCAAATACAGTTAATCACTTTTATTCCTCTGATCTTAACTATTGGTCAAAATAATTCATAATTTCAGTTGTATTAACTCAAATCTTAGTTATCATTCTATCTAAATGAGGGTTATTGACCATTCATTCCAAAAAGTAGTAAAACTAGTAAGGTGGTCTGAAAAAAGTCTGAAAATTATGAGAAATTGTCAAGTTTTTGTCCGTTTTTTTAACCTGGGAGGACAACACAAGTGTTAAAAGATTTAATTATGCGACTCTTCTAGACTCATCAAAAGATACAATTCTGATCATGAAACAAGTAATTTCACCTGGGTTGTGATGCTCAAAAATATGTATCAACTGAGTGACAAAACGTCTCTTTTTATATACTTTTCCGTAAGTCTTTTGGGCCACATGGCATCAAGTGACAGATACATAAGTTGTAATTTCACTGTTTGCCCCTCCTGTCAAATTGGCTTCAAAGCCTGGAGCACTTCCTGGCGGCCTGGCCCTTATCGTCCAATAGAAGAAGGGGCTTGACAGAGAGGGGAGAGTGCTGCAGGAGGTCTCACTCTTCTTCAAATTCTGGCATTTATTGCTTTCTGCTTTGTGCAGCTTTAATGAATAGTAAAATCTATTGTATTTTGAAAAGCAAATCCAGATGAGAGAAAACAGATTATACAGAAAATGAGACATGTTTACATGCACTGTCGTACGTTTTACTATCATAGACTTTGGAGTGACCGCACAGTAAAGACTTGATTGGAGGACGCGTTTCACTCACGCGCAGTAGATCCGTGTTGTCACAACATGGATGTACAGGTATATACGACCTGAATACAGCGATTCAAGTCAGAGCCTCATTCATTCCTGAGAGTTGCTCAGTGGCGCATGAAGCCATCATGGAGCCAAAAATTACCCGGAAGATCTACGGTGCTTCCGCACTGTGCAGAGGGCAGGCACACTAGAGCCCAACCAAGCCAGCTACTTCCTGATTGGTGCTCTGCTAACTTGAATGGGGATAAAATTTGCTAATTGGGAACGTGTGTCCAAACCTTTGATTGGTACTGTAAGTCTATCCTTCCTGTTTTCTTCGGGTCAAATTTCCAAAATTTTCTTTCCAAAAAGTTTCTATATGAGAAATTTGGGTTTCTTTCAAACTAATTTTCCAAAAAAGTAACGTGGATGGTTTCCAACAACACCTCTCACAAGTTAAATAAATAATCAATAAAAATAAATAATAAATAATTAAATGTTGACCAATTAAAACTTAAAAAAGTGTGCAAAAAAGAGAATTATGTCAAAAGTGACTAAAATGTGAAAAGATGTCAAAAAAGTAGCAAAAATGTTTAAAAAAATTGGCAAAAAAAAAAAAAGATTTAAAACTTTTTGGAAAAAAACAAAAGGGTCGAAAAAGACAACCATAACGTTGATAAAAGGTTTTATATTTTAAATTTCCAGGTTGGTGGGAAGACAACACGAGGGCTATGGGAAAAGGAAGTTTTTTGGTCTGAGGGCATCACGTGACAGGCCGCTAGTTGCGGACACAGACAGTATCATTTTGGTTTTAAGACTGTGGTGAAACCAGACTTATTTAGACATCTCGAAGTTAGTTTGTGTTAGTTTTAATTGGACTTTGGATGGAATTGTTCTGAATACAAGGATGTTTTGTCTTGTGTAATGAGCTTTCCTTTCATCTTGCCCCTGTCTTTGTCTTGCACATGCTAACATGTAAAAAAGCTGGAAACTTAGGTTAGACACGGCCAAGAAATCAGACAAAAATCTAGCTGAGCAAATCGAGTTCCTTTAATCCCCTTTAAATTATAGTAACCCAACTTCTCATATAACTGGCATTCAAAAGAGCACTTCAGTCAAGTGCGTTAGCATTGCACCTTTATAACATTGTCAGACTCACTGGAAAGTTAAAAAGAGGATCAAAATCAATGCAGAAGAGTCACATAATGTCTTTTTTACGCATGAATGTGGCAGCAGTATGGTAAAGTAAAATGTGACAACTGCCCGTAGAGGAATTGGACTCTTACTGTGCATGTATTTTCATAATTCCTACCTTATAATTCACAGTAATCTGTTTTCATATGTGACTATACATGTACAGTATGTAGCTGATGATATAGATTTTAACCATGCTGTCCTGATAGCAAAGACCAGAATCAAATAAACTTTAGTCTGTTGTATTCCCAAATCCATGTTGTGTATTAAGTAGATGCTATCCTAGAAAGGATATTACTGCAACAGCACATGAGCAGACAGGGACCAGGGAATAAAAGGCTGATGCTGTATCCAACTAAAAATATCTTAATGCACACAGGATATTGACGGCAAACTTGTTGAAACAAATGCCAATTACTGCATGCCAAAGCTCAACAACATCTATTTTTAGAGAATGAAATAAATGCATCTAACATATGCAGAGAGATTATAACAGATATTTATTGATCTGTGTATTGACTAATATTTTCACCGGCCTGTAGCTAAAGAAAGCTCAGCGTTACTGTAAGATTCAACTGCAGGAGATAATTCAGCTGCTGAACACTTTCTTTGTAGGGATGTGAAAAAAAATTCACATTCATGAATCCTTTCAAGCTCTACCGATTCAAAATCAATTCATAGAATTCCAAAAATCAATTCCTATATTTTTTGTTTCCTGGTTGATGTTTTTCTGTTTTGTAATTGCGTGTATACTATCACATGGGAAAAGTAACTTCATGTACATACATGTATATTTAATTGAGATTTTTTTTCAAATTTTTCAAATGCTATGAGATTGAAAATAAGACCCGAAATTCAATGAAAGTAGTGAACTGATAATTATTTTTACTTGCAAAGAGCGTTGAATGAAACCAACCATGTTATATTGCAATTGAGGGTTAAAAGCATGTTGTTTTGTGTCCTCGGAGCCAGTAATGCACACACATTTAGTCTCCAGCTGTCTTCCTATCCCCAGCTCAGGAAACAGTAATCATCAACTGAATTGATACCACGGCGGCACTGTAGCCTACCCACCTGTAAAGACGTCCTGAAAGCCGCAGGTGGAAACCTGTCCACAGGAGGATCTTCTGGTGGCACAGATGGGCTGGCTGCCTCCTCCTCTGAAGCCCCCCAGATATTCTCCTGAACCAACTCCATCCTCCTCTCTGCTCCTCAGCCTCCTCTCGAGCTCCTCCGTCCAGTCAGCCGAGCGACTCAAAGACCCAGCGAGACTTCGAGAGCGCTGCTTGCGGACTTGATGACCCTCCGCCATCGTCCTGTCAACATTGACATTTCAGGTTAGCTTCACTTTGAAAACAGATCCTTAGAAGGGATTAACCCAGTGTTCTTCCATTTTACACTATGTTCAGAATGACTCCTGTTCTTTTTATAGCAGACTATTCATTCCGAATATGCTTTGGTGTATTTTTGTTGTTGTAACTTTCCAGCAGCCAATGGTTTCCATTCATTCACATATGGAGGAAAATCAGGCCCGTAGCCAGCATAGTGGGGGGGGGGGGGAAAGTGAACCTTTTTTTGCAGTTTCTCCCTCATTTTGTATTTAATTATGAGGTTCAGAAACTTTGTTTGTGCTGGATTGTCTACTGGTATCTTAACGAGCACTCTTTTTGATGCAACAAAAATATTAACTATGAGTCTGCACGCACACACGCATGCACGCACAAACGCACGTACACATGCATGCACGCACGCACACCTCAAACCTTATGTTATGAGTGCATAAAGCTAGTTCCGAGGATTGTTGCTAGATTAGACATTAGTTTTTACATGTTGCGTGTCAGTTAACATGTTCACAAAAGTGAAGAAAAGTTGCCAGTGAGGGGGTCTTTTGAACCACCCAAAAGCCCCCCACCCTCCCCACCCCGCATACGAGCCTGAAAATCTACAGTTAGTTAGATAACCCATGTAAACATTAATGCAATTGAAAGAGGCTCTGATCTGCTCTGCATTTGCAATTGTGTTACTTCAACAACAAAAGCATAATCATCATGCTAACTATAAAGGAATGCATATCACACAGATGTTTTTTCTGTGCAAGTTGGCTTTAATACTACATGGAGATAAATGGAAACATGGCTGTCTAAAGGTTAAAAAGGCAGAAGCCCTTTGCAGACATGAAATACAGAAATAAGCTGCCTTCATCTACCTGTTAAAATCATGACTTGACATAGATGACTTTTATATATATTTTTTCAATTCAAAGCATATTTTCAAGGACATTTTTTTAACGGGTCAACTATACATGTTAATTTTGTAACCATTTTGTAATCATAACCCAAAATGTACAATATATGAAATACATAAAACTGTTAACTGTGTCTATATTAATGGTAAATCTGCGTACCAGCAGTAACTAAGTGGGGGCAGGGCTCAGTGAAGGATCAATCCCAGTTTATTACATTTTGGATTTAAAGTGCTCATGTTACGCTCATTTTCAGGTATCAGAATAGGTTTATGTGGTTTAATTTGTTGTTTTGTTAAAATGTTTTTGTTGTACTGTACATTGCTGAAGATCTTCTTTTCATATATATGAGCATATATTCAATATGACCACTTTAACGTTTTTGTTGCTGAGCTTTGGGAACATTGCGAGATACCCAAGTATTCAGTCAGGCAGGTTGTAAACAAGCCAAAAGTTTTGCCAGATTATTTAAGGCAGTGGTTCCCAGAGTGGTGTCCGTAGACCACCAGGGGTCCTTGAGGGGGTTCCAGGCGGTCCCAGCAAAAAGGGAAATCATTTATTTCCACCTGCAAGTAACACAATGATTATTTTGATCATGGCTTTTAATTCATCTTTTGTAATGAAACATCTAAAAGCTGAAGTGCAAATGCGGGACCCCGGGATGCAATCAGAGAGCACCTTATTTGGAGGTAAAATGTAAAATGTAATAATCCCACATGGTGCAAGAAAAGTAGAGCAAGAAGACTAGGTCAGTGTGTAACCCGGAAGATGGTAGGTAAACTGTGATGGATGTTTGGGTTATAATTTTGTCTCCTAAAGTTCTCTCCCGGTCTCATGAAATCTGACATCTTTTTAGGAACACAACATTCCCAGACCTCAGCAATTACTTTGGTGCCGATATAGATTGGGATGATTCCCAAAACTACTAAAATAAATCCCAGCTTGTAGTAAACTTAAATTATCCTCCTTATCTGACGAAGGGAATCCATTTCATCCCTCATTAACTTTACCAAATACAAGTTTATGTTAAAAAAACATACTCCATCTCTACCATCATACGTGCTAAAACAAAATCAAAGATAATAACAATATATCTCTTATAATTAACATGTTGCAACACCCCATAGAGCTGGGCAATATATCGATATTATATCGATAAATGAAACTGGATATTGTCTTAAATTTTGGATATCTTAATATCCTAATATGACACACAAATGTTATTTTTTCCTGTTTTTAAAGGCTGCATTAGAATAAAGTGATGTCATTTTTTAAACTTACTAGAGTATTCTAGCTGTATTGTATTATTTGCCTTTACCCACTTGATTATTTATCAAAAACCTTATTGTGTATAAGCACAAATTGTCAACCCTACAATATCGCCATAATATCGATATCGAGGTATTTGGTCAAAAATATTGTGATAATTAAATTTGTTTTCCTGCTCTAACAGCACAGGTACCTGTGGAGGTGATGGTGGGCTCTGCGGGGGGATTGCGGGCTATGGGAGGGAGACAGGGCTGGGGAGTGTCCTGGGGAGCTCAGCTGTCTCGTGGTGGTTTTGATGTAGTAGGGAAAGATGGGGGGGTAGGGTTTGACGACAGGGCTAGAGGAGGTGGAGGAGTGGGTGGACCTGAGGAGTCTTTTGGCGGACGTGGGGCTCTCGTGGACAGGCAGCGACGTGAAGCATACGCTGCTCCGCCTGCTGTGGGAAGTGCTGGTGCTGGCAGCAACGGAGTGGTTGGATTCGGATCCAGCGCTCAGGCAGTCCTCAAGGGACTCTGCACTTGTACCCGAGCCCAACTGACCCTCACCTTCTTCAAACACGTTCCCTGAGCTCAGCCCTTCGGTGGGTTCGGGACTTTTGTGGCTGTCTGCGGGTGGAAGACTGAGATCTACATTCAGCCCAGGCTCCCTCTCCTCCTCTCCTTCACGTCCTGCTTCCTCTTCACCCCCTGGGGTTTTCCCAGCACTGTCAAATGGGTGATCAGGGAAGCTGTTACCACCGGTTGTCATGGTAACTGGACTCACTGCTGCCCCCCCAGCAGTAGCCATGGCAATGGCTGTGTAAGGGGGCTGCTGCTGCTGCACACAAGCATGCTGGTCTTTTGTGCCTGTGGCTACACAAAGACAGGCTTCTCTCTCCCCCTGCCCCTTGCCATTTAGCTCCGGATGCTCCACCCCCCTCTCCTCATCCTCCTTCTCCTCCCTCCTCTTGTGCACCTCTGTGTGGATGGGGAGGTGTGGTGCTGGTGGCTGGTCCATGTGCTTGACAGAGTCCGACAGAGTTCCCATGTCCAGGAAGGACAGGGCATCAGACCCCAGTTCTAATTCTGGAGTCAGGTCAAGCACCTCAGGGGGAGTAAGTTTAACTTCCCCGTTACTCTGCTTTCTCCTCCCCTCTCCTCCTGCCCAGCTCAGATCCCTTTCGCCCCCTCCCTGTGCATCCACAATTGAGTTAACCCCGCCATGCTGGAGCCGTATAGCGAGCTGGATGTCCGCTAGTAGATCCTCGTGGTCAGCTGCTGAGTGGAAGCTGTAGATGTCTGTGTCCGACCCCGAGCTTCCCCCCTTCTGCTTCCCATCCTCAGTGGGAGACGCTGCTGCTGTTGAGGCTTTCCGCTGCATCTCCTGCTTCTGCTCCCGTCCATCTTCATCCCTTCTCCTCGGCTCTGGTTTCTTTTTCTTCTCAGGCTCAGTGTCCGACTGTCCAAGCTCATCTGCAGACATTTCGGGTGTTTTTGTGCTGTCCAGTTCGTCATTTTGAGATATTAAAACGTCCTCCCTTGAGCCTGTTACTGATGAACACACGCCTCCTTTCCCTTTCAGGTTGCCCTTTCTCTTCCGGATAGAGAAAACCGAGGACTTGGAGTCAGATTTGTTTTTCTTTTTTCCTGGTCCTGTGCCATGCATCCCCCCTCCTCCTCCTCCTCCTCCACCGCTGCCTGCTCCTTTACCTCCATGCTTGCCTTGGAGTTTCTTTCCTCCCTTTTTGGTGGAGTCCCCTCCTCCCTCTCTCCATCCTTCATCCAGTGAAGGGTAGCTTCCATTACTCGATGCTGCTGCAGCTTTCTTTTGCTTAGCCTCCTGGTTGCCCATGTTGATGTAGCAAGCGTCCAATGGCTTCCTGCCTCTCCTCTCAGGTCATGCCTGGGAGAGCTGCTCCTGCCCGGGGAGCGTGCAGATGCCTGTGTCTGGGAAACGAAGAACCGTCTTGGCCTAATGTGTGGACGCACGTCTGGTGGTGGAGGAGGAGTAGGAGCTGCTGTGGCTGATGGTTTTCTTTATTTTTAGAGGTCTGTTGTGCGACGATCTTCCTTGTTGTTTTCTGGTGACGAATGCTGGCGTGGCAGTGACGCTGATACAGGCGAGACGTACAGCTCTTCCTCCTCCCCTTTCTCCTTCTGTCTTACCCTCCCCCTCCTCCTTCTCCCCTCCATCTGCTGAAAGGAGTGACGCAGGCACTGCGTGCTCGGTGGAGCTCTGACAGGGAGACAGAATGGGAGAGAGAAAAAATAAAGACCTGAGAGGAATAAAGATGCTGCTGGCGACTGTGTCAGTGTGCTGATGCTGGGAGGAGGGGGGGATGTACATCCTCCTCTTGGCGATCTGTCACTGCAGCGGATCACACAGTTGCTCACTACATTTCCCATGATACCCGGACTCCTGCCTACATTACCCACAGTGCTAGGTGTGGGCTTGATTCTGGTTTATGGACCTCTTAACACGAGGATTCCATTTTACAGTATCCTGCAAAAGAGTAAAATCCTACTTTAGAAATGTCCAATATTACCTAAGTGACACACTGGATATGTGATGTCTCACACAGACTTGGAATGAAGCTGGTTTAACAGGAGGATTCCGTTTTACAGTTGCCTAAAAAAAGATTAAAATATGGCTTAAAGAGCCTGAAAAACGATTTCAAATATACTGTAGATTTACATGGACAATGTAACCTTTCATTTTAAAGTCCTAAAACAGAATGGTCCGATATTACTTGAGTGACAACATGGATTATTGATGTGTTAAACAGACTTGGAATGAAGCTGGCTTAACAGAAAGATGCCGCTTTACAGTTGCCTAAAAAATAGTAAAATGTGGCTTATACAGCCTGAAAAAGATTTCAAATATACTTTAGATTTACTTTTTAGGCTTTCATTTTAGGCTTTCATTTTAGGCTTTCCTTTTATAATTCTACATCAGAATGGTCCGATATTACCTGAGTAACATCATGGATATGTGATGTGTCACCCAGACTTGGAATGGAACTGGCTTAACAGGAGCATTTAATTTTACAGTATCATGCAAAAGAATAATATATGGCTTTAACAGCCTGAAAATCGATTTTAAATATACTTTAGATTTACTTGGACATTTTAGCAATTAATTTTCAAAATCCTACCTCATAACCGTCAAAAATTACCTGAATGACAAGATGGATATGTGATGTGTCACCCAGACTTGGAACAAAGCTGGCTTAACAGGAGGATTCCGTTTTAGAGTTACCTAAAAAAACTTAAAATATGGCTGTAACAGCCTGAAAAAAGATTTCAAATATACTGTAGATTTACTTGGACAATTTATCCTTTAGACATTCAAGGCATTAATTTTAAAATCCTACATCAGAATGGTCCGATATTACCTGAGCAATACCATGGATATGTGATTTCTAACCCAGACTTGGAATGAAGCTGGCTCAAGAGAAGTATTCCGTTTTACAGTACCCTGATAAAGAGTAAAATATGGTTTTAAGAGCCTGAAAAAAATTTCAAATATACAGTAGATTTACTTATATATTTTATATGTAGGCTTTATTTTAACGTTCTACATCGGATTGGTCCGATATTACCTGAAGGACACCATGGATATGTGATTTGTTACCCAGACTTGGAATGAAGCTGGCTTAACATTAGGATTTAATTTTACAGTTGCCTAAAAAAGAGTAAAATATGGATTTAACAGCCTGAAAAACAATTTCAAATATACTGTAGATTTACTTATATATTTTATACTTTAAATTTAAAATCCTACATCAAAATATTCTGAAATTACCTGAGAGACACACTGGAAAGGGGTTGCCTCCCCCAGACTTGGAATTAAGCTGGCATAACGTCAAGATTCCTTTTTAGAGTATCCTTAAAAAGAGTAAAATAAGCCTTTAACAGCCTGAAAAAGATTTAAAATGTACCATTATTAGACATAAAAGGCTTTAATTTTAAAATCCTACATCAGAATGGTCCTAAATTTCCTGAGTGTGGGACATGTATTGTCTAACCCAGAGTTGAAAGGAACCTGGCTTAACAGTAGGACTCCTCTTTAGAGGGGCCTGAAGGAGAGTTAAATTTGCCTTTAACAGCCTGAAAAAATGTCAATATAGCTTTACTTTTAAGCCCTCATTTTTAAAATTCTATATCAGAATGCTCTGAAATTACCTTAGAGACACACTGGAAATGGGAAGCCTCCCCCAGACTTGGAAGTACGCTGGCATAAAAACAGGATTCCTTTTTAGAGTAGCCTGAAAAAGAGTAAAATATGCCTTCAACAGCCTGCAAAAGATTGAAAATGTACCATCATTTTAAACATTTAAATTATACCATTTACTACACATTCTAGGCTTTAATTTTTAAATCCTACATCAGAATGGTCCTCAATTACCTGAGTGACCCAATGGACATGTATTGTCTAACCCAGAGTTGGAATGAACCCGGCTTAACAATAGGAATCCACTTTAGAGTGGCCTGAAGGAGATTTAAATATGCCTTTTACAGACTGAAAAACTGTCAATATAGCTTTACTTTAAAGCCCCTAATTTAAAAATTCTACATCAGAATGGTCCTAAATTTGCTGAGTGACCCAAGGGACATGTGTTGTCTAACCGAGAGTTGGAATGAACCTGGCTTAACAGTAGGAGTCCACTGTAGAGTGGCTTGAAGGAAAGTTAAATTTGCCTTTAACAGCCTGAAAAACTGTCAATATAGCATAACTATACTATATACTATACTAATTTTAAAATTCTACATCCGAATGCTCTGAAAGTACCTGAGACACAATGGAAAGTGGATGCCTGTCCAAGACTTGGAATGAAGCTGGCATAACATCAGGATTCCTTTTTAGAGTATCCTGAAAAAGAGTAAAATAAGCCTTTAACAGCCTGAAAAATATTTAAAATGTAGCATTATTAGACATAAAAGATTTTAATTTTAAAATCCTACATCAGAATAGTCCTAAATTTCCTGAGTGACCAGATGGACGTGTATTGTCTAAAACAGAGTTGGAATGAAACTGGCTTAACAGTAGGACTCCACTTTAGAGTGGCCTGAAAAAGAGAAAAATATGCCTTTAACAACCTGAAAAAGATTTAAATTATACCATTTACTACACATTCTAGGCTTTGATTTTAAAATCCTACATCAGATTGGTCCTATATTACCTGATTGTCCCAATGGATGTGTAGGGTCTAACTCATAGTTGGAATGAACCTGGCATAAAAGTAGGAATCCAATTTAGAGTGGCCTGAAAAAGAGAAAAATATGCCTTTCACAACCTAAAAAGATGTAAATTATACCATTTACTACACATTCTAGTCTTTAATTTTAAAATCCTACATCAGATTGGTCCTATATTACCTGATTGTCCCAATGGATGTGTAGGGTCTAACGAAAAGTTGGAATGAACCTGGCATAACATTAGGAATCCATTTCAGAGTGGCATAAAGTAGAGCTAAATATGCGTTTAACAGCCTGAAAAAAAGTCAACATAGCTTTACTTTTAAGCCCTTAATTTTAAAACTGTACATCAGAATGCTCTGAAATTACCTGTGAGACACACTGGAGAAGGGATGTCTTCCCCAGACTTGGAATGAAGCTGGCATAATGTCAGGCTTCCTTTTTAGATTATCCTGAAAAAGAGAAAAATATGCCTTTAAAAGCCTGGAAAAGATTTAAATTATACCATTTCTTAGACATTCTAGGCTTTAATTTTAAAATCCTACATCCAATTGGTCCTTAATCACCTGGGTGACCCAATGGATGTGTAGGGTCTAACCCATAGTTGGAATGAACCTGGCATAACAGTGGGAATCCATTTTAAAGTGGCATGAAGTAGAGCTAAATATGTCTTTAACAGCCTGACAAAAAGTCAATATAGCTTTACTTTTAAGCCCTTAATTTTAAAATTGTACATCAGAATGCTCTGAAATTACCTGAGAGACACACTGGAGAGGTGATGTCTCCTCCAGACCCGGAAAGAAGCTGGCATAATGTCAGGATTCCTTTTTAGAGTAGCCTGAAAAAGAGACAAATATGCCTTTAACAGCCTGAAAAAATGCCAACATAGCTTTACTCTCAAGGTCAATAAAGCTTGACTTTTAAGGTCTTAATTTTAAAACCGTACATCCGAATGCTCTGAAATTACCCGAGGGACACACTGGGTAGATGATGTTGCCCCAGAGTTGGAATGAAGCTGGCATAAATGTCAGGATTCGATATTAGAGTACTTGAAATGAAGCTTGCTAAAGAAGAGGATTCTGTTTTACAGTTGTCTGAAAAAAGAGTAAAATATGTCTTTAAGAGCCTGAAAAACGATTTCAAATATACTGTAGATTTCCTTGGACATTTTAGCCTTTAATTTTATAATCCTACATCAGAACAGTCCAATATTACCTGAGTAACACCTGGATACAACACATGGATATGTGATGTCTAAGCCAGACTTGGAATGAAGCTGTCTTAACAAGAGAATTCTGTTTTACAGTTTCCAAAACGGAATAGTCCTGTTAAGCCAGCTTCATTCCAAGTCTGCTCGACACATCACATATCCATGGTGTCATTCAGATAATATTGGACCAATCTGATGTAGGATTTTAAAATTAAAGGCAACATTGTCCAAGTAAATCAACAGTATATTTGAAATCGTTTTTCAAGCTATTAAAGACATGATTTGCTGTTTTTTAGGCAATTGTAAAACTAAATCCTACTCGTAAGCCAGGTTTATTCAAAGTCTGGGTGAGACATCACATATCCAGTGTGTCACTCAGATAATATCGGACCATTTCTGATGTAGGGTTTTAAAATTGAAGTCTAAAATGTCCAAGTAAATCTACATTATATTTGAAGTCTTTTGAAGGATGTTAAAGCCATATTTTGCTCTTTTT
>NC_048427.1:18222534-18244112 GCF_013103735.1 Etheostoma cragini | reverse complement strand
ACATCACATATCAATGGTGTTACTTAGGTAATAGCGGACTGTACTGATGTAGGATTTTAAAATAAACCCTAAAATGTCCAAGTAAAACGACAGTATATTTGAAATCTTTTTCAGGCTCTTAAAGCCATATTTTACTCTTTTTTAGGAAACTATAAAACGGAATCCTCCAGGTAAGCCAGCTTCATTCCAAGTCTGGGTGACACATCACATATCCAAGGTGTTACTCAGGTAATATCGTACCATTCTGATGTAGGATTTTAAAATCAAAGGCTACATTGTCCAAGTAAATCTACAGTATATTTGAAATCTTTTTCTGGCTCTTAAAGCCACATTTTACTCTTTTTTAGGAAACTAGTAAACGGAATCCTCCTGTTAAGCTAGCTTCATTCCAAGTCTGGGTGACACACCACATATCCAAGGTGTTACTCAGGTAATATCGGACCATTCTGATGTAGGATTTTAAAATGAAAGGCTAGATTGTCCAAGTAAATCTACAGTATATTTGAAATCTTTTTCAGGCTCTTAAAGCCACATTTTACTCTTTTTTAGGCTACTGTAAAACAGAATCCTCTTGTTAAGCCAGCTTTATTCCAAGTCTGGGTGACAGATCGCATATCCAAGTTGTCACTCTGGTAATATTGGACCATCTTGATGTAGTATTTAAAGATTAAAGGTTACATTGTCCAAGTAAATCTACAGTATATTTGAAATCTTTTTCAGGCTGTTAAAGACACATTTTACTCTTTTTTTAGGAAACTATAAAACAGAATACTCGTGTTAAGCCAGGTTCATTCCACGTCTGGGTGAGACAATACATATCCATGGTGTCAATCAGGTAATATCGGACCATTCAGATTTAGGATTTTAAAATTAAAGCCTAAAATGTCCAAGTAAATCTACATTATATTTGAAGTCTTTTGAAGGATGTTAAAGCCATAGTTTGCTCTTTTTTTAGGCAACTGTAAAACGGAATCCTCTTGTTAAGCTAGCTTCATTCCAAGTCTGGGTGAGACATTACATATCAATGGTGTTACTTAGGTAATATCGGACCATTCTGATGTAGGATTTTAAAATTAAAGGCTAGATTGTCCAAGTAAATCTACAGTATATTTGAAATCTTTTTCTGGCTCTTAAAGACATATTTTACTCTTTTTTAGGCAAATGTAAAACGAAATCCTCCTTTTAAGCCAATTTTATTCCAAGTCTGTGTGAGACATCACATATTCATGGTGTTACTCAGGTAATATCGGACTATTCTGATGTAGGATTTTAAAATTAAAGGCTAAAATGTCCAAGTAAATCTACAGTATATTTGAAATCTTTTTCAGGCTGTTAAAGACACATTTTACTCTTTTTTTAGGAAACTATAAAACATAATACTCGTGTTAAGCCAGGTTCATTCCAAGTCTGGGTGAGACATCACATATCCATGATGTCAACCAGGTAATATCGGACCATTCTGATTTAGGATTTTAAAATTAAAGGCTAAAATGTCCAAGAAAAACTACAGTACATTTGAAATCGTTTTTCAGGCTGTTAAAGCCATATTTTACTCTTTTTTTAGACAACAATGTCCCCTCAAGAGCTGTTCTTGAAGATCACATGATCTTCATCAACAGATGGCATTGTCATGGAAATGTAGACTTTCAATTTTCCAGTTTGTTCTTTGCACTTTATGGGTTTCTTATCCATGTCGGCTGTGTTTAATGTTTTAGTAGATCATATTCCATTCCATTTTATTTTCCAGGGTTTGTTCATAGTTATCTCCTACAAGGAAGTGTTAACAGAAGTCTGAGTAGGGTCGATTTATCGTGATTTCTTTTGAGAGTATTTTCACAATCAATCAGAAACACTTTACTTGAAGGTATCTTCATAAGAGTGACATGAGACAGAGACGTACAATTTCTTTTTTTTCCACATATCATGTTTTCAGGGGAGCCTATGTAAGGGGAGCCCCCCTAGCTCCCCCATAGTTTGCACCCTGGTTCAAATATTTGGATTAAATGGTTAAAGCTACATAAGATTAAATTGGCCTCAAAGGAAGAAGAGTGCCCAAAATATTGCTACGGCAATATGGACCACGTAACAGCACGGCAGGCCATTGCTTGGCAAATCATAACTAGTTAAATGAAAGTGTAAAGACAGAGCCAGAGGACAACATACTTTAAAAGTCTAAACTCAGACTTAGTTAGAATCATGTATTCTTGACTTGAACTCATTTTAGAGACACAGTACATATGCCAAAGACAATGCCTAATCCCTCTTTTTCCTGTCATTTTATTGCTGTTTGATCATCAACCAAGGAAATTGATGTAAAATCTCCACCAAGCTGCCATGAATTGACTTATCGTTGATATTGCTAGATTGACCATTGAATGCCTCAAGATGTCTTTATGTTTAAAAAGGATAGTATTTAGTAATATTGACTTCTATTTTCCCTTAACCATAGGCCTACATATGAACTTCAGTGGTGATATATTTGCACTATTGTGTAGAAAAAGCATTTTAAGTTATTGTTATCAGATCAGAATCAGATATACTTTATATAGGAGTATTTCAATCATTTTAATTAGAATTGCTCTCATGACAGGAACATTTAGGTTTGTCAAGGAAATATGGTGGTACTCTATGGTATATATAAGGCAACATCTTTCATGAATGTTATGAGTACAGCAACATTAACCCTAGCCCTTAAATAAAGTCAGTTTGACAGCTAACATGAATTCTGAAGCCACTTGATGGCGGTGTTGCACCGTTATTAAGTTGACACACTGATCCAGAGATGCAGTATCACACATGTCAGAATCTTTGCATCTTTACAAATATTTCCAGCAATCATGGGTAAATATGCCAAAGGTTATAAGTCTCATTTTATTGCACTTCAACTCATATATTCATGTGAAAATCAATGCAAAAATGAAAACTGTGTAGCCTACAGAGTTGCACACAATTAAAGGTGCCCTGTGGGGTTTTCAGTGTTACTTACTAAAACCATAGCCTGCATATGAAGATGGAAGGCACGTCTCCACTTTCTCCCACTGTAAAAAAGTGAAGCCACCAATACCCCAGGTACGGGTGCTGCAAACTTCTAATTCGGAGCCAGAGTCTGATAAACAAAAACAGGGAACCACTTGAAATCTGCTCCACAGCACTGGCACTGCTAGAGGTCGAATACTTAACAGGGAACCTTTAACACAGGAAGAAACACACAAGTGCAAGTATTTACTCTTTGTTTTTAAAACTATGTATATATTTGCGGAAAACAGGATATAAAGCACACATTATTTGTGTTCTGTAAAGGTTGATGTCGTCTGGTAATTATGCACATGGATGTCCAGGGTTTCTGCGGGGTCTTAAAAAGTCTAAAATTTCAAAATAAAAATGTTAGGCCTTAAAGAGTCTTAAAAGAGTCTGCAGTTTTTGGGATATCACATCAGTCACTGGAAGGGTTATATGACTTTTTTCACAGCACTGCACACATGCCTGTTAATTGTTTCGAGTTTTAAGAGTGGAGTTTTTCAAGCTATCATCATGGCTGAGCTGGCAAAAAAGAAGCAGAAAGCTTGAAAAGCATTGTTGGAGGAGAGAGAGGAGATGGCAGACTGACCGAGGGAGGGGGCGGAAACAAGTAAGCATAGGAGCTGCCAAATGTCTATTCTGAAGCTGTGGCGGGAGCTCTATAGAGAACTTTGTGAGCGCAAACCAAGAAAACAGCAAAGAAATGGCGAAAACTGCCTAGCCCCTTTAAATTGGCCAAATTGTTGTGTTCTAGGTCTTAAATTAGTTTAAACTGGTCTTTATTTTGTGGTGTTGTAGTTCTTTCACTAGTCAAACTATAATTTTGCTGTATAACGACTACAAATGAGACCAACATGCTACTTATATTGCAGCCAATCAGCTTTCATGTTGTTGGCGTGAGTCTCTTTTGGGATTGCACCACAGACATAAAGGGGATGTTATTTTTGGCTGATACTTGATATGAAAAAAATCTGAATTTAGGGCTCAGTTGATGTTGTGACAAAGGTCTTAAATATCATTCATAATGGTCTTAAAGAAATTCTGAGTTTGTCTTAGTGAAACCGCAACCTCCCTTTCACTCAAACCAATTCAAAACTGTGAATGGATCTTTGAAAATAAAAAATGCAGGCTACTACTCAGGGCTGCGTTTAGTCCAATCACCCACCCTAAACACAGCTTGCCGGGAATACATCTACTTTATAATTGTTTTGTTCATATCAAGTCAATTTGAAATTGACCACCATGACGTGCAATATATAACACCATGTCCCTTTTGTAGACTACATAATAAGTCTAACAGTGTTTGGAGTATGTAATACATTCACACGGGAAAATAACAAAATGTATTCATAAAAAAGGCCCTCGTGCAGACAGACAGTAATCACAGCATTTCTGAATGTGCTGTCTACCGACAACACAAAGGAGAGAGAGCGTTAATAAAGAAAGTAATAATCGCTGAGCAATTTCTTCAAATTTGAACGCAACAGTGTTCCAAGCAGTGAAAAATGGACTGACGTACATCTGCACACATGAATTCATCTACAATATAACATATATTCTACTTAAAAGAACAGGGCACTGTCAACTGTTATGCCCATGTAAGCCACCTACGAGTGTAAGATTTTATAAATAAAGGTTAGGTGATCAGATGTTGCCTATATTCTCCCTTTCCATCAACAACTCAAATGGGCTTTGGTGTGATTTGTCTGTAGTCCACAACACAGCTGCTGCACTGAACACTGCCCTCCCAATATGCGCAGCGATGTAGAAAGCTGATGTTTGCTTCTGTTAAATTATCTTCAGATGTGCATTGAGCATCTTCCTTCACAGTACTACAAAACTCTATAACATTTAGTATATACAGATAATCAAAAGGAATAAAGGTCAGTGTCACGTAGTGTTATATTTTTAGTTGACAATACAGAGCAGCTTGACACACTACAATACAAAATAATAAATCAATCCTGATCACCTGACTTAACCACGGTCTATTCTATTACTGATTTATTATTGTTATTATTATTCTATTACTGTTATTTTATTCTAGTGTCCAAACTAAAACCACTTAACAGGGTGCTGCAAGACAGATTTAAAAAAATTTCAAAACTAAATAAATGGTTGTGATACTATGTGTATTTAGAATATTTTTGCCAGTTTATATAGTAGACTATCCTATTTATACCAGTGAGGATTGGGTAAATATTCCTCAATTCCTCAAAATAACACAATACAAGTTAACAAAAGCACAAACAGCCTCCAAAATGACCATAAAGATGAATGAACACATCTCCAAAACAGTGTAATAAAATAACTATGTCTACCAAATAAAGTGGCAAGGGATTATGTCATAGCTGACATCCAGGTTATCATTTATAGCAAATAATTTTTCATTTGTTATTTACTGAAGGCAGAAATGAAAACACCCACCTTCAAATCTTAAATATTAAAAAAAACAATGAAATCAAAAACCTTAAATAAGCTGAACTCTAAATTGTCCATCAGTGTTTAAAAAATGTGCATTTTTTGTAAAGATAATCTTATAAGGCTCTTACATCCATTAATAAGTTCATCACGCCACATTATAACTAGCCTACGTTATTCTATTATAAGAGCATGTAATAAATACATCTATGCTTCAATTTGTATCTGAAAAGTCAAAGTCAAAGCCCTGCTAGTCACTCCACAAGTTATGTTTTTTTTTTTTTATTATTCCCCTCAATATAAAATGTTAGAACAAAAGAAAATACAAAAAAACCTTTCTTGTTGAGCTGTATCAGTATTCAGCTCATCGTCTGGGAGCAGACACCTCCCAGATGATGAGCACCTAATTCATCCTCTGGAGACCATGAATCTCCACAGTAAAAATGAAAATCCAGCATCAGTTTCTGACATAAGCCGTCATTGGCCAAAATGCTGTTGAATGTGAAAAACGTAGCCAAATGGATAACCAAATATCAAACGGTTAGCTCAAATCAAGCAATGATAGCTATTTTCTGAAAACCGCGTACCACAGCAATGACTTACAATTTCTTTGTGCAATGAGTATCTCTCATTCATGAAAATCAGCAAAAAATCCCTTTAGGTGCACACTATATGTAAAATATTTCCAGCCTTTACCTTGCTGACTGACAGCCCTTTCCGGCAGACTGAAGCCGTTATCTCTGCTTTCTTAAAAGCTACCAGACTCCAATGGCAAAAACAATAAATTCACCTTGCAAAACACAGGAGTTGCTGTTCAACTACTGCCTTGACCAGTTAGTTGATGGTCTAGCGCTGCCTCAATCAATTATTTCTGGTCTAGTGCTGCCTCAATCTTTAATTTTTGTTATTGTGTAACTTTGGTGAATTATTAAGATTGATTTTTCTTTGATTAAGACAATGCACATTAATCAACATTTCTGTAAATGCGCCAGTGTTAGCCAGTTGGCAAATTTTCAACTATAGTCCTGGTTACCCAGCATGCGTGTCTTTATGTTGGGGGGAACCTGGAGCACCTCGGACTCGGACCAATGATCGTACTGTGCAGTGCCAACTTGCTGTGAGGCAGAAGTGCCAACCACTGAGCTACCATGCTGCCTACCTAAAATAAGCCTATAGCGCAAAATAGCCTTTGCTAGCTGCTAGTGTAGGTTAACGTTACCTACGTTCCATAGCGACCGCCTCAGTACGTGCAGGCAGCCAGCCAGCTCAGGAGGGCTTATTTTATTGTGAATGTGATTATTTATCAATCTATTGAAATTAGAATGGGACTGTGACTTTTATACTGCCACCCCTACCTATACCACAGCTATATCACAGTTGTTCGGCCCAACCTCTATGCTCTGGGACCATGAAAAGTCCAAATTTGGTCAGACTAATTGACCAGCCTTTGGCCCCACTGCTAGTTTGAAAAGAAACTCTGAAGAATTAGTTTTGGTTTGCAGAAATCTGTTCAGCATCTTTTCCCTGAAATAGAAGGCGTGTTATATATGGCATTCCAAATCTGAATATAGATTAGGAAATAAATCTTTAAAAGACATATCTATCAACAATTTGCCACAATATTCTACATTGGGTCTTTTTTCTTCAGAGCCACAGCCTTCCTCTGTTGAAAATGAGGATTATTCTTCTTTTGATCCCACTGGCACATCAAGATATCCCGGAAAGTTGTCCGGAAGGTCTTGTTGCACAGGGCATAGCACATTGGGTTGATTGTGCTGTTAACATAACACAACCAGTAGCCCAGTGCCCAAAGAGTTTCAGGAATACAGTCCTGACAGAAAGTGTTGACCAACACCATGATATTGTATGGTAGCCACGTCATGATGAAGACGAAGAGGATGGCACTGAGGGTCCGTGCTGCTTTCTTTTCATTTGCCTTTTTTTCATTCTTGCGCTTGCTGATCTCTGTCTTGGCCTTAGAGGCGAAGCGTTTGGCCATCGCTGCGTCCTTCATGGTGATGGCTGCAGGTGATTGGTCAGCAACAGGGTTTGATTGTGAAGCTTTTCGACTTTTGGAAGATGATGATCCTTTTTTTACCTTTCTAGATTTTTTACCATCTAGATAGATAGATAGATAGATAGATAGATAGATAGGGCAATTTGTATATTAGATAGATAGATAGATAAGGCAATTTGTATATTTGTATTACTTTGACATACATCATGCAAACAAGACCCCTTAGTACTGCTATGTCCAACCTGTTTTTGATGGGTGTGCACCGTCAGCTTCATCCTCTGAAATTGACTGCTCCCCAGAGGCTCCAGCTTCATTGTTGTTGAAGCTGTCACAGCTGCTCTGCTCTGCTTCACCCACTGTAGTTGTTGTGGTGTCGACGGACCTCTTGGAGGCATGGCGACCTGGCAGCAGTGATGATAACTTAAAGCAGAATGCGCAACACCTCCCTCTGTTTCCCGTTCCTCCTCGTATGCTGACATTGTCCTTGTTGTTCTTCTCTGAAGCCAGCTGATTTAGTTCATAGCTGCTGCAGCTTTGAGCACTCATTTGGCGCTTCATGGCTGACGAATCCTTCTGGCTCTTATTCGCACATTCTCCACCAGCTTTTCCACTACCACTTCCTTGATTCTGAGCCTGGCTTGGGCTGTTACCTGACCCAGATCCCTTGAGACCTTCCATATCTTTAACACGCTTCTCTGTCTCCTGATAGATCTTCCAAAACAGGAATGCCATAATAGTTACTGGCAAGTAGAACGCAGCTATAGCAGTGCAGAATGTAATGATGGGCTCGGACAGGAACTGAATGTAGCACTCATTGGGCTGGACTGTCCGCTCACCCACAATGTACTGCCAGAACAGGATGGCTGGGGCCCAGAGGATGAAAGAGATGGACCATGCCAATCCAATCATGGTCATTGCTCGCTTTGTTGTACGCTTGGCCCGGTATGTCAAAGGTCTGGTAACAGAGAAATACCTAAGAGAACAGAGAATGCAAGTAGGAAACTTAACACATACAGAGTGATGCCATTTTTTCTGTGCATTACGTTCCACCACATGTCTCTCTTGATAGTATCAGTAAGAGTCACCTGAGTCCAAAAAACTTCCACACTAGGGACTTTGAATATGTCCTGATTTCCACGACTCACAACATTATACCAATGGGCCAGTTGTTCAAAACACTTAGTCTAGATCAAAATTATCCGCATTTTGAAATCCCGTTTTTTGCTGTTCAGGATCAGGTAATCCATCTTACTTCTCTGCTGTTTTTCAAAGCAACAGTGGACTGGATCACACTGATCCAGAGACACAGTTTTTAAGATTACCAAATCCGGACTACCAGTGCTCTAAACATATCATCACAATGTGGGCTACAAGCTATGTAAAGAACAGGTAGAATAGCAAACATGGAGTTATTGTAAGTGTTTCTAATTTTGAGACAAAACACAAAAATAACATAAACATCCACTTCCATTCATAATTTCTTTTATGGCACCTCATCTGAGCCACAACAAATACAAAAGAAATATACAGTAACAAATACATTGTGGATATTTTGAAACCGTCTTTAAAAAAAAGGCTAAAAGTCCAATAGTTAGCAAAATAAAGAATATTCAGTGTTCTTTTTTATCTGAGGAGGAGAGACCAGAGTTTTTTTTTGACAGTCTCATCTCTGATGATTTTCTTTGAAATTAAAATATAGTGATGAATGACAGAAAAATGCAATATATTATTTTCGTTTGTTATTGAAGTCTGTTCGGGGGATTGTTTCCTGGGGACAATATCATTTTATTTTTTACTTTACTATACTATACTGAATAGCTTATTTGGTAGCCTATGTGTACTTTATCTACTTTCTCACTGTTGTAACGGTTACACATTATAAATAAATGAATATACACTAAATGATGCAAATGTATTAATTGACCCATTTTACTACATTTTCTTCCTGGAATCCACCCTGAAATCCTACAGGGTGGGATTTAACAGGATAATCCTGTTTTTTTGGATCAAAGTTATCGAAGTCCTACCGACAAGTTTTGAACAACACAAACTGAAAGTTTGATCCAGATTTAAACTAGGATTGGATTGTGTGATCTTATCTGATTTCAGATTCCTTCTTTCCTTTTTGAACAACCCATTTTCAAGATTTGATTCAATCCAATCACCTTACCTTTGAACAACTGGCCCATCACGATGATACCAAATGTAAATACATGCTTTTTATGATTCAGATACTCTGAACAATTCAAAATATCTGACCAATTCAAAATTACACAGTTCATCAGAAAATAAACCTCTGCTAAGCAATTAGAATAACCCCTTTTTTATTAGGGTAGTACCAACAATAAATGATGGTGGCTATGAGCTTCATTTTAGCAAAGTTCATCAACATGAAATATAATGAATCATGTGCCGTTACCTGTCAAAGCTGATAACCAGCAGGTTCATGACCGAGGCATTACTGGCCACATAGTCTATTGCAAGCCACAAGTCACAGATCACTGGCCCCAGAGCCCACTGGTCCATGATGAGGTAGGTGGTATACAGGTTCATTGAAAGTGTGCCAATTGTAAGGTCAGCAAATGCTAGGCTTAGCAGGTAGTAGTTGTTCACTGTCTTCAGTGCCTTATTGATCTTGAATGACACTAACACTAGGATGTTGCCAACAACAGTGAGAAGAGAAAGCGATCCCGTGAGAAAGACAATTATGATGACCTGAAGACAAAGAGGTAAGAAGAGAAAAAAAGTCAAAGAGGGTGGTACATAACAAAGTGTAAGGTAATCTTGCTGAATTTGTTATAGTAACTGCTGCACTATTATTTTTTAAAGCTATCCTTTTTAGGTTTGTTATCACAATCAATCAAGAAAGTAGTTTCTAATCAAATGTTGTTAAAGTTGTTATAGGCGTCCCGCAAGGTTCTCTACTGGGTGATCTTTAATTTAACATTTATATAAATCATATAAAGTAATGTCTGCTGCTCACACCCCATATGTGTGCAGATTATGCTGTTGTATATACCATAGATACATCTGATAATCTAGCAATTGCAAATCTACAGTCAGCTTTTGACGATTTTTATCTTTCTCACATTAGACAATAGCTTGTTTTGCTAAAAGTGGATGGATGACTTAACTTTAAGAAGACTTATGGAAGTACTTGTATAACACAGAAAGACTTGAGTCGGTTCATTTACACAAGTCTCATAGCTTTCCATGAATGCAAAGTTTTTCTTGGAACACCAACTATAAACCCCCGGTTCAAATCAGCGTTAAATTCCTTGGAGCTTTTGGAGCAGTCATGTGAAGAGCACAGCTAAATGTTTGTCTGGCGATTAAAAATTCTCGCTACTGAAGCCATGGAATTTACAGTGAAGCCACAAAACTACTCTGCCTGCTTTGTTCTGGAGTGCTGCAAACCTGCAGTGTACACATCTTATGTCTGCCAATTTAGGTGTCAAACACTGTAGAAGTAAGCAATATGAGATATCAAATACTAACATTTACACGTCTAAAACTTTGATTAATGGTTTGTGGTTTTGACTTATTTAATATTACACTGTCAGCAAAGCACCAATCCAGTGACCTTAACTGATAAAATGAGAATAAAAAACAAAAAATACAACTGCTGCTTGTTACCTGTAAGATAGTATGTCCTCCTAAAGGGTCAAACTCCTCTGCTGGCAGCAATAATGTCCTGTTAACTGGTAAATCAGTAAAGTTTCCTCCTTGCCATGAGACATGACTGACATTATGCTGCTTCCACCCACCAACATTGTCAGATAATATGGGCAACTCCTGGTAAGAGCCACCTGGAAAAAAAATACTGTTTTTTTATTAAGTCACATTTCAAGGCACAACTTCACATGTCGTGTCTCTCATGGAATTTGGAAATGGCTGATTTGGATAGTCTACAATTATAGTCCCCAAGAATCAGAAATAATTGTCTACAGAAGTCCAAAACCTTTTATCAAGCAATTTCCTCTGCATTATCTCAGTGACCTCTGATTTAAATCAAAGGGCTTCCAAATCCATTTTAGATTACTTATCCATTTCATTAAATGTTTTATGTATTGTCAATTTAGTTTCATGTGTGTATTCTTATACAGCATATCATTTTAAATACCAAAAAATCTGATTTAAAAATATGCATAAAACTCACATATAGCCACAATATTTGCAAGCAATAGTTGTTTTAAAGTACAAGATACAAAGGGCTGTATTGCAGTGTAAGATGGACAGCTCACCTATGGCGGTAGAATCAGGCTGATCTCTCATACCAGGAGAACTGTTGGTAAGGAAGTGGAAACCATCAGAGCTGGAGGTCAGGTTCATGATGACCAATGGACATCTTTAAGAAAAAAATAGAATAGAATTTCAGATGGATAAATGAAGGATAAAGCTTAGCTTAATTCTTTCTAATTAAAGAAAATATTTCGGAGTTATTTATTTCAAACTACTTTAATCATACTGTATGCTGACTGCTTATTAATTAATTAAATTATGAATGCAGCCATTGCCGGTTTTGATACAGTTGTTTTGAGCACCAATCCTGTTGTCTAGGAAAACTAAATTATATGAGGTATTAACTCTGTAGGGTGCCCAAACTTTTGCAGACGCCATTTTTTTGTTTTTCTGTTGTTTTGAAAGTGTAAATGACGGAAATTAAATCAAACTTTTTGTGACATATTATACAAATGTCTAATCTGTCATTTGGTGCCTTTTGGAGATTTTTCCATCTTTTCTTGGCTTCTTTATGAACATTAATACAAATTTTTACCTGGGGTTCCCAAACTTTCGAGCCCCACTGTATATACTGCAGGGTTTACGAAGGGCTGGTGAACGCGATTTGGAGATGGCAGGAAGACTGACTCAGTTAAGGGTGTCATGGTACAGTGGGGTTTGAAAGTTTGGGTAGCCCAGGTAAAAATGTGTATTAATGTGCATAAAGAAGCCAAGAAAAGATGTAAAAATCTCCAAAAGGCATCAAATGACAGATTACACATTCGTATAATATGTCACAAAAAGCTAGATTTTATTTCGATCATTTACACTTTAAAAACAACAGAAAACAAAAACAATTGCGTCTGCAAAAGTTTGGGCGCACTTCAGAGTTTCTAGCATGCACCGCATCCTTTGGAATCCTGAGACCTGACAGCCTCATGGATTGTTCTCAATCCTCGTCTGAAAAGACCAGGTCATGTCAATCTTAAGGTTTTAAATGCCCAGACTCATCTTACCTTGCCCCAACAATCAGCAACATGGCTTCTTCTAAGCAGTTGTTTAGAAAACTTAAACTGAAAATCGTTGACGCTTGCAAAGCAAAAGCAGGCTATAAGAAAGGGGCAAAGGCTTTTCAGATGCCAATATTCTCTGTTTGGAATGTAATTAAGAAATGGCAGTCATCAGGAACAGTGGAAGTTAAAGCAAGATCTGAAAGACCAAGAAAAATATCAAACAGAAGAGCTCGCAGGATTGTGAGAAAAGCAAGTCCAAACCCCCGTTTGACTGCACAATCCATTCAGAAAGACCTGACAGACACTGGAGTTGTGGTACACCATTCCAACTGTTAAGCATGGGGGGGGGGGGGGGGGCATCAATCATGCTTTGGGGTTGTATTGGAGCCAATGGCACAGGGAACATTTTACGAGTAGAAGGAAAAATGGATTCAATAAAATTTCAGAATTCAAATTGTTGACGCTAACTTAATGCCATCTGTGAAAAAGCTGAAGTTAAAGAGAGGATGGCTTCTACAAATGGATAATTATCCTAAACACACCTCAAAATCCACGGTGGATTACATCAAGAGTTGTAAACGGAAGGTTTTGCCATGGCCTTCACAATCTCCTGACCTCAACATAATTGAAAATCTCTGGATAGACCTTAAAAGAGCAGTGCGTGACAGACAGCCCAGAAATCTTAAAGAACTGGAAGACTTTTGGAAGGAAGAATGGGCGAAGATACCTCAAACAAGAATTGAAAGACTTTTGGCTGGCTGCAAGAAGCAAGCTTGCTAACAAGCTGTGATACTTGCCAAAGGGGGCAGTACAAGGTATTAACGCTGCAGGGTGCCCAAACTTTTGCAGACGCCATTTTTTTGTTTACTGTTAGTTTAAAAGTGTACATTTTGGAAATAAAATCTTACTGTTTGTAATGTATAATTCAAATGTCTAATCTGTCATTTGATGCCTTCTTGAGATTTTTCCATCTTTTCTTGCACATTAATACAAATTTGTACCTGGGGTGCCCAAACTTTCGAACCCCATTGTGTTTCCTTATGAATGGGATTACTCAAAAACTAACAAATAATGAATCCATACTTTGTATTCACAGTATTTCTCGCTTCTCATACATCCCACAAACACACAAATGTCACTGAAGTGAAATAAGTAAAATGACACCGTGCTCAGTTGTTACAAGGTAAATGGCAATGATAGATAACTCAATAATAGTTCATGAAAATGTAGCCTATAGTAAAAAATCCAAAATCAAATAGTTCACTGAATAGCTTTCACTGAAGGTCATCCAGTCAAATATTACAACTGAAACAAAGATGGGTCTGTGATCGGATGGATTATAGTAGTTTAACTCATCATTATATATTCTAAAATAATATATCTATTGTAAAAATAATTATGGGGTTCATCTGCTCTCCTTTTACACCACAAATAAACCAAGTCCACTTGTTAAGTCAACACCAGGGTCTGTTAGTCAGTTTCCACAACAGCCCAAATGAATGCCAATAAACAATGTTTTTACACGTTTATATCTTGTTTTAGTTGTTTTAGTCGTGCAACAGAGAACTCAGATTGGACAGATAGTCTAGCTAGCTGTCTGGAGATCTGAGGAGCAGTTAACCATAGTCCTTAGAAATCCACCGGACGTTAGAACTTCGACTTCTGCTTTGACTACTGTGATTTAACTGTAATACTTTTTTCATGTGATTTTTTCATGTCAAAAAGGTTGTAATGTAAACTTTACAGCATTCTACTGTAAAAATGATAACAGTAGTGTTACTGTGAAATCTAAAGGAAATAACTGGAGATTTCACAGCCAATATTTACAGTGCAGGTAGAGGCTCCTCCCTGTATCCTTGAGTCCCACTGTCCACACTGGCATCTCCTCAGTCCACCTGAATAATGCTGCCTCTTGCGGACAGATGTTTTCATCTGTTCTGTATCCCACCACTATAATTGGAGAGCGGTGTGTTCGTTGCGTAGCTCCATTTTCTTTCATGAGGAAGATGATCTAAACATGCTTTTTTCCAGTTCAATCCTCAACTTCCATTGCATTGCTGATTCTGGCATAGATTAGCATAGCCTGTAAAGAATATATGACATTACTAATACAGGCTGTACTAATTAAAGCCAGAACCATCACATTCCTCGAAAAACGTCTTCAATCACTGATGTTGAAGAAGACAAAGGTATTCTGAAGGGCTGAATAAAAAGTACACACATTCAAAAATATGGAACCCATAAGTGTTCTATATTAAATTGGTGACTTCAAAAAATAAGTAATCATATGAATACAATTGTGAAATTATTGAAGAAATTATTAAAAATATAAAATGTTATTTTAGCAGGGATTTTCCAAATAACAGTTTACTGGATACACTTTTTACTCCATAACAGCATTTTCCCAATGACAATTCTATTGCAACTTTTTATGAAATGATACATTTCATATAACATTTCATTGTCACTGTCAGTGTCTAATGTGAGGAGAGTGCAGATTTGAGTTTGCATGCTCAGATTCAAACGGTTTACGGCATAATTGTCATACTGAAATTTGTGAAATCCATGAAATAATAACTTTTCTCATTACCAACAATAACAGAAGGTGGGAATCATTTCAAAAACTTAGTAGCTGTCTATCTATGACAGTTTGATTGCTAACGTTAGCTCAAAACACCATTCAACTGACAGCCTTTGTTGTGTTCGATTGCTAGCTTGTAGCTAAGCTAGCATTCACTTCAAAAACGTTGTGGCTATCTATTACAGCTTAGTTGCTAACGTTAGCTCAAAACGCCCATCAACTGACAGCCTTTGTTGTGTTTTATGCTTACTTGTAGCCAGAAGTGAACAAACTTTGTTAATTAGGTCAATTTTTCTGTGTTGACATTACAGAAGTCTCTCGTTAGCATCTTCAGAGCTGCCAAGTTTTCCCAAAACCTTGGAGTGAGATTTGGGGGGGCCAACCCATATTTTGCCGCGTACAAACCAATTTCTTTGGCTCTTTCAGCATCATTATCCTTTAGGGTTTAATTTGTTATGTGGGGGGGGGGGGGGGGGGGCACTCCCTAGGGGGTCCTTGGGGTATGCTCCCCTATTTTTTTTTAAAAATAAACCATTAAATGGCACTTTCTGGAGAGTTTCTTTTGCAAAACAATTTATAGATCAAGTCTCACAAGATGTATGTGCAAAACTGTAAGGTTAAGAGCCTTTGCATTGTTGTAGTATCAACAGGTATTTGGGCATTTAGCATTTACATTAATGTTAATCAGTCATCATTTGATTACACATTGTATTACCTTCTTGTGATATAAGACGTGACCCAGACAAGTGCCAAACGTAATGTGCCACATGAAGAGACAGTACCATATGTCAGCAGCAGCTGAGAAGATTTGGGTCTGTGGTGAATAGGTCCACCTGACACAAATTTCTTTCTCCCATTCTCTCTCTTGACTACCACACTCACCCCCCCCCCCCCACACACAGTACGGGACCAGGGACCCAAAGTTAAATTAATCTTGGTCTACCAGAGGGATCAACTAGTACCACTGAAATTCCAAAGAATGATAAACACTGATTTACATAAATTCTAATCCTTTAACCTCTGTAAGAAATGTTTGGCCCTCATCCTCTGTGCCCCACTTACTTTTTTTGGAAAATAAAGACTATTTGTAATTTTATGATATGAAAATACCCAAAATACTGGGAAACGGTCCCTGGTGCTGGCACAAACATCTGGACCAGTCACAGCTGGCCTGGCAACCCAATGGCATAGGTTTAGTTTCCAGATTTTGTGACGAGATATATATGATTTGGAGTACTACACAGTGAATGTTTTTGCTACAACTATTTCTACCCATTTCTACATCAATTTATTTAGTGTTTGGTTGTGGAAGTAAATCTCTTCAAATGTGCACATGGCACTTATTCAAGTGAATCATACATTAATTAATTTCTACAAATTTATAAACCCCTGGACTTTACAACTTTGTGCACATTCATTCTAAATAAATACGCTAATCATTAACTGAAACTATATATTTTACTAGTATTTGCCTTTGTGTGATTAGCATCATGATATGCTTCACACTTGTGAATATATACTGTACATATTCACATTTGTTGGAACAAGCCGATTTACTTTACCATAATATGTATATATGTTTTTTTGTAATTTAGACAATTTTAAAGGGATAGATAAAAAGATGAAAATCAAGAGTTCAATTCATGTTTTTTTTGTATTTATTTATGGTTACAAAAGTCCTGAATTATTTTTAGTTAAAGACCCTTAGTGACTGTCTGTATGACAATAAGCAGCACTTATTATATTTAAGAATTCAAGAAAGCAAAGCCAAATGCTGAGTTACTGTAATGCAATGCACTTACCAGTCCACTCTGGTTCCCAGTATCCAATATGATATCCTGCTGGGGAGCTCAGCTCTGCTCACGCAGCATGGCTCTCTCTGCTGTGCTCAGGCTGGTCACTTTCGGACTGGACTCCGCCTCTGACAACCTCTCAGACCTGAGCTGTTACATGATAGAGGCAATTGAGAGATCTCTTATGAGGCGGGTCCTAGGGGACGTGACCAAAAAAATACATAGAATACACTTAAAAGAGTTCAAGAGTGACCGCCCACTGGCTTTGGTTCTGGAAGTGTTTTTCCACATTTGAAATTGCTTATATTTAGAGCTTTAAGTCTGTAACCAAGACAACCAGCTTCGAGATGCATTGTGCGCATAAAACATTTCATTTGACGAAAAAAAACATTTTGAAAACGGCAAAAAAATAGACTGTTTGCAGAAACTAGGGGAGACCGCGGATGGTTGTAACACTGTAACAAAGGGATAGTTGTGACAGCATTGCTTTCACCAGTAACGGATAAAATAAGAGTCATACAATAGATTTCATGTATAAAAACTCCCTCCCTGATCTCGCATGTAAATCGTAGAAGAAAATGCATGATTGTTGTTGTTGTTACTAATTGTGAAACGTCTTTTTGTAATTTTACATGGATTATGGGCTACTTCTGACCCACTGCTGAAGGTTTCCATTTTTATGTGTATCATAGGTATTATCAGAATATGTTCTTTAACCGTTCTGTTGTCCTCGGGTCAATTTGACCCTTTTTCAAAAAGTTCCTATATTAGAAATTGGGGTTTCTTTCAACTAAATTGTCACAAACAAAATAACGTGGCTTGTTCAATAAACCTTTTTTTTTTTTTTACAAGTGAATTAATTGATCGGTTCATTACTTTCATTAACTTTCATTCAATCTTATAGCATTTGAATTTTTTTTCTTAGAAAATAAAGTTGAAAAAGCTTCGAAAGCCAAGAAAAAAGTGACTCAAACATTGGGGGAAAGCGAAAAAAGTGTCAAAAAAGACGACCAAAACATTGGAAAAAAAAGTTTTAATTTTTTAAGATTTTTACCCAGAAAACTAAAACGTTGCATTGTCGGCAGGAAGACAACACAAGGGTTAGGAAAGCTTTTTCAACGTTAGGATCCATATCATACTGACACAGTTCTTCAATTAGCATCAGGGATGAGTTCTTTTTGTTCTTAGTGAAGTACAGGAAGATGCTTTAGTGTTGGCACATGCACAATAAACTTATATAAATGCATATTTTGTGGTGTAGTCTCAGTTTTTAGTTCTTCAACCCTACGGTTACATACGTACCCTGGTAGGGGAGTAGGTTGTAACAATGGCACTCCTTGTATTTGACTTCAAATAATGAATTCTGTGATGTAGTTGTAGAAGTTAAAAACATTGCTCTGGTAGACAAATGAGGGTACTTTGTGTCAACATTTGAGTGTTCTACCACAGACATTCTGCAAGTTATAGGAGCTGCGTCAAAAAGTGTACAACCATGTACAAATACATGCATGCAGTCTTGTAATGTTTACCTCACGATTATGATTCATGGCAAAAGGTAAACGTTTGCCATCTGGTGAACTGTTACATTCATGGATCTGTTGCCCAAAGTGGACTTCCTGGACTGTAAGTCTTGTCTTGCCAACTTCAATGTGGATTCTGATTTTGGTGTGCAGGCCCTCTAAGAGCGGTCATAGTTTTATTGATAATGTAAATATGTAGGCAGTTTATCAAAAATGACAACAGTGTGTTTTGAAGCCTTATTCATTGAACATGTGATGTCACTAGACTTTGTCACAATTATTGAGTCACACTCTCTCTCACACACACACACACACACACGGGCAGATGCTTAAATTCTTCAGGAGCTCTCCGGACCAAACAAGGTCATACAATTGGCAACTTTTTTTTACAGTCTGTTGAAACAGGCCAATGGACACACACACCCCCAGAGGTTTTTGTCCTCTTACTAAGCACAGAGAATAGAATGAGGAATAAAGTAAAGGTTAAGTGCTTCCCTGAAATCCCCATATATACCATATTGCTGCTTTTTGGACTGATATCACTATCTGTTGTGCTGGCTGCACTTTCCTGCACACAGATATCACTATGAGCATTAAAATTCTCGTTCCAGATCTGATGGCAATTCAATATGTCGGGGTCATTGTGAATAAACACCTGAGTCTATATCTACGTTTCACTTCCAGGATTGCTCACGTGTTGCTGGAAATTCCGCCGGATGTCCTTTTCGTCTGACTGTCCGTCACCTTCCTCTTTCTTTGTGCTTGAGTTCTAACCTCTGGTGGATTTCTGAAGACTATGGTTAACCCTTGTGTTGTTTTCCTGTCAAAATTGAAAATAAACGCTTTTATCAATGTTTTGAACTTTTTCTTAAGTTTTTGTCCCTTTTTCAACACTTTTAAAGCTTTTTTTCATCGTTTTTCCACTTCTTTTTTTTTAAACCATTTTAGACTACGTAACACTAACTTATAAACTTTAGTTTTACAGTTATTTTTGGAATTTATGGTCAATAAACCTCGTTTATAGGGAATTGTACCTAATGTTTGAGTTAGAAAAGCAGAAGTTAGGAATTATTTAGACTAAAATTAAAGGAATGTATGTTGATGGATAATCACAGACTGGATTATGTCAACTTTTACTCAATATTATTTCAAAACTATTTTTTCTCAAATAAATATAAAATTGAATAAAACCCACTAAAATGAATGAAAGCAGAGATTTGTACTTGCCAAAGAGCGTTGTGTGGAATCAACCATGTTATTTTGGGTAATTACATATGGGTAGTTAAAAAGAACGTTGACACAGAAAAATGGGTCAATTTGACCCAAGGACAACAAGAGGGTTAAATAGACCACGGTATAGATCACAGATTTACTGATGCAGAAATGGAGAAGACACATTGTTCATACATATATAGAGTGAGCAGCAGCTTCTTGTGGAAGTATGATAACTTGAAACACATTATTTGTAAAAAAAGCAAAACATATTTGTTAAAAAAAAAGAAAAGAAAGAAAGAAAGAAAAGGTAGCAAGAAAAAGCTTGGCAGACGATCGTGGAGCAACTGAATTCGTATGCAGCCTAAAATATACATTTGCTGTCCACTGTTCTGAAACCGTTATCCCAACAAATGCCGTAATATATTATATAACTACAATACAGGGGAACTGAGGCACAACAGGTCGCTTAGGACAGCTGTGTTTTCACGATCCAGAGCTCAGAGTTTGCGCCAAGTTCCCAATGGGGTATATTGTCACCATCGATTGTTGTTGTTTGTGTTGTATCCTTGTTAGATCCCAATCGCTAACTATTTGTGTCATTTGGAGCATGACGTTTTGTGTTGTCTTCCCATTGACCTGCAACTTTGTGTTGTTCTAGGTTGGAATTTCAGTTTGTTGTTCTTATTTTACACTTTTAACGTTTTTTGTTAATTTTATTCCTATTTCTTGGTCACTTTTTTGACGTTTTTTAATTGTGTTTTAGTCAATTTTTTAACAATTTCTTTGTCTCTTTTTCCAATGATTTTGAAGTTTGTTTGTCACTTATTCCGATTTTTTGGGGTCATTTTTTTAGCATCTAAAAAAAAGATTGTTTTGTTTATTTTTTTCAACATTGGTCACTTTTTCAACGTTCTTTTCTGATACAGAAAGTTTTTGTAAACTGGCCAAATTTGACCTGAGGACAACACAAGGGTTAAAAATGTCCTTATGTTTGTCATGTTGGTGCGTGTTGCTAGGCAACTTACAACATTGATATAAGAAAACAGGTCAATTTGACCTGAGGACACCAGGAGGGTTACCTGGTCCTCAGATCTCTCCAGGGTAAATCCAGACAGCTAGTTGATCCGGTAAGTTGTGGCCTGTAGAAGTGTCGGTAGTTGCTTCTGTATTTCCTTCCATGTCGAGCAGTATAAAAGGTCAACTGTAGGCTATGGAACATCGTTAGTGCACGGACCATTACAAGCCAGAAAGCAAAGGCTATGCTAGCATTCAAAGTCAATAACATTGTGTAGAGTTGACAGTCAGTAATTATAATCGAGAGTAAGTTTAACAAGACAACCATAAAGGGTTTTCACGCTGCGACATCAGACCGGCGGTCGTCATTTTGGAGATACTCCGCATCACAACAAAGCACAGGCACTGAAGATTCAGCACATCGTCAAGGAAAATGTTTTTTGTTGTCGTGTTTTAGGTTGTACCCATAGGTCAGCACAAGAAAAAATATTTGGAATATTATTCACTGCCAAAAGTTATTCCAAACCAGGGAGAGGATGCTAGAAGTTATCAGAGGAAAGGAGGCGCTTGTGGATGGCAAAGCTCAACCTAGGTAGTGTAGGCCACAGAATAGAGAGCAAGCTGGGCTCTTTGAAAGGGAAAAAACAATTGAGAGTCACTTAGCTACACCTTAAGTATCGCAATGATGAGTTAAGGTTAGGTTGATTAAAGAGGTTAATGCATCCCTTTGGCCTTCACAACACGTCGTTAATGACTTGGTAGCCT
>NC_048427.1:18212446-18222524 GCF_013103735.1 Etheostoma cragini | reverse complement strand
CCCCCCCCCCCCATTCACACACTGTCTGGTTATGGGCCTCCAAACCTTTGTAGGACGTTAAGATCTGCAGCTGTGTATGGACTCGACGGGAAAAGCAGGTAGTTGACTATATCGGGATATCGAAGAATCACTGGGTCGTCAAGGATACAAGATGAGAAAGCCAACTTTTAGGGATTCGCACCGCCAATTAACCTTTTAAAAATAAACTAATTTCTCTAAACATCACGCCTTTTCTTGTGGTCCAATTCCTTCCCTATATGCCTTTGCATCTTGGATGCTTTTCAGTCAGTTGTTTACACTGAGTATCTCCAATATGACCGCGCATCTGGGTTACTGCCTAGAAGGTGACTTTGGTGAAAACCCTCTATATCTTCCCAACCATGTCATTGTTCCCAAATCCAAATCAAGCATTTGAGCAACGTGTGTGCCGTGTGTAGGCCTACTTAGTGAACCAGATGTGAGATGATCCCTGTAAAACCATAGACTGTATACTTATTTATATTAACTGTGTGTTAAACAAGTCTTATGTTATGTGGCGCATTGTAACTTACTTGGTGCAGAAAGTGTGTAAGTGCCATCCTGTGATGTTCAGAGGAAGAGGCACTGAAGAACTTCATTTTAAATTTTCTTTCAATATAGCGCATGGTTAATTTACACCAGGGCCACGTCCAGTCCCAAAGACTTAACAATGTTTTTTGTTTTTTTTAAACCTCATGTTGTCCTTGGGTCAAATTGACCCATTTTCCTAAATCAATGTTCTTTTTAACTACCCAATTGTAATTACCCAAAATAACATGACGTTCTTTTTAACTACCCAATTGTAATAACCCAAAATAACATGACTGATTCCACACAACGCTCTTTGGCAAGTACAAATCTCTACTTTCATTAATTTTGGGGTGTCTTATTCAATTTTATAGCATTTGAAAAACTAATTAAATTGGTTTTGAAATAGTGTAGTTGACATACACCAGTCTGTGATTATCCATCAACCTACATTCCTTTAATTTTAGTCTAAATAATTCCTAATTTCTGCTTTTCTAACTAAAACATTAGGTATAATTACCTATAAATGAGGTTTATTGACCATAAATTCAAAAAATAACTAAAACTAAAGTTAATAAGTTAGTGTTACATAGTGTTCAATGTCAACAAAAGTAACAAGCATTGACAAAAGCGACAAAAACGTAAGGAAAAGTTCAAAACATCGATAAAAAGGGTCAACAAAAGTGTTGATTTTCAATTTTGACGGGAAGACAACACAAGGGTAAAGAAAGCTGTGAACATACACTTATACCAGCTGTCTAAACCCGGCTGGATCACACTTAGTCAAGCTGTGCTTTTTCACTTATCTTGGATTTCTTCATTCTACTTTTGTGCAACAGCCCCCTGGTCTACGCTGCAAGAAATCCCAGCTGAGGCAGTCTGGGAGAAGTATGCAGAGAGGCACCGCTGCTCTCGTCGCCATTTTCAGCATGTGTTTCCAATATCCAGTCTCGATTACACTTGACCATCCTACTTCAACCAGGAAATACATCACTTTTTTGATGGACACCCTGCAAAGACCTTCTTGGGCATTAATCTTACATAATAACTTGATGTGAGCAGCTAAACAAACAAAAAAAGCATTAGAAAACAACGTATCTAGAAGTCTAGAAATCAATATCTAAACAGATATTTTTGTGAACTGACAGATACAGATAGTAGCTCTACTGATTTTCGCTGTAAAAACATTTTCAAAACTTATTTTCATTTGCATTTAATAACAGCTTCTAATAGCCTAAACAAGCACATATTGCAGCTAACATAGCTTTAAATGTTTCCTGATAAAAGGTTAAAATATACGCTATGTTAGTCCTTTATTGTTCAAAATAAGTAAAGTGACAGAAAGGCTAAGCTACAGTGCCTGGAATCCAATTTGTACCCGGATGGTTGTAGTGATTGTTCATCCACTTCAACCTTTTTTATTTTCAAATAAACAGAGAATTTCCCACATTTAAAAAAAACTTAAAATAATGAGCCCCAAATGCAATTCATGACAAGACAATAGCCCCTCATTAAAGTTATTAATTTTCTCAGAGATGTATGTAATATTCCATAGCATGTTCTTTATGAAAAGTAGCCACAAAACAGGGATGGAATTACGAATATTCTACTCTTCACAAGTTAATAAAGTGTTATTTTCAAAAACATGCTAATCCATTCATTACTCAGTCCCTCTTTATACATGTATCTCTCAGCAGTAGCTACAGCATACTCACATAGTCTACATGATGCCCTTCTGTGTGGCAAACTAAACATGGCCCCTCTGTAATAAATATGGAAAAAACATTTATTTTTAGATGAGCAAAAATACCACTTAGTTCTGATGTTATGTGAAATTGCCATAAAAATAAAAAGTGAAAAATAGAAATGACATTAGCATGGCATAATGAGCACACTCCAAAATACATAGCACCCACACTGGCTGGTTGCAACTGTGACACTGTTATCATACTTTCCTACTGTTATCAAATCACACATGTATCATCACTCAACATTAAAGGTGCCATCTTTGACAGCAAATTCTATGTCATCTGAGTACTGCTCTTATTAGCAAATGTGTGTCATTAGCTGTGGTGTGATGATATTTGTTGTGTAGCAAAAACAAACTATAGCTAACTAGCATGTGTGGCTAATTGCATAATACTGTAGGTCCCTCATTATGGAGACACAAAATGTTGAATATTTAATAATACATTATAAGGCAGTTAGGCTCTTCCACTGGATTAAATATGACTTTAAGTCAAACTGAGTTTAAAAAAATATACTGGTGGGGCGCCTGGTTAGCTCACCTAGTTGAGTGTGCGCCCCATTAACAGAGGCTCAGTCCTTAACACAGCGGCCACAGGTTGGGTTTGGATCTGTAGCCCTTTGCTGCATTATATACCCCCTCTCTCCCACTCTCCTTTCTTAATCTGTCCTGTCAATAAAGGCAATAAAAGCCACAGAAAAAATGTATTTGATTATATCCGAATTTAATGGTTATATCATATGATTATTTATTATTTGTTAACTTTTATGGTGATCAAATATTTATTATACAATTAACAAACAATACACTGGGACATAGGAGCGCGTCCCAGAAAGAGAGGAAAGACGTGGGGAAGAGCCAACAAAAACAGAAAAGCAGGAACCGAGTTCTAAGCTTACCAACGGCGCACACAAAAACAGACACACACAAAGACATTGACAGAGAGACGGACACAAGACACACGGGACCAAACACATGCATAGACAGAAGCAAGGAGGCCAAAGCACAAGTCTACAACATTATTATGTGAAACACTTTGGGTCTTCATATCTTACTGGTCTAAGAAACATCATCCCAATGTATTACTATCAAGGTATCTCAGGGTCGGAAGCTCGATTCACCTTTCACACTTGACTAATGGCAACTTTGCTTTCAGAGAAACCAAACCAAGAGCAGAGTGCACGTTGAGCCCGGGACAGGTACATTCTCAGAAAGTTAACAAAATACGCATTTTAGAAATCTGACAGCACACACAGAAGAGAGGCAGGAAATGTCCAGCAGCCAAATCTGCATGTATGTAAGGGCCAACAAAATATTTGTGTGTGTATATATATTATATATATATATATTGCACCTTTAAGATTAAGCAGTAAAGTAATTAACAGGACCTCAGTTGCCTTTACTTACCATTATTTTATAAGTAAATAAAATATAGATAAAGACAGATAATAAATGAATAAATAATTTTATTTTAAAATGAGACAAAGTGAAGCAAGCTTTTATTTGTTTTGCCTTTGTTTGCAATTTACAATGGTCAGTCTCCCGTACACTCCCTGAAGGGCTATTGCTTGAGCTTAAAACCAAATGATACCTAAACAAACATTTGACTTATAGTATATTAAAACAGAGATGATTAAGTGAGAGAAAAGCAGGAGCCACTTTTTTTCTGAGGGATGCACTAGTGGCAAATGACTTGAAGAGATACAATGAAGCCCACAACACTTCAATACAATAATACAGAAATCTTAATTCATCTTAAATAATCCTATTAAACAATTTATGGGTGACATAGATTTAGTGTCTTTGTTATACTTGTTAATTAATTCCGCATAATAAACATGCAATGGCATTTCTTTCTGAGATACTTTTTTTGGAGAACATCGATACAAAAAAAGAGCTTTTTGCTGTATTGCATAAGATCATCAACACATTAATAAACTTCAGATGAACAATCCTTATTTGAATGCTTGTTGAAAATTTGCCATTTATTCAATCAACACACACCTATCACTGAGGAATGAAGCTGTTGAAAAATAAAATGAAAACTTGATTTTTTAATGAATCAATTTGTTTCTGATTATCATTTTCTAAAATTGATTCCGGCCCTTGTCTGTGCACCCAAACCCTACGAGGTGAAAGTTTGAGTCATGAAATGTGTTCTATGGACGGTTGGCACTTTCTTCCACTTTCAACACGGCCAGTTAATCTGCCTGCCTTGCAGTGGGGGGTGTTACAATTAAAACAGGGTAGGACAAAAAATAGCCTTTAATCCAATACATTAACATGTATGATGGATGTTGAGTCCTATATTGCGCGAGAATGTAAACAGGATGTGTTTCTGCAGCACTGTGTACCAACACGAAGATAAGCTAACACGACGGATCCATTTTTAAAGTGACGCTATGGCAGCATCAGAAATGTGTAACCCACACTCAGTTGCCACTTTATTAGGCCCACCTAGTTGCTGAAGCATTTCTAATATTTTATCCACCCGTTTATGTAAAGATTGGGAGTAGATTTAATATTAAAATGCAAAAAAAAAAAAAACTCTCTTATGCTCTTTCAACATCAGATCATTAACTTCATTAAAGTAGGAATTATTGCAGGACTGTTGGATTAGACTGCATTAGTTTAGATGGGTGTTCCTAAACTGGCAACTGTAAGTGGATTTGGAGCCACCCAAAACAATTAAATGCTTTTGGGAAAAGGAAGAGGCCAACGGAACTGGACAAGTGGCACTATCCCGTACTCAGTAGAGCTTTGTAATTAGAGCCTCAACCCTCAGAGAAAAATAAGGTACCACTAGGGCCACACGCCACCTCTGCTGTCGGACGTTTCCACTCAATTTCCAGTCAAGATGTGACCTCATCTGCTGCTGTCATTCAAACTAAAATCTGACCACCCAGAACTTCACAAGACAACTTAAAGATCAAATGACAGTTCTATGCAACCAAACAGAATTGATTAAAAGATATTTGTATATATTTTTTTATTGTAACACCCCTTTTTGCACTGCATAAAGCTTTAAAGCAAGCGCAACTGAAATTTGAAATTATTTCAAATGTTATAATTCGGCACCAGAATTGCTTAAGGCCCAGTGAGATCTGACATTTCCAATAACAAAGTCCTGAGGGCATTTCTCACTCCATCCTTGTTCCATCTTTAGCTCTACTTTCCTATAGTGCTCGCATGTTTCTGTCCTTTGTAGACACCCCCTTCACCCAGCTTGAGGTGTTACTCTCAGTCTTTACATTATGTACTGTATATGTGAAGCTTTCTGATATTCCTCTCTTCCTCCAGCTTGCAAAACTCACGCCTGGCTTAGTAAGGCACTGTATCCTCCTGTCTCCCCTCCATCTGCTTTCATCCATACATTGATCATCTTCAGCCTTTCCTCCAGCTGTGGATAATGGGCTGTTCCAGTCTGGCTCATTATTTATCATAGCTAACAAGCATGTGCTAACTATGTATGCAGCTATAACGTCTAAAACAGACCAATCACTGCTGCTTTGGTATTGCTTTAACATAAAACTACATTGTTTGATTAACAAATGTATGGCGTAAGCCCTAACTAAGTAGCATTAATCGGTGAAAGTAAGTCTAAACCCCCAGTAGTAACACCTAGAGGCTGCTATGTATCTTACACACAGCAAAACCATTGGGCAGAACAACATGCTGACTGTTTAGCTATTCTTAGAGCCTTGACCAGTGGTGGGAATAAAGATTTGTCTAGATGGTATCATTATGTCGTGTGCTCAGTAAATGTCATGGCAATCTGATTAGTCGCTTACATATGTTGATGTGGACCAGAGTGACCTCTCTATCCTAAAGCCATGCTGGGGCAAAAGATCAAATTAAAGAAGAAAATGTCAATAATGTATTTAACCAGTTTGCAAGCATAGTTTTGGGGTTGTACATTTATTTCTGTAATCTTTAAAAAAAAAGAAAAAAAAGATGTAGATAACTTGCAAGCTGATAGAGGATTATGTCTTGTTGACGTCACTCAGCTCCACTGAAACAAAATGGACTTTTGATCATGTTGCTATGGATGTGAACACTTAGGTAAGGAGCCCTTCACACACAGTGTTGACAGGGTGTGGACACAATTTTAACATATATAAACAATGTAACGTGTATCCCAATAAAAAAAAAGAAGATACCTTAGAGTTAAATCAAATCCCTCACCTCTTGACAGTCTTCACAAAAGCTGACATGTAAACTTCTTAAAAGGTCAGATTATTGCAGAGCGGTGGTGTTGGATTACATCAGGATTGTAGAGGTTTTTCTTTTTTGTGTCCGCCCCCTGTACCTACATGCATCGTGCATTGTACACATGAAAAGAAGTAAAAATCATCATACTAATGTCTGTTCTTCGTATATCGATCATTGTCCTGAAAGTCTTTCTGGAAGAAGTATCTCTTCGTTTCCCTTGCACTCACCTCCTCTATCTGTCGTGTCCTTCCTTTTTCAGTTGTTCTGTATTTTTTGCTTGTTACTGTGAATGTAAGATGAAGCAAAGAAGTCAGCATCTGAGCCAAAAAACCTTGATGTGGCACCAGTCACATATTGTACAGCATTTTCTCTGATATTTTCTATGTACAAAGTCAGAGTTAGAAGCATTCCAAACAAAGTGTGCTGGCAAATTGAGTGACTGGATGAGGAAGAGCTGGGAGAAAGGCTTGGGGCGGGACCTGGAGGCTGGAGATGTAGTTCCTCCTAGACTGGGAAGTGAAGCCGAGTGTAGAAGTCGTGGCTCGGTAGAACAGGGACTCCTCAGAGAGCAGTAAGAAAGGTTTGAGAGATAAGCAAAGGGAAGATGGCTGTAGAGGGCCTTGGACAGCTTACAGTATGAAAGGGAAGAGTTTGTTGCTTTGAGATCAGATCAGTTGAGCTGATCCTCGTACTGTTTCCGGAAACAGTCACCAGCTGGGAAAAACTCCCAGCAACGCTCCTGGTACATCTTCCATACGTAAGACTCCTTTAAGACAGACAGATGGGAGGAGGTAGGAAGGAATTGAATTATAGATTATGCATATGGAGTCAGGTCCTGGGGTTAGTAACAGCAGTGTAAGCTGAGCCACCTAAGACCTAAGTATGCATCTAACAGACTCATCCAGATCATCATGGGAAAGGGGTTTCCGGTGCTGTACGGGGATCTGAGAAGCCCTTTGTTTGAAGCATACTGAGGCTTTAGGCCGGCCACAGACGGTCCGTTTTTATTTCGGTTCCATGTTAACAGCTTAGAGCTTGCAAAGTGCCTGCATGACGTGCACGTCTCGAGCCACGGCGAAAACGCTTGCCTGCTAGAAATAGAACTAATGTCTATTATTTACGCGACACACAAGCGTGTTGGAAGCATTTCCAGACAAAATGGAATAGGAAAATATGTTTATATGTAATTTTGACACAAATACATATTAATAAGACATTTTGATATTTGAAAGTCTCTAGGTTTCAAACGTCGCAGCTGTTACTACTGTAGCCTAATTATCCGTCAATACCGTTGACGTTGTCTTTGCTGTAATCAGATCAGTAGGCTACATATTAGGCTGGTCTGTCAGCGCCTCACTTATGGAGCTACAACAGTGACAGTAACCTGTGGTATTGAAAATAAAATTTGGCATTGAAACAACAAATATTGGCATTGAAAACCGTTGAACTGAAGTATAAAACACAAATATGAAAAAGTAATGATCTCATAATCCTATGAGTTTGCATCGTGATGGGTTTTTTCAATGTCAATTAAACATTTTTCTTGATGTCCGTTTCTTTTCAGTGACAGTTTTTTTTTTACGCTGTCAAGATTTTTACAATGTCACTGTTTTCAGTTTCAACTTTCTGTCACTGTTTTGGCATAGGGAGGAGGGGCCTGAGGGGAGGGGTAAAGGGGGCGTGGCTTATGGATAACTTACAGAGACTACTGGCGAGAGACCACACCTCCAGACGAATCCTCCCAGAGATGTCTTCCACACGTTCACCTGGAACCTCGAAATCTCAAGTAAATCTGTTCATATTGGCCATTTTTTCACACAATAGGTTTCTAGGCAAATCACACACCTACTAAAAGGCTGGACGCATTCACTGACAAACTACATTAAAAGTTAACACTAAACCATCCTGCTTCTTCGTGAAAAAATGGGAGGATTCGTCTGGAGGTGTGGTCTCTCGACAGCAGCCTATGTAAATCCCATAAGCCACGCCCTTTGTCCCTCCCCTCAGGCCCCTCCTCCCTACGCCAAAACAGTGACAGAAAGTTGAAACTGAAAACAGTGACATTGTAAAAATCTTGACAGTGTAAAAAAAAAACTGTCTTTGAAAAGACACAGACGTCAATAAAAAATTTAAATTGACATTGAAAAACCCATCATGATGCAAACAAACGTCAAAGTGAAATAATATCATAGTATTATGAGATTATTACTTTTTGATGTTTGTGTTTTATACTTCAGTTCAACAGTTTTCAATGCCAATATTTGTTGGTTCAATGCCAAATTTTCTTTTCAATACCACAGGTTACTGTCACTGTTCTAGCTCCATACTCCCTCCCCATAGCTTACGTCAATGAGCAGCAGCAGCAGCGCCGCGTCAGACCAGTTTCTGGTGTGCATAATCTACGCGGCTGAAACGCAACAGAAACGCCATGCTCACGCCGTGCATCCAGTCTGTTGCCGGCCTTACCGCTTGGTCAGAGACCCAGCTCAGCTCTACTAACCACGTTACAATATCACAGTGATGCATATTTACTGAGACCAACAAAAACATTACCTGGCCTGTGTGCTCTGTTTCGTCTTTGTTGATGAGATACATCACAAAGAATCTGAACCACACACACACACACACACAAGAAAAAACATTGAAAATATTATAACATGTTCATTAACACACATCAGAGCCTGATTAGCCTTTTAAATTAAATCCAACCCTTATTACTTTTGAGTTGGACTATCAACAACTAGCCCAAAGCTTGGGTGTTCCATAATTACTTTCCATAAATTTGGCAAAACCAGAATTCCAGAAAAAGCTCCCAGAATCCTGCAGTCACTGAGCACAAGGAACCTCAAACAGCTACACTACTGTTTAAATGCCTAGGGTGGACTCGCTCAATGAACTCCCAGTTGTTACAAATCAGAAGCAAAGACCCAGGAGAACCTTGTTGAGTCTTCTAATCAGGTGTATTACATGAGACAGGCCTAACTGGTTGGCACAACGTAAGAAGTACAAGTACACACATAAAACACAACCAAACTCCAGATGGACTCACAGGTAGTTGGCTAGGTTGTGCTCCTGTAGCGTGTGCGTTTCAAAGCCATGTGGGACTGTGTCAAAGTAGTCGTTACCTATTCCGCAGATAAAACATTTGGTCTGGAAGAGAAACATGCAAGAGTTATCTTGGTGGATTTCCTGTCATTCATGTGTTGCATAATACTGCGTTGTTTTGTGCGAGTGTGTCTTTTTACCTCCATGTCTTCTTTCACCTGTTCCTGCTGGTCCCTCAGCTCTCCAAAAGCATCAATGATTAACCCTAGAATGTTCAAATGGATTACAAGTCAACTAAGTCCACAACCACCATTAAACCACAAGTCTTTTATCCAATAGAACTTTAACATCACTGGGTTTGTATGTTACAGTCTTTATATTACTACTGTAGGGCTGGGTGATAGAGACCAAAATCCTACTTCAGTGTTTTTCAACTGAACAGCAATACACAATATATATATATATATATATATATATATATATATACAGTGGGTACGGAAAGTATTCAGACCCCTTTAAATTTTTCAC
>NC_048427.1:18182900-18212346 GCF_013103735.1 Etheostoma cragini | reverse complement strand
TGCAATGAAACAAAGAGTGAAAAATTTAAAGGGGTCTGAATACTTTCCGTACCCACTGTATATATATATATATATATCAGGAATTTCTATGAAGTGAGCAAAAGGTTCTTTTGTAAGTCAAAGTCACATGTGAGATGCAACCAGCCCTTTTATGTCTCGCCCAAGTCCAGACGCTGTCTCACTGACTCATAGAACTGAGGTGCTAACTACCGATCTTCGGAGTATTTAGAGGCTCCATTAACAGAAAATTACCAGCGGGAACATCAGTTCAATGTAACATCAAACTATATCGATATAAACGGTATGGTCTCATCTCATATCTTGCGTGAAAATCTGTCAATATACTGTACGTATCTTAAAAAGTCAATGTACCACCCAGCCCTACATATTATTATCGTATTATGATAATGATCGCAGCTTTATTTGGGTTTATTCGAAACAAAGAAATGCAGCCTAATTAAAAAAATACCATTCCAGAGATTAGAATATGAAATGTGAAGCTTGAATTATCATATTTGACCGATGTAAGCGCCAGGTAATATTGGAATATTAACAACAAAACAAAAAGACAATATAGGCCCAAAATATGTCAAGAGCAGAAAAACACATGGCTGCATTCCATTTAGTTGTTTTGGTGTGCCATTATGCACAATGGTTCACTGGCATCAGTCTAAGTGCAATCTTGTATAAAAGAGTTGAAAGTAATACTTCAAGTAAAAGTTTCTTTACTAGAAAATGACTCTGGTAGAAGTTAATATCACCTGTTAGAATATCAAGGACTGTACTAAGAACCAAAAGTAATGATCTGATAAAAAAATGTAATTAATTATTAGAAGTAAAAGTTATTATTATATTATACTAGTATGAACATGATTGTGGCTTCAGTATAGTAAAGCACGATATTCAGGATTTACATACCTTTTTAACAGCAACAAAGAAACAGAAACAGAATTAAAAATATTTTGTGAAAAAAAATCTTTCACTTTGACGTTGAAGGAAAAATGGATTCAATAAATTTAAAACCTTGAGGTTGACATCAATGTCTAATCTGTCATTTGATGCCTTTTGGAGATTTTATCATCTTTTCTTGGCTTCTTTATGCACATTAAACATTAAACATAAGTGTGGCAGATTCATGTGATTCCCAGCTTAGCTAGTGCGGGTAACGCCAGCTCTCGAGACGGGAACTGAAAGTCTGGTAGAGGGTTATAAATAAATGTGATAAAAGTCCCCCCCAAGCATTATCAGTGGATAGGTTTCCAAAGTCATTATAGCCGGGGCTGAAAGCAACACTGGTACTACGGCACTGTTGCCTTGAAAATTACATCTGGTACCAGAATAAGAAAAAACAGGCAATCTTGTTTATTATATGAAATAGGAAATGATAATTAAAGCATACTTCAAATTACCTTTACTACCTTTTGACAATGAATGGGAAAAAAAACCCTATTAATTTCAAATTTTGTATTATACAACAAAAATGAAATGACTCTTTTGTTGTTTTTTAATACCTGTTTATGCAAGAAAAATCAAATGACCAAAAGATGCACTGACCCCTGCCCAACCCACAGAGGTTGAGCCAATAAATGATGGGATATGGACTACAAAACAATGGTGATCGGTTTGTTTCATAAGGTCATTCTAATTGGAAATTACTAATTATTGATTACAGGCCCCATGCCCAGACAATGCCAGCATACATTTTGAAACTGGATAACTTATCCAAGAGTATGAATTAAAAATACTTATATTTTAATTAGAGTCATATGGTCAGTGAATAAGCGCAACAATCCACTCAACCTCAATGTGTTTTTTGCAATGACTGCATGGCTTGTTGATTCTTAAAGTGTGTTACAAAATTTTAATTTCCTGATCATATGCCCTCAATTGATGGTTATGAGGTCACAATGTTGCTGCAAAAAGACGGACAATGCGGAGGCAAAGGTGAACATCGTTATAAAAGGAGCATCTTTTTTATGTCTTTTAACTTCCATCTTCCAGCATCAAAGCTCATCGTTCAGCAGCTGACTCAACAAAAGTCCCAGATTTCAGGCCATCCTGATGTGGGAACATTCCTCACACAAAAGCCCATTCCGTTTGGTCTTTCAACAGACACACATAATCGTGTGTGTGTGTGTGTGTGTGTGTGTGTGTGCGTGTGTGTGTGCGTGTGCGTGTCTCGGAGCTCTGCTCTCATCAACATACAGAGAGGACAGGTGTGTGTGTGTGTGTGTGTGTGTGTGTGTGCACGCACGTGCATGCGTGTTGGATCTCTCACCCTGGATGATGGCCAGAAGGATGACAATGACAAAGAAGAAGAAGGTGATGTCAAATATGATGCGGTAGATCTCATACTCGTCGCCTGCCGGGTCCTCAATCTGGTCACCAATCCCTCCACCTGCTCTAACGCCCACATACATGTGAAACATGTAGCACTGGGAGAAAGGGCGAGAGACACACAGGAAGAGAGAGAAAGAGAGAAATGTAACGTGCTGGATTTTTAAATGGGGATCACTTTTGCACCAAATTACAGTAATATCTAGGGACAAAGAAATGGGACCAATTAAAGAACATTTTGATAATTATGTATTTACCTTCAATAAAAGATAAAAAAGAAGGAAATAGAATCTCATATAGTCAGCAGCTCTTCGTCTTTGCAGTTATACCCTTCTAATCCAGTCATTAATTTGGAAAAGCTCATGAAGTCAAAAGGCCAAAACTAAAAAAATCACTCCTGAAAATACCTAAACCAATGTGTTATGACTCATATGGTCCATGTCCCAGAACCTTTGACTGAAACTGACAAACTGAAATTGCTTCTGTTCTATATGTGTTTACACAAATAACATTTGTAGTATGACCATCATAAGTTGAGCAATAAAGTACAAAAACAACAATCAAGGTAAAAGAAAGAATGAGTCTGTGTTCATCGGAAACCTGGGAAGAGAAAGACTTGAAAGATGTATGTATAGTGAACAAGATGCAGAGAAGAACTGAGCTAAAGGAGAGAGAGAGGGAGAGAAATAGATGGGAAAACCCCACTACTGAGAGAAAGATGAAGGCTAAGAGAGGAACAAGTGAAAAGAAAAGAAGCAATCAGCTCAGATCATCTCATCCTGCTGTGAGTGTTATTGTAAGAGATTTATTAAGGGAGGAGAGGAAAGAGCAAAAACCTGCCAGGGGCAGTGGCCCTTCGTCAGTTTATCTCCTTATCCCACTAAGCCCCTGTCAACCCTCTGCAGACCAGTAGAACTGCCACCCGTGGCCCCTTAATAGGAAACAGCAGAGCTCTATGGAATGTTATGGGTGACTGACAATAGGGGATTAGAGTGTGTCCTGAAATTTCCGGGTGACAGAAGGCCCCCTCCCACCCCCCGGAAAAAACACACCATAGAGCCCTTATATAGTATTTCTTTCAGATGACTTGCCAGCAGGAAACAGCCTCATCACAGCAGTAATTCACTGTGTCTTTACCCGTTTCCTGCCACCACCACAGACAAGCTTCTCCTGGATGTTTGACTTATATGACACATGTTAAGACTTCATACCCAATTATACCTTTTAGGCTAATGCCAACCTTATGATTTTCATTCGATTCCACTGTCGTGGACTAATTTCCAAAATCGGAATGAAATCCTGAGAGTCTTGGTAAAGTTGGCCGGGCTCCCTTGTTTCAATCGTTTTGTGTAAGGTGGTCATAAAACTCAGACCTAGTCTTCCTGTCTTGACGTTCTGACAAAATCAAACGTGTTTGGTACTATTCTAAATATTAAGTCTTGGTAGTGAAGTTAAATCATGTGAACATTGTCAACAACCAATATGTGCGCTCCCACAGCAACAAGCAAACTGGCGAGAGACCGTTTTGTTTTTGGTTGCAATGGCAATGTTAAGCTAAACGCTAAAAAGGGAAAGTGGCTGGGGCAACCTCTAGCTCACTCTGTGGAGTGTGCGCCCCATGTAGACTGAGGCGTTGGCAGCGGCCCGGGTTCAAATCCGACCCGTGGCCCTTGCTGCGCGTCGGCCCTCCTCTCACTCCCCTTTCCTCAAGTTATCCTGTCGATTAAAGGCCCAAAAAAAATCTTTTACATTTTTTTGTTGCTGATTTTCAACCCTTCTGAAGCGGGTCATCCAACGGGAGTTTTACCAGAGGATGAACACAGACCTTCAGATACTGGAGATATTCATCTGCACGTACAGCAGAAAAGAAAATCAGCAAACTTTCCCTAGTTACCAGCTCAGGCTAGTGTTAAACATTACATTTTAAAAAACAAATGTAGTTGTTATCTTGCAATCTTTGATCCTCCAGTCTTTACATATTAGGACAGTCTTTAACGTTAGATGTGAGATGGCGGGGTGCCTGGAGAGCTCAGTTGGTAGAGCGGGCGCCCATACACAGTATAGAGGTTTACTCCTCGATCCAGTGGGCCTGGGTTCAACTCTGAGTTGCGCCCCTTTGCTGCATGTCATTCCACCCTTTATCCCCTTTCACTTCTTCAGCTGTCCTGTCATTAAAGGCCTAAAATGGCCCAAAAAACAATCTTTAAAAAATAGAAAGACGTGACATGTTGTCAGACTTTAGTCTTTTCAAAGTCTTATAGCATATGGTAGGCTTGAAATGCATTAAAACCTCTTTAGTCTAAATGTAAAGAGTTACACCACCAAAGTTTAAAAACACACAACAAACCTGCTCTCACTGTTACTATCATTTGGCCTGTGGCATCAAATGAACTTCAGTATCACTTTGCTGTACCAAAGAACTGGTTCACGTTTAGCCAGGATAAATCACAATGGTGGCTTATTTTGCTACAGTAGCCAACCTGCTCCAGCATCATAAAACTGTATCGATTTTACATTCCAGATCCCTTTATCCAAGATCATCACTGTAACTGTACACAGAGAGCATTAAATTGAGCTTGCGTTATGATATCACCCCAGATTGGTTGCATAAAATTCATTATTCCTATCCAATTCCTAAAAAGCTAACAGATGCCTGGAAAAGAAACTTACAGAAATGAGCATGTAATCTTCAGCAGCTCAGCTGAACTGCACACAGAGCCTGAGGGTGAAGAACGTCAGACTAAAAGCTCTGACCCATGACTTTCTGTCCATAAATGGAGCTGGACCCTCTTTACAGTAAGACTCCTTAAGGATACTTCCTAATTTCAATGAGACAGGCTTTACTGACATTAGCAGCCAGAACAGAAGTGAAGAGATACTGAATCAAGTGGGACCATGCATACATAACAATACTCAACCACGCAGGTGACCAAAAAAAGATATTTTAACAAAAGTAAAGTGCAGATTTTAGTTTCAGCTCATTTGCTTGAAAAGTTACCAGAAATGACCTGTCTCAGCTCCCAGTATAGCTTTTGTTCCACATCAGCTTTATTTCCCAAGCTACTGGCTCTTACTAATGCCACCTACACCTCCGTTGCCCAATGTCCCCACATCTTACAGTTACTTGCTGAAACACAACATACACCAACCCACCCATCATCCACATACGTCATTAATTTCAAGCTCATTCGTTAAATGTTAACCTTAGGGCTGGGCGATAGGTAGGAAATCAGATATCACGATATTCTTGACCAAATACCTTGATATCAATATTGCGGTGATATTTTAGAGTTGACAATTGGAGTTTCAACAAAACCTCTTCACACTTAGATTTCAGATCAATAATCATTAGTAATGTCGACATGTTGTCCAAGTGGGGAAAAGGCAAATAATAGAACAGCAAGAACAGTCTAGGAAATTCAGAAAAGTACATCAAGGTACAACTGCAATGCAGCGTTTAAAACCAGAAAAAGGCAACACTTATTTAACACTTATATCATGATGTTAGGATATCCCCAATCTAAGTCTCATATCACAATATATTGCCCAGCACTAGATAACCTCATCCCTACGCTTATGTTAAATCAGGTATTTTTTCCCGTCCCCATGTAAAATGTTGTCACTATGTACACATTGAACACAGACTAACAAAGTTGTTGGTGTGCAGTTTGTGTGTTCTGCTCACGCACATTCCTGAAGCGTGTGTTGGGTCCCGCCCAAACCGCACATTAGCTTGATTGGCATTAGATTGACCAATGATTTTGTGTCTTCTACCCTCCCGAAGGGAAACTAGTTATTTTACTGTGTAGTAACAAATATGTCGGTAATAAGTAGCAAAATTACGTTCTAGTGCATAATTACATTCATTTAAGGGTAGTCTCGCAATGCCAGAACTTCCTCCACAGCGCTGCGGAGGAGGGTCTGGCTAGTCCACACAGCATTCTGGGATGGGAAAAAAACATACTCTGGCTTATCTGACATTTCTTTAAACCAATTGCAATTGTCACGACGGAGCCACGTTGCCTTGGAAAGGAACATGTTTTGGTGTCTAGATCTATGAGCATGAGTGTAAACAGAGCTGTGTAACATTGTAACCAAAATATAATACTAATATAAAATATATCTAAGCCATTGTAACCACGTCAACTGTATTTACTGTTCTACAGAAAAGCACAATAGGTTAAGAATGTGTCTGACTACACTGCGGCACCTTAAAGCTTTTCAATTATCATACTTACTGTCAACATGTCGTCACACTTCATGTCTGGCAGTTCTCCATCTTCACTCTTGTTGTAGAACTTCCTGAAGAAGTTGAAGGCCACTACAGTGTAGAGGTACACCACCACTGCTAACAGGCCAACAGTTAATACCAGCTGGAAGACAGAAGAGACCGGGTTGCTGTGATACAAGGCAGTCTGGATACACAGAAAACAACTCAAGAGGAAAAATATCAGTCAGGATTTGTATATACTGGTCTCTAAAATACTGCACGAAACGTTATGTCTAATGGTTGATCGGTATATCAGGACAAGTGTATTATTTCTGTGTTGGTGTCATTTTGGGAAGTTCAAAACTCCCTATTACTGTCCTATACTAAAATGATGTCTGTAAAAAGAACGCAGTTTATCACTCTCTTTTGTGAAGGTTTGATAACATATGCCTGGAAGTACTGCAAAAAAATATTTTGTCAAGAGAATTGACAAGTGAAATGTCAGCTGCAACTTTTTCCATATTTAATTTGGCTCATGGTTTCTTAAGATAAATTGAAATGCTTTGGCAGAGGTATTAGTATGCATGGTATCAAAGTGTCAAATTTCGGAACCCCAGAGTGCATAACCACAAGCATACCTGTCCTCTCTGCATGTTGATGAGAGCATAGCACACACACACACACACACACACACACACACACACACACACACACACACACACACACACACACACACACACACACACACACACACACACACACACACACACACACACACACACACACACACACACACACACACACACACACACAACACAGCTGTGCTGCGGACGGATCGAAACAACTTTGACTTTGTTAATGTCCCAGTGGGTCACAACAATGCAATGGGTTGCTAGTGTCGTTACACCTTTCAAAACTCCATGCAGACAGAGTATATAACGGCGAGGAGAAAGCTGTCACAGTCTGGTTAACGTCAGGCTTCCTCTGTAACAGGCAGGCACCACTGTGTTCACTATGCCCTATTTACTGACGGACAGGCTGCTGTTGTAAGGCAAGGCAAGGCAGCTTTATTTGTATAGCAGATTTTAGCAACAGGGCAATTCAAAGTGCTTTACACAAAAACAGTTGAAAGGGTCCATGACTATACCAAGATTTCTGGCTTTTTTCTGTAGTTTTTAACATTGTTGTTTGAAGCTGAGCGCAGACTTTTAATCGTTCCTCTTTTGCTCCAAAAACAACCACCTCAGTTTTTCCTTCATTTAATTTCACTAAATTCTGGCACATCCATCACATCGTTAATTTGTTCAATGCACTTAGTCAGTTGGGGCATTTCAAGGCAACTGTAATTACATAGCACATCTCAAGGCAATTTAAAACGCTTTACATAAAACACAAAAAAGTCGTTTAAAAGAGAGGGCTGAAACAGAATATGATACAAATACAATAACGAAAGATACAGTGCAGTATAAGAAATGAATAATAATAATAATTATTATTATTATATTATAAGATAGTTTATAGGTACGGGTTTTGGAGGAGAGAGGGAGGGGTTTTATTTTAGTGTAAAGCGTTCTAAATAAATAACAAAATGTTATAAGTATATATGATAAATATGTTTGGAATTATTTTTACAATTGAAATTCCTTTTTCTTACTGCAGAGGGAAAATACCAGAAAAAGGTACCGTTGAGCACCGGAAACAAATTCCAGGTACTGGTGATGTACCAGAAAAAAGGTAAATGGTACCCAATCCTAGGCATTACTCACAGTAGTTGCAAGTATATGTTTGTGTAGAAGCGTGCAAATGCGGAAATATGTGTGCAGTTGTATTTATGTTGACTGTAGCGGAGTAAGTACAGTAGTGTTTACCTGCTTTCCATTGTGTGTGACTGAGGACAGGATGGTACGGAGAGTCTTGAAGCCCATGGCGATGTCGAGGAGATGGGCAGCAAAGAAGAAGTTGTTATAGTGACCAAGGATGGACATGGTCATGTACCAGGCCAGATACAGGAAGGACTGCAGGGAGCGACGGAGAGAGAGTTGTTAGTCAAGCTAATGACTAATACAGATACGCATGGACAACTGTGGATATCAATGTTCACTTTATGGCTTTTTTGAAGGTTAATGTCTCCATTCATGAAATGTCATATGAAGTGACTTTTAATAATCCCAGTATTAGACTGGGATATTAACTGGACCCTATCTTCTCATAATGAGACAATAGTGAGACAGATAACATGTAGTAAGCCCTGCACTGATTAGATATTAACTATATTTTTGAATATATTACTGCAGTGTTTCCAACACACAGACTAATATGTGGCGGTGTGCCACACAATCACCACAGGACGTCACACATTGCATTTCGTTATTAGTCTTTTTTAACGCTATATAAAACATTCATCTGTTAAGCTGCATTTCTTTTCCCCGCTCTCCTCTGTGTCTCTGTCACTCTAAACACACACATACGTAGCGCACAGCCCCTCCCCTCACACAGCATCCATCTCCATGAAAACAGGGTTGCCAACTATTTTAGAATGTGTTGTTGTCCACGCACAGGTAATAAACACATAATTCACTAAATATTCCCCTTTCTGCTAGAAACCACACCAAAAATAGCTGAATCCTTATTCAATAAGTCAGTGTTAGACAATATAGTATAACGTAGTGATAGTGTGGTTAATTTGAATAAAAATTCAGAAAATGGCTGCAAAGACGGCAAATAATGCCACAGTTTTGCATATTATCATCATCCACAAACAGTATTTTTATTTATTGTATTTGCACCCATGGAATTACAGTGGACATCATGATATTATTTAAATTCTTAAAATTCCAATGAAGAAATTGTTTTTGGAAACCCTGTTATTTGTGGAGGGGAAATTCTGCAGCAAATCCCCACAATAGAGCCAGATGAGGATTGACTAAATACTCACATTGTCTGTGAATACAACGCCCAGCTTCCAGATCTGGTACTTGACATCAATGGAGTTCAGCCTGATAACAGAGGGAGAAGAGGCTCACAGAGGACCATCATGTCTGACACCATGTGACCAGAGGACCTTTGGCCCTGAGCTTTCAGGATTAATGAAGGTTCTGCTAGTAAAACCTAGCAGCATCAATTCCCATTCCAATTTCAAGTGTGTCCTGATCAGACTGTTGGGAATTATTCATCCCAACAAAACCAAGGAAAAACAAATCTATCTGTCAGCATTTTATTTCCGTCTGGTATTCTGCCTTTGCACACTGCTTTAGAACCAGAATAACAACTTTGACTTTTAACCTGAAAAGCATAAAAAATACTGCCTTTTTATCATATTAAAGAAATAATTTTAAAATATAGACGTGACTTAACTTTGACTGGGTCTGAGTCTGTCCTGGTCAATATCTGATAACTATAGCCAGTCCGCCACAGACTGCTATGGATATTGTTAACATTACGGAGCACGTTATGCTTAGCACATCACCTTCCGTGTTTTTTTATCGTCTGTGTTTTTAATGCCGTAACAGAAGCACTCTCTAAATTAAATTGATAGTTTAATGCATGCAGTTGGGTTATTGCCACAACAACATACGGCTTTATGTGTTTAGTAATTTGAATGAATTAAATCTAGGTGTTAATCAAGTTATTGGTTAATTAGCCAATTCATTCAAATCAAGTAGTGTACAATAAAGAATCAATAGATATTTGTCTCCACACACCCCCACACATCCACCCATACACACACACACAAAATACTCACACAGCCGCCAGTGAGCTGTCTCTCCTGGGCTTTCTCTTTTTGTGAGAGTCACTGAAGTCCAGGGCAGCCTTGTCCATTCCCAGCAGCTCACTGATGCGGTCATGGCCGTAGAACTCTCCGTATTTGTCCATCACCTGAGGAAGAGCAGAACTCATTGAAGAAACACTTTTAAATTGTATTTTTTCTTAAAGGGCCCATGGCATGAAAATGTCACTTTCTGGGTTTGTTAACAATAATATGCGGCCCCCCAGCCTGCCTATGGTCCCCCAATGGCTAGAAATGGTGATAGGTGTAAAAAGATTCCTGGGTATCCTTTGAGAAAATGAAACCTCAATTGGGCTGAGCTGGAATCTTGCTCCTTATGACATCATAAGGGGAAAGGTTGCCTTGCCTTTCTCTGCTTTGCCCACCCAGAGAATTTGGCCCACCCCTGAGAGAGAGACATCATGGCTTTCAAACAAGCAAAGTGGCAGTTGGTCAAGGCCACACACCCCGCCTCCACCTTGACCCCCCCCCTTTATCCTCCTCAAAAGCTACAGACTCAGAAGTGGCACATACTAAGGAAAGCTCATTATGGCACTGGCTGTAGTGGCTGACATTCTGCACCAAGGCTGAATTCTGGGAAAGAGACTTCAGATACAGTATTAGGGGAACACTAAGGTCTATATAAAAGATACTTTAGATACAGTATTAGGGGACCACTAAGTTCTATAGAAAAGAGACTTCAGATACAGTATTAGGGGACCACTAAGGTCTCTATAAAAGAGACTTCGGGTACAGTATTAGGGGACCACTAAGGTCTCTATAAAAGATACTTCAGGTACAGTATTAGGGGACCACTAAGGTCTATAGCAAGAGACTTCAGATACAGTATTAGAGTACCACTAAGTTCTATATAAAAGAGACTTCAGATACAGTATTAGGGGAACACTAAGGTCTCTATAAAAGAGACTTCAGGTACAGTATTAGGGGACCACTAAGGTCTATAGCAAGAGACTTCAGATACAGTATTAGGGTACCACTAAGGTCTATATAAAAGAGACTTCAGATATGGTATTAGGGACCATTAGGTCTATATAAAAGCATCCAAAGAGCACCATGTCATGGGACCTTTAAATTGCCAGTACCACACTGTGTTTTACCAGACCCACCGGGAGCAATAAACTCACATATTTTAGCTTGATAAATCTTCAATGCAACCTTCCCAGAACTACAAGAGAAATGTGGGACCAAGCCTTGGTTGCTACAATATCAAAACAAACTGTCTATCCCGATGTATAAGGCCTACCCTGTTTCTTTTGTACCGTTTTAATGTCTAAAACCTGGTTTGTGAAGTCAGTACTTTCTAACCTGCATTAGCCAAATAAGTCATTGGTCAAAACTGTGAAAAGACTCAAATGCTGCTTCTGTGGGTCCACTGCAAAGCTGAGCGATTTATGTGTACATATAACAAGTCTGACATTTCTGTACAGGCAGAGAAAAAAAGAGATGGAGCAATAGAGACTGGTTGTGCGCTTGTATAAGAGAGAGAGGAATTAAGCCTTTTATTTTATAAAATTAATCTTTGGGGCTTTTCCCTTTATTCGATTCGATAGTGACAGTGGATAGACCAGAAAGGAAGCGAACGAGAGATGAGATGACACAGGTTGCAGGTCGGATTTGAAGCCTAAGCCTTCATGGGGCGCAACCTCTTACTGGGGGAGCTAGAGGTCACCAGAGAGAAAATGTGCACCATTTTTAAAAAACATTTTATGTACCCCCTCTTTATGATCGACGGCTTTTGCAGCCCGGGTCAAGTCTAAACATTCTTGCTTTCCGACCTAGTTTGACATCACATTACTAAGACCTACTCACAGTCAGTATGTGCCTCATCACACCAGTGTTTTGTAAAAAATAGAAGGATGAAAAACTTTTAGTTTGAGTTTTAGTTTCAAACTGCAGCGCTGAAGATATCGGACTCAGCCCTCAGAATGATTAATCAAACCAAAAATCAATCTTAATTTGTTCTTCTCGCTCCTATTTATTGAGGAATATTTTACTTCACGCTCACTGACAGACGCCGCTTATCAAACACCGATCGCTGTGGAAATGAAGAAGTTCAACAAAGACACAAGCAAGGGGGTTAACTCTGCCCCTTCTCTTAGCTCAGGAGTTCTTTTTTCTTTAGTAAAAATATCTCTCTCCAGCCAGGAGGAGGACTCCTGGTGGCAAGATAAAATCTTTTGACAATATTGACCAAGGTTTACAAAAACAGTGACACCTACCTTCCTCTTCACAAACTTATCCCAGTAGTTATTGGGGAAAGATCTGAAAATCAGAGGACACAAGGCTCATGAGTCCCATAAAGGGAGTATTATTATAAAAATTGAACTGTAAAGAATTGCAACAACAATACAAATAAATGTTTAAACCACTTCTCAGGTTTTACTCCCAGGAATTGCCAATTTTATTTTCAATGGATGTTTTTTTATGAATAACACTTTACTCGTTTTTTGTTTTTGAAACAATCTAAAAGCAGGCATTTCACAACATAAACATACCCCCCCACCCCCACCACACTTGTCATCCCTACTTACTTGGACAAAATTTAAGAAAAGATTACATAAAACCAATGAGATTCAAGACAATATAACAAATAGCCAATAAACTGTAAAACAAATAAACATATGTACAGTGAATGTGAATAAATCATAAGCACACTGTTTACGCTTCTCTTCAACACAAAGCTTCATCACCCAGTTCAACATAGATTATCACGTATCCCGGTTGAAAACTCCTGGACCTTTTCACAGGACCACAGGACATGAAGGAACTGACCGTCCTCTGTCTTACTTTTCCAACAATTTAGTGTATCTTTCAGACCAATTCTGAACAACCTGGAGGGAGAAGTGTGGCATAGTCTTGAAAAGAATGAGGCGCTTTTCTATGGATGTTGTAGCATATACTGTATAACACAAACTACAAGCTCACAAATACACACTCTTACGCACACAAACAGGGTCTACTCACTGCGTGTTGATTACCAGTCTGTCCCACTGTCCTTTGATGTCATCCTCAGATGGTTGTTCTGTGATATAAAGGCCATCAAATTCCAGCTTCCTAGCCACCTCCTTTTCACGCTTAAAGATCACCAGTGGCACCTAAACATGCACACAGTAAATAATAATGAGTGTTAATTGATTTAAGGAAATTTAAATCCTTGTGTTGGAGATATCTGAGAAATTGAATTATTTGTTTGGATTTAACATATAGGTTTTAATGATAATTGTTGGATACAGATTCAATTTAAACAAAATTTAAAAATTCTACTATATCAATAGTCGGCATCCTGCCTTGAGACAGTAGTATCCAATGATGCAGAAGAAGGAGATGACAGTGTGCATGACAGCCAGGATCCGTAACATGGGCTCCATGTATCCACTGCTCTCCTCCAGGACAAAACGGACTGTGACGGGCTTCAGGGGCTCCCCAGTCTCGTCCATCACCTCCTCCTTTGTCTCCATGACTTCTCCTCCCAATGGATCCCACTGAACGCTGCTGTGCGCCTGGCTGCTGGTGTACACCACTTCCCTTTCTTCAATCACAGATGAGGATGTAGAAACCTGGAAGGGACAAAACATTAGTTGTTCAAATGTAGAAATCCAGCGGGGCCTGTAACAATAAAACAAGGCGACAGTAAAGGCAAATGTTGTCACCTTGATGATGTAACCAATGACAAAATCACAGGCAGGATGTAAAATGTGCAATGATCTACATTAGCCTCACACTAAATATTCTACCTTTGTAACACTAAGAATGTTTAAGGTTTTCCATAGATTGTCAGAGAGGGGTTAATTAACTCTAACCTTAAAATAACAGTATCAATCAAAACCACTCTTCAGAGTGTGTATGGAATGCACCGGGCAGAGCAGAAGCTACGCTGCACTTTAAGATGACTTAGTATTAAAAGAGACAACAGTAGCGAGTAGTATGAAAGGCCGAAATGGCGCAGAGGTTGGGGTGGTGGACAGGTGTAAACAACTCAGGACTTTCACCCAGAAGACCGTGGTTTGTGTCCGCTCTTGTCGTGTCACAGAAACGTACAATACGTAACCCCATCCACCATCTTTTCCTAAACTTAACTGTCCTGTTCTTGTGCTGCATGCCAGTGAAATTTACAGTGTTTCCCACACACAGATTAATTTGTGGCCAGCCTTTTTTGAGAATTCTTTATGGATCTTTTTCCCTCCCTTTGTAGAATTTATTTGTTTATTTCAAAGATAGGCTACCTAAGTAATAATTATTAGGTACATTATACTATATTATATTACATTGTTGACTCTTGTTCCTGCTGACAATTATGAACCTTATTTATACACACATATTTAAGCACTTATTCTTTTTCTTTCTTCGTTGATTGTCTTTTTTAATTCAGTTGCTTGTTTTATGTGTTATGCGTTTGACTATGTAAAGTTGTACAGTATGTTTATCTCTTTTAAATTTGGTTGCTTGTTCTATGTGTCATGTGTTTGACTATGTAAAGTTGTACAGTATGTTCCTATTTATTTCTGTAGCCTCTTGGCCAGGACATGTTTGTAAATGAGAAGTGGTTCTCAAACAGTTTACCTGGATAAATAAAGGTTAAATTAAAAAAATAAGGTAAAATAAATTCCTGTACTGAATTTGTAATTATTTGGCTAAATATTTCCATTTCTTTCTACCTTGCTGACACAACACTAAGCTTTGCGTAAATGATTGTGTAATGATGTCACAGATGTGCAAATCAGCGTCATCTCCCCCGCCCCGGCCAAAAATTGCTTTCTAATCTGTGAGAAACACAGAAACACGTCCCGACTCAGAGCGTCACAAGGGAAGCAAAGAGTCCTGATGAAGCCCGTTTTTGATATGACGTGAAAGGAGACTTTTAGCATCAATAATAACACCAAAAGGCCCAAGCATGTGTATTTTACACGATGGGAGTCGGAATGTGTCTTTAAAGTAATGTAAAGTGATCCAACATATACAACTTTTTAAAGCTTTGGATGTTCTGTTCTGTCCAAGTGGAGTTAGTTGTAATTCTTAAGATTTTTGTCCCTATTTTGTGTTGCATTACATTGTACTGCAAGCTGTAAGCACTACATGTGACATATTATCATTATATAAAACTGAAATTTACACATCCAGCTGACGTTGAAGAAAATTAGAGTAATTTAGAGTTGTGTTTCTGATCATCAAAACTAGTCAAATATCTATCCTTGGTTACCTCTGATTTGGTCTCAATCAGCTCCTGAGGGAAATATCTGGATCTTTAGCAGCTAAAAGATTTACTATGTTCCCCGGCAAGTGTCTTACTGTGTCTATCTGCCGTTTGTTATAGAGTAGGTAGCGTACAGTGGGTTTATGGAGCTTTTTCACTGATAGCTGCCTGGAAATAACACTGAAGGGAACAGTGAAACCAAACTTAAACAGTAGCGTAAAACAATGAGCTGAAAGATACTAACAAGCTTTGTAGAACTACAGAGCTGGGTGATAGTTCACCGTGGGTCCATTACTATTACCAAAAACTTCCCAAAACAAATGTGTGTATGATGCTTCATTTGGAGTTAATGGTTATTTTCATATATATTGAGTGCTTATTGATTATTAGTTGTTAATACTTGCTACTATTATTAGGCTACACTGGTATGTTCTCATTAGTCCAGTTGTTTAACTTTACCTAGCAAGCCTTGAGATAGGAGAAAAAATATTGCACCCTTGATAACTTTCTATAGTTAAACATTCACTGGATTACAATGGCAGAGTGGCGCTGTCTGTATTTCACCTCGTTGACCTCACAGGAAGAAGAAAGAAGACAAAACTATTGTAACTTTGGTGAAAAACGATACGTTTGTTTGTAGCATGGATGTATTACAATAAATGAAACTCACAAGACTTTCTTTAGGTAGACCTGGTAATTATCTTATTTAAACATCACATTCATTCAGCTGTGGAACCCCATGAACAGGGACATATTTAATACTTTATAGATGATCTTTGTTTATAGGCTGCTCCAATGTTTTTTAAAATGAAACCTGATTTCAGCTAATGCTAGTAAGATGTAGCTAGATCAGCCAAATCTGTTAATTGTATTTGTCAAATGCTAATAATCTAATTATAAAGCAGTAAGACACTGCTCCTCGCAGTGTCTTACTGCAGTGCTTGTTGGTCTGAATGTGCCATTACTTCTCCTTCTCCATGGGGTACAAGGACAGAAGGTTGTGAAGAATTAGGTTTTCCGTCTCTTACCTGATAACACCTTCTGCTATACCATTACCTTATAGAATAGGAGGATGAAATTGATTGCAAATGCCACAAACAACGCCAGCATCCTCATGTTGTAGAAGTTCCGAGCAAAGTAGTTCTGCAGGGGAGACAGAGAGAAGAGCTAGTCTTTTTTGGATCTTCCAGACTGAGCACTTGATTATGGACTTCCAACAAATCTCCACAATAAATCAGCTGCTTCAACTGCATGCAAGTATTGTCCATCAACAGTAAGTAGTAGGGAATACAATTCAGAGTCCTTGTTACTTCTTGAATTATTGGAAGTTAATAAGGGGCTTCAGAAGTCTGAGTTAGAAAAAATTATGTGGGTTTCCTTCAAAAGGTACAGCGTTTTGAGTTTGACATTTCCCTCTTTGTTTCCTGTGCTGAGGTGCAGTGGAGGAGTGGAAAAACAAAGAGGACATTTAGTCCTAAAATGTTGTAACTTTAGGAGATCTGTGTTACTCAGACAGCTAAACCTCACATTAGATTCTGATGAACTTTAGAATACATTTTTTTACAGAACTAGAAGTATGGATTTTAGTATCACATTTGGTATGAATATCTGTCTGGCCAGGATTACAGCAACCAAAAACTGTTTCACTGTTCATATACAGCTATTGTTTTACAACTATGATTGTTAACAAGCCCTTTAGCATCATAACTCTCCTCCTCCTATTTACTGCCAACACTACATGTAACCAGCAGTTGCATAAACTATGTCAAAGTATTTCCAGCTGGACTGAAAGTTTTCAGAGAGAGCTGACAACCACTGTTGAAACAAAAGGATTGAAAGGTGTCCTGTACCAGTAGCTTCCTCTGGTAGGCTATGATCTTCTTCAAGAAGGCAGACTCCTGCAGATCCGGTTCGTCAGACTTTGAGGTGTGATGCCTTCTCACTTTTGGTTTGATCTTCTCATTCTTCTGTTGTTTTTCTTGTTTGTCTACATGTCCACCCCTACAATCACACAACAATTTACACTTACACACGGCTAACAATAAAATACTGATTCACTGTGTTTTCATTTAGAGGATTAGGTGAATGGACAGGCAAAGTAGTAAGAATAATGGTCTATAAACCAGGCAAAATTTGTGTACATGTCATCCTGCATGTCACTTTTGTAAGTGAACATACAGTATTACCATTGATTGCCAAGTTTCCTCTAAAAAGATATCAGATATGACGTTGCAAACATTGAAAGTGGTCAGACGTTTTAAGCATGTAAAAATGTATATTAAATGTGTTTGGACTACCTAGTTAACACTATTGCTGTCAAACAATCAAAATATTTAATCGCGATTAATCACAATTATGTCATAGCTAACTCGCAATTAATCACACATTTTTATCTGTTCTAAATGTCCCTTCGTTTTTTTTGTTCCATTATTTTTTCTCATTATAATGCTCTTATCAACATGGAAAAGTGGATTGGCTTGCTTTGTATTGAAAACAGCATTGGCATATAGCCTACGGTAGTGTTCAAGACCCCCCCCCAGCATATAGCCTACTGTAGTTTTTAAGACCCTCCCCCAGCATATAGCCTACTGTAGTGTTCAAGACCCCCCCAGCACATAGCCTGCTGTAGTGTTCAATTTCACACTAACATTCTCACTTGGAGCAAATAATCTCTCACACATTGTAACACTGACCACCAATAAAAGGGTGAATGCCTGTTGTTTTGTTTCCGTTCTAGCTAGATAGGTTGGGTGTTGTAGTTTTTCTAACGTTACTAGATGTTGCAACAGCATGTGAAAAAACTACAAAGTTTGCAAGGCCAAAAAGAAAGTTAATCTCGCGAAAAAAGAATTGACGCAGTTAAAATGGGGCTGAGTTAACGCCGTTAATAACGTGTTTAACGAACAGCACTAATAAACACATTTGCTTTTGACAAATTCTTGACGCAAAGTTCACTTACTAATTTTTTCCTGAAACTTTCAACCGCCACCCACGTTTGCAACTTCTGTCAACTAAAGTACCTCTGTTTGCCAAGGAAGACCATGAAATGTGTTGCAAAGCTCTAGATCTTGAGTTTTTCGTCAAAATATTTTTAATATATATATTTATTATATTTAATGGCATTTCATAGCTGTAAACTTTCATGTCTGCACTGTCCATACAGTGCATAGTGTTTTTCTCTGCCACCTTTTCAACAATGTTTGTTGTAGCAATCAGATTAGGTAACACAGGTGTGTACATACTCGGATGTTTTCTCAGGTTCACATTCTGCCTCTGTTGTTGCTTCCTTCTCCTCTGTGGAAGAGCCCTTCGACTGGAACAGAAAATATAATTAGACAAACAAGCCAAATCGTAGATGAGTGTATTTTAACTATAATGCATAGCTTCTAGCAACATTTGAATTACTATTTGAAGCCAGTTGGTGGTTTGTTTAATTACTGTCAATTGTGATCCAACCACACCCACACAGTCCTAAAGAAGCAGAGTACAAAAGTTGACTATTATACTTTTAATAAAGAATACCTAGGGATGTTAATTCTGGACTTCAAATTTGTCAAAAACAATGGTCAAGACTAAACTATCTCAAATAGTGGATGGAATGCCGAGGAACTGGGTACACACATTCATGAATTTGAGGAATTGTAATGACATTTGTAATCTATTCCTCGAGTGCCATCCTCATCTGATCAACATTTTAAATGTGTCCCTAACTATATCATATATTGTAAACAAATGTCTGCATAACTAATGACAGCCTCAGGTGTACAAACACACACACACACACACACACACACACACACACACACACACACACACACACACACACACACAAATTGATTTGTCAATAATTTAAAAGAGATTTTAAGAAAGACAAAAAGGCTGACTTCCTGTTTTATTTTACATATACCTACATCATTTCATTCATTTATTTCAACTTTTACATAAGGGTTTTTAAATTAGGGGGCGCTTTTCAGCCTATTTTGTCACAGCCATGTGTAAAACCTTTGGTGAGTTTGAGCCGTTTAAAAATGTGATTCATTGTGCAAACTAATACTTATTCCTTCAATTTTAATAGGGTTCTTGGCCCTTAAAATTAGTTAGACTCACCTGATGCCTCCGTCTGAGCTCAGGTGGGGCTACTGCGGGTCGGGTTGGGGGGGTTGGGGAAGGAACCGGCGAGTTGAGCAATTCGGTTAGGCTGGCGTTGGGGTTATGTGGGGTGATCTTGTACTGGCCCCCCTCTCTTCTTAAGTCTAGGCCAAAAATGTCTGACAGAAGCTCGGTCTCACTGATGTTGACTGCCAGGTCAGCCAGTTCCTCTTTGGGGGGTCTCTTCTCTCTGTCCTCCCCTTCCCCCCGCACCTCGTCCTGGGTGGGGTCAGGCATGTTGGCCAGCAGCTCTGACACCTGGGGTGGCGGCAGGTTAGATATTATTAGAGATGGGAAGTAACAAAGTACAAATACTTTGTTACTGTACTCAAGTAGATTTTTCAGATATTTTTACTTTACTATCTATTTTTTTGGCGACTTTTTACTTTTACACCTTACATTATAACACGAATATCGGTACTTTCCACTCCTTACATTTTACAAAATTGGTTTGTTAATTTAGTTTTGTACAAAAGCTCGTCTATCAGGTGTGATTGTGAATAGCAGAGAATAGCGTGGACACACGCCTCACACCGTGAGAGGCAGACATGGCACACAGAAAAAAGTGAGAGAAAAGAAAAAAAAGAATAGCCTTTTAGAGGATAATCACTTGAGATCGCGTGCGTCTTCAAGAACTGTAGGTCATATAACTGACGTTGTCTGCCTTTTGTTGTATTGGTCTGTAGTTCTGGCAAAGTTAAAAGATCGCTTGTTTGTGTTCTTTAACTGTTAGACTGTTAACACTATTACCTGTTAGCCAGGTTGCACCTGGCTGTTGATTCGATATAATGGCAATTGTTGAACGTCCTTGCTCATTAAGATAATGTAATTAATAGTGGGTTTATTGTTATGGTAGTCTTTACAATGTTATCTATTTCTTTATTACCACACACACAGCCATAGCAGAGCTACGCACGCCCATGTTTATACTGATGCTTGATTGTAATAAAGCATCAACAGAGAGAAGTTGTCTCCGTCAGTGTTTTAACAGACACACCTGGGGCCGAAGTTGGAAACCAGAATCAGCTCTAAATACAGTCCTAATCTAGTCCTCACTAAATTTAAACTGGAGTTACCAATACCAAATTTAAGCTAATTGGATAGGAACATACACAGACTTCACACAAAATCACACTTGAAGTCATATCTTGCTACTTGGTCAGAATCTTATTATCCTGGAGTCCCAGTCTATTTCAATATAAATAGGCTATATGTTTTAGGCTTATTGGCAGACAGCCATTTAAAATGTAGGCAATGGCATATAAAGAGCCTTTTTTCCATGTCCACTGAAGTTTCTCAGCGTGCTCTCTAGTAACATCTGTCTGGTCCAGGTAGCTTTGTCATTCGTAAGGCTACTTTTACTTTAGTACTTTAAGTAAACTTCTAAGCCTGTACTTTGTTGCTTTTACTTGAGTAAAAAAGTTAAATAAGTACTTCTACTTTTAGCAGAGAATTTTTTAACACAATTATCTGTACTTCTACTTGAGTACGGGCAGTGAGTACTTTTGCCATCTCTGGGTATTATAAAAGAGAAGGGCAATGACATGAAGCAACCAAACCCTCGTCCGCTGTCGTAAGGACATCAGGGCTTGACATTAACTTTTTCAGGCATTTGTCCTTTGGACAGGTACATTTAAGTTTCACTTGTCCATGCACAATAGTCGCTTGTTCGGGTAAAGATGTATCATTTTATAATTTTTATACAATTTCACTTTCTACCCGGCAGAGGATGATTTATTTTTAAAAGGTGTAGCTACTTTACAGTTGAATGTTAGCTGATATTTAACTGCGTACATTTATTTGATACAAATGCTGCTAACGCTTGCTAGGTACACAGCTGCCTAGCTAGGTGACAGCGGATGCCGCAGAACATCACTACTTCTTCATAACGCACCCAGTCAAATTAATCTCTCCAGCTGTCTCCAGCTCCACACATTTTCTTTCCATTTTTAACGTGTATAGTGCTGTTGTTGTACGGTTAATTGTTCTTGGTGCTTTCCCTGGCACTTGGCCGGGCTGTGTCGCCTGAAGAAACCTCACTCTCCACCACTGCTCTTCTACAGCAGGTAAAGATGTGTGTTTAAACTGCAGGCAATTACTACTTATGATTAATATTCTTAATCCAAACATACTAAATTGGACGCTGGTTCAACACATTGTGGGGAAAAAATGTATTTGTTTCAAATCGGTAAAATCAACGTAATGAGTGGCCCATAACGTGAAGTAACATGCTATTTTATTTTGTTTGAGTTTTAACTAAAACAAATCCTTAGTGTCGAGCCCTGGTACATGGTACGCCCGCTTAACCAGGTGAGCTATCCAGGCGCCTGCTGCAACTGTATATAGTTTGTTTTAATGACCTGTGGATATACTGCTCTATTAATTTGTAATAAATGCATAGTAACCTTTATGGTCTTGGCCCCCTCCACCAGATTGCCTCCCATGAAGGCGTTGCAGAAGATTCTGCAAAATCCTCGGGCAACGCTGAACGCTACGAGAAGGAGGCCCAGCAACACCGACCAGTTAAAAGACACCAGGGTGGTCACCATATCCTTCACTGTCATGTTCTTGATTTTCTTCATCTGCTTCTTCAAACTCTTCATGGACAGTACCTGAAAAGAAAGAAAAAGTTTAGGTGAATGGTCCGTTCAGTGGTACTCAACTGCTTGCTAGGGCTGGGTACTGAATTTAATACCTTTTAGGCACTGATCAAAATGTAAAAGTATTGACAATCGAAAAATGACTTGTCATTCAATGCCCAATTCCATAAGGAGTCAATCTCATCAGGGTCAGTGAGCCAATAAGCATGCAGCATGCTTCCACCAAGATGTAATAATGCTTGTGATTGGCTGTCTAATGTTACACATCGCAGAGACACGCAGGAAAAACGTTACACAGAGATTGGGCTCACGTAGCAGGAGCTGAAAAATTTATTTTGAACGATACCCAGTCCTACTGCTTGCTGTTGAGTAACATCAACTGTTCAATGGTTCATAGGACTTATCTTACCCCCGTGAAATGCACCACATGAAAATAATTAACAGCCCTAATGCACTTGCTGCCCAATAAAAGCACAAGGCACATATGTTCACTCCGTTGGTAAGTTCTGGAACAATACTGAATCCAAAATTTCTGCTTAGTTAAATGTTACGGTGCCTGTTACTGTAAATTTCTTGATTCTGAATGACCTGTCAACCTTTCAGCTCTCTGGGACTCAAACACGTGCTGTGTTGGCTGGACTTACAGCTGCAAAGAGGATGATTGCAACCCGTTGGTAACCGCCTCACGACCCTCTCATTCTTGGATGTGGTGTATACGGAGCTCTCTACGACTTGGCTGGGCAATCGCTTTAACTTGCACAGGTGTTTGGTCCCTTGTCTCGTGTCTGTCTGTGTGTGTATGTTTTTTTTTTTTGTTTACTTCCCATCTATCCTCTTTTTTTCTGGGACCTGGGATGCTTTCCCAGTCGCAGTGTATTGTTTGTAATTGTTTGTCACTTGTTCTAAAAAATATATTAAAAAAATTTGATCACAAAAAAAGAAGAAGAAGCAGTGTCATTAACAAGCGGGAAGCAGGGTGCTATGTCGATGTTGGCTGAGAATCAAGGCCCAATGACACACTTTTACAATAGCATATTAGTTACCTTTCTCTCATTTAGAAGCATGTTTGTCTGTCTTCAATGTATATCTGAAAAATATGATCCCCTTGCATGTACATTTTTTCAAAAAGTTCTGAATATTTTAGAGCAAAATTACCAAGTTTTGGAATATATAAAAATTATCTTTCTTTTTCAGAGTGAGATGAGAGGATGGATGCCAATTAATGCATTTTTGGTACAGGGCTGGAGCCAGGATGTGGTTAGCCTACTTAGCTTAGCATAACAAAAGGGGAAAACAGCTAGCCAGCTACTATCTAACAGCTCTGGAGATCACTAAAGAACACATGTATCCTGTTTACAGAAATGTAAAAATGACTATTTGTGGTTTAGTTTCATGTGCTGGAACGTTCTTGATCACACAGACATGAGATGCTTTGATTGCTAGCTGTGTTTGGTGCTGTGCGCGCTCTCACCTTTATAAGCAGCATGACGTTGTGTTGCAGAGCTAAGAGAGCCATGCGGACAGTAGTGACAGAGAAGAAGCCCATCTCGGGGCTCTCCTCGCCCGGCTTCTCCTGCTCACTCTCCTCTTTCATCGCTGAGCGCTCGCCGGCGTCGGACATCTGAGCCGCCAGCTGCATTTCAAAGATGGTGTCCTCGCAGAAATTCACAAACAGCTCCATCTTCTCCTTCTCCCCTCCTTCATTCACCACATCAAAGATGAACTGACGCTTGGATTCTTTGACCTGGACAGAAGATACGTATATTAGCAACAATAAGGAGCAGGAAGGACATTTGGGGATTTATTGTCACTGTCATTTATAACAGTGTAACCAAATCACATGGTGTGACAATCACTGACACAGAGCTGTACCAATTCCAAATTTTGCATATATAATTGTGTCTTTGAGTCAAATCTAAAAACATTCATTTATGTATTACTTTTTCAAACAAATTAAAGTTTTGAATGAATTCCAGGATATATCATGTAGATATATTACTGTTATGTGACCCAGAACATATAATAACACAGGAACACAGCATATAAACCACGCCTCTATATTATTAAAAACATTGTATTTTTGTCTTCTTCTTAAAAACCATAAAATTCACAATAACACACACAAAAAACAAGGCATTGATCATTAACAAAAACAGATACAATTAAATTAGGAGTACAAAAATAGTCATAACTATTGGGAAAACTAACAAAAAGCAGAGCTGTAGCTAAACAGTCCGACCAATAAGCACTTATATAATTTATATAAATAAATATTATTTATGTTATTCAATTTGGCATATCCAAACAACATTAACATTTACTATCAACATTCATACCCCTAAGGACCTTAGCTAATGTTAGCAATTAACTGCGGTTAAATAAAGAAACCATGGTTACGTAAAAATATTGGAATTAGACATGACACATTTTTTACTCTGGATTCTTATGCTGTGTCATCTTTACCTGAGGTTTCTCCCACTGTGTTCGACTGGACTCGCTGATCTCAAAGTAGACCCTCTCGATGCGCTTGGCACTGCCCATGATCTCGATCCGGCCCAGGTAGGGTTGGAAATAGTTGAGAACGCTATCTGCCAGCTCCAGGAAGGTCTGCAGCCGGGTGTCGTGAGGCATGTGCTCCGACAGGTTCGTCAGCAAAACCGCCACATTGAAGCCAATGTCCTTTTGAATCACAGTTTAGTTTAACATCTTTTTTTTCTTTTGCATAAACGTTTCCTTTTTCAACATGTTTCCCACTATATAACCCTCAACTTCCAAAATCCTGTTTTTGGAAGTTCTTTTAACTTTGCCAGAACTACAGACCAATACAACAAAAGGCAGACAACGTCAGTTATATGACCTACAGTTCTTGAAGACGCACGCGATCTCAAGTGATTATCCTCTAAAAGGCTATTCTTTTTTTTCTTTTCTCTCACTTTTTCTCTGTGTGCCATGTCTGCCCTCTCACGGTGTGAGGATTGTGTCCGCGCTATTCTCTGCTATTCACAATCACACCTGATAGACGAGCTTTTGTAAATGTGACCAGAGTCACATTTACAACTCCAATGATATTAATTGGGTCCTTTTTCTGGGGTAAATGTGTAAATGCTATAATTTTAGGCTGCAGCCTAATGATGTACCCAATTTGAAAAGTGAATGTAAAAAAGTGCAACTGGCCAGCACACCATAAACTTATGTAGAAGTGTTTTTTAACTGTCTAGGTGTGAATCAGTAATGATTAAAATAGTAAGAGTAAAGTATGAGTAAAATGTTGGCACAGTTTGGAATTTATCTACAGAATGTTGTGAATCTTTTACTAATAATTTCGGTTCCATTTGCCCATGGAAACTAATTTAACACTATTTCTTTCTTATCCCACATCTAATGCTCTAATGCAAGCAAGTAGAGTAATTTATTTTCAGACACCAAAAAATCAACAAAACAAAGGGATTCATTAGTGTCTGACTGAGCTGCCAATCAAAGAAGCCCAGTCCAACAAATGGAAAGGCAGAAAAAAACACAAAGGAAGACACCAAAATAGAAATAACAACAGAGCTCTCCTATTAAATCCCCTTTGAGATGTTGAAACCATTTTCCAAGAATAGATTTTGATAACAGATTATGAGGACTGAGGTTCTTACTAAAGGACAATTTGAGGCCCTTTTAAGACTTTATAAAGATCTGTAAACATCAAGGCCGTTACCTTGGCTGGCTCATGAAAGCGCTCCACAAATTCTTCATAGTCCAGGAGTTCATTCTCATCAGTCTCAGCGCATGAGAGCAGGAACTCGGTCTCAGACTGGGTGTAGTGTTTATGGCTCTCCATGGCTTTATGAAAGTCCCTCTTGGAGATGACACCTGGGAGTTCATTCATACATCTAGAAATTACCTGCAGCCCTTTCCATGTCACTTTGAAGATGCTTTTTCAATGACAGATATGGGGAAAGAAAATGTGTTTTTAGAGACTTGCCTTTTGCGTCAGGGTCATACTCCTTAAAGGCGTCTGAGGAGGTCAGGTCTTTCAGTTTGAGGAACATGTCGAAGAACTTGAGGATCATCTCCACATTGTTGGAGGACTCCACCAACATATCCACCATCTGCTTCCCAATGGTTCCATTCACCACGTTACCTACCAAGCAAGATAACGCATTTACAATATTGGAGGTCTCTTGAAACCACAACATACATCCAACCATCCACAGGAGACAAAGCCTTTGTAGAAGTATTTGCAATGCTTGACAATGTTCTCAGAGCTCTGTGCTACTGTGTTATGCCTGTTTGCTTACGACACCGCTCATTTAGTCTTAGGACAATCTGACAGTCGACTGAATGAGCAGTGACCCGCCACACTAAGTAAGCAGAACCAGTTTCATTTCTAAAACAAGAAAAATCCATCCATTTCAAGGAATTACTCAAAGGGATAGTTCCTCTTCATTGAAGTGGGGATTGTATAAGATATTTGTCGATAGTCAGCGTATACCGTTGATGACGGTTAGTTAGCAAGCCGCCAGTTTGGAAAAAGCAGACAGGAGTTCCAACTTGGAAGCTAATCAATGTACTGCTACGGATTTCAGCCACCTAAAAAAATCCATTTCAGTTGAGGTGTACGCAATGAAATGCAATTTCTTTAGAATATTTTCTCTCTCCTCTAGTTTCCACAGAAGCATCTTGTCTCTCTCTTTTGGTTGTTCAGTCTCCGTCTGCATATCCATCTGTATACTTTACATTTTCTTGCATACATTTATTCCATTAACAGCGGAAAGTCTGACCCCTTGATAAGAACATCATACCACCCCATTAAAAAAAAAAAACTATCCTTTCATATGATGATTCAAAGCATAACAAAGGCTAAATTTGTAACATAATTTAATTTATCATTGAAATGCAATATTTTTTACTGTATGTCTACAGACACTTAAATGAGTAGGGTTGGGCATAGTTTTGATTTTAACAATTCTGGTTCCAAAAACATTTTTTCCTTTCAATTCAGTTTCTTATCGATTCTCAAATTCAATTCTTTGAGGAGTGGCGTTGAAACAGGTCAAATTATTTCACAGAAAATGTTGTGTTTTATTTTGATTCAAGGGTGATTTACAGTTCAACCAGGCTTTTTTAGGCAAACTGGAGCCACACTTTACAGCGCCACTTACTGTGCTCCACGGCTGCAACACAACAAGTGCCTGGAAGTATGTTGGCCGCTAAGGAAACATAACTGTAAAATTTGGATGATGATAGGATTCAAAACCCAATTTTCAACGTATTTTGAAACGATTCCAACATGTCAAATCCATTTACAGGAGTAGCCATATGTGTCCACTCACTCAAAGCATTTTTTGAGAGATGATTAAACATTTGTAGAACCAAACTTACCTAACACTGCTCAGACTGATTTAACCCATTTTGGTGAGCCGTGCAAACACCCTCAACAAACAACCTCAACCATCACCTCTTTCAGTACGCTACTCCAGCTTTAATATTTACTACAAAAGTACTAATGAAAGCAAACTTACCCTCCAGCATAGAGAGCAGCATGACCACCATATCTTTCTGAAGATCCATCAGTTCCTTCAGCAACTCAATCTGACTAGAGTCCTGAGGGGATAAAAAGAGACAGATCTTTTAAGAATTTCTGAACCATTTACACTTTGTTTGATCATGTCAGATAGATCTACCTCAGAATAGTTTTTGTGGAGGAGTTACTATAAAGTCCAGGAAACACTGTTTATCATATCCCTCTTGCTTAAAAAATAATTTTGAATTTGAATAGACACACTGAAGGCAAAAATGTATGCATTTATGTATACCAAGGCGGAAAGTCTAATATATGGTTTCCCTCAATTACGGTGAGGCAGGTCCAGGTGGAGGTGACAGAATTGGGCATTTGGGCACTTTTTTGTCTACATTAGGTAGTTTACAGTGGATATGTGATAGAAAGTAAAGGGGGAGGGGGAGAGAGAGAGAGAGAGAGAGCGAGAGAGAGCGAGATAAAGAGAGAGAAAATGTAAGAATGGCCCAATGCTGACCTGAAACTGTGGATGTTGTGATTACATTGTTGCCATCTTAGAGTCTACAGATGCCCCACATAGTGACTTCAACTCACCTGAGACAATTTCATCTGCATATGAGCAAAGACATGCAGAAACCCAACCACAGCGTCCCACAGTCGACTATGGGCCAAACTCTGCTGGTTGCCAGTACACGGCCCCTAGAACATCATTAGTAGCAGTCACAATCACATCACAACCAACAATTACCATTTTCTTTACACAATAGGTTTCCTGCACTCAGATATAGAGGTGTAACTGACCAGTGTATCCATGGTCTGTACAGATCAACACCTGTGAACCGCAGATTAATTCCAAAGTTTTACCAATAACAGTGTAGAATAAATGTTTACTGACGTGGTAACTTAAAGTAGGCTGATATATCTGTATAGAGGGTTCCCGTGAAAAGATACAGGCAACGCAATTTTCTGTTCATGTAATCGGAGGATGTTAAAAGCAGTTGATAGAGATGGCCATGACTACTGGGGGAGCAGAATAACTTACAGTGGTGTGAAAAAGTGTTTGCCCCCTTCCTCATTTCCTGTTCCTTTGCATGTTTGTCACACTTAAGTGTTTCGGAACATCAAACTAATTTAAACAATAGTCAAGGACAACACAAGTAAACACAAAATGCAATTTGTAAATGAAGGTGTTATTATTAAAGGTGAAAAAAATCCAAACCATCATGACCCTGTGTGAAAAAGTGATTGCCCCCTAAACCTAATAACTGGTTGGGCCACCCTTAGCAGCAACAACTACAACCAAGCGTTTGCGATAACGTGCAATGAGGCTTTTACAGCGTCCTGGAGGAATTTTGGCCCACTCATCTTTGCAGAATTGTCCTAATTCAGTTACATTAGAGGGTTTTTGAGCATGAACGGCCTTTTTCAGGTCATACCACAACATCTCAATAGGATTCAGGTCAGGACTTTGGCTAGGCCACTCCAAAGTCTTCATTTTGTTTTTCTTCAGCCATTCGGTGGTGGACTTGCTGGCGTGTTTAGGATCATTGTCCTGCTGCAGAACCCAAGTTCGTTTCAGCTTGAGTACACGAACAGATTGTCGGACATTCTCCTTCAGGATCTCTTGGTAGACAGCAGAATTCATAGTTCCTTTTATCACGGCAAGTCT
>NC_048427.1:18134278-18182800 GCF_013103735.1 Etheostoma cragini | reverse complement strand
GCATGATGTGTAGCTTTTAAGGATCTTCTGGTGGACCTTACTGTGTCAAGCAGCTCCTAATTAAGTGATGCCTTGATTTTGAAGTGTGGCAATAATCAGGCCTGTGTGTGGCTAGACAAATTGAACTCAGGTGTGGACAACCACAGTAATAGTATGTTTTAACAAGGGGGGCAATCACTTTTCACACAGGGCCATGATGGTTTGGATTTTTTTTTACCTTCAATAATAAACACCTTCAATTGCATTTTGTGTTTACTTGTGTTGTCCTTGACTATTGTTTAAATTGGTTTAATGTTCCAAACACTTAAGTGTGACAAACATGCAAAGGAACAGTAAATGAGGAAGGGGGCAAACACTTTTTCACACCACTGTATGCCGCCTACAGAGCTTTGTCGTATCAGCAGCAGTTAATAGTTGAGGTACCCGAGAATAGGGGGCTTTGAGCTGGGTACAGGGCACCACATGCTGCTGGTTGTTCAGCGGACATTATGGTTAAGGTTAGGCGAAAAGCACTTGCCTGTCTTGATGCAAATTGACATTTAAAAGGTGCTTTAATGATGACTGGTGGGTCTGGGGGAAAGGGAATGTGCACGCACAACGCCTTGCTTCTCCTGGGAGGTTTAAGTGTCATGAACATGTCCTGCAGCGTAAACCCTAGCACCACTGGCTTAGCTTTATTAGCATAAAGAAATGTAGCCGCTAAGAATCTAATAGCAGGGCTTGAACACACTGTTTTAGGACAGTTCCTTAAGTAATAAGTGGGAAGCAATAAAAAAAAATATATATATATATATATATATATATGCTAATCTGAAAATTGATTAGATCCATGACTTGTAACCGTGATCCGATCTGAACCTTGAGTTTTGTGATCCGTTGCACCCCTACTCAGATATGCAAGTGTTTGCCACAGTTACAGCCTACAGATATTGTACAATATCAATGTCATGTTGCTTTTGAAGTAGTCCATAGCAATACCGTTTTCTTTCAATGCACTGAACTACAGCGTGTCAGTTATTACAGGGACAACAGTGATAGTCTTCTCGTACCTGGATGTACTCTGTGAGTGTATTGAAAACCTGCTTGGCCACATTGATTGCCTTGGAGAAATTCCTCTGGCCCTGGTCGTCAATAACATCTTTACCAGAATAATACCAATAGAAATCACTGATAGACTCCTGGAGAGGAGTCCGGGTTAGTAGGGGAGGGGGAGGAAGATGAGGAGAAGAAAAGAAGAAAACAATGACAGTGATTAACATTGAATTAAAAAATGACAGCATCAGAAGTAGTAGAATATCACTGTGAAACAGAATCTTTGAAAGGGAAATGTATAGAAAAAGCTATAGAATCTTAAAATGTGAGAAAAACGAACCTGGGGGCATACGTATATGAGGCTAAATTGTTTTTTTAATTAACTATACTGATGTTTTTTTATTTTCAAACTTTCCATGTTGAAAGTAGATGGGAAGCAATCAGTCTTCAACTTTCAAATTTCCCTATCTATCGACAATAGTGTTGAAGCGTTTGGACCAGGCGTCTATTTCACAGCAGCAGAATTTATATATCCAGGATAACCGATAAAGCGAGGCTTGACCTAGTCTAATCAGTGCACCCTGGCTTGGTGCGTTTCACCAAGGCCAAGATGGGCTGAGGAAGAGAGACTAAGTGGACGGCGAGGTCGATCACAGATTTACTGATGCTATAAGTGAGAATATGCATTGCGCCTACTTTACAAAGAGTAAGCTTCCTATGAAAGCATGATGAAGAAACTGCAAGAGAAATTCCTGAACCGCCTGAAAGTGCAAGTAGCCTAGAAAAATAAAATATAGTCATAGTTATAGTATTTAATAAGTATAGACAATTAAATCATAATTATATATTTTGTTGTTATATTCAAGGAGTAAGGATAAACAAATTAACGGTTATAGCATACTGTTTGCCTTAATAGTGAGCAGAAGATAATGTTGGGAAATTTTGCATAAAAGATCAATTATAACCACTAATGAACAAGGCTAGAATATGATCCGCAAATAGATATCTCTCTCTCATATACTGGCTAAAATATAATTTTCCTAAGTAACATTAACTTCCACTGCTCTCTTTTTAGGCAAAGTTTACTACAGTTTGTGCAAATGACAACTAACTTTAATCGTCGGTCCGCTTCTGCCACGTTTTTTAAAAGCAACATAAGGTAAAACCCACTGCTGAGTGAACAGAAAAAGCCCCAGGATTAATACATCCTGGCTGTAAGCCTGGTCAGTGACAGGCTAGCTGCACAGAATAAATAGCCAAGGTAACTTGGCTGCCTCTGCTTTCATGAGCCAAGGCTAAATTGAGCCGAGATAGCGAGAAAACTCTGGTTTAATCTGCTGTCTAGGGTTGGTGAAATAGCCTTTTGGACGATTTGTTGTCAAGGGGTGGTTAAGTTCACACTGAACTGTCCTTTCAAAGCACTTAGTCAAAGTTTAATTCCTCTTAACTGAATGAGTTACATGTTTTTTATTTTATTTTTTACAATGTACGAGAACTGTCTGACGCTGTGAAGACTCTTAATTTTAGTTTCAACCTAGGAAATATGTCCATACAAAATACTTCCTTATGAACCTGCAGTAGTGAACAAAAGGAGCTAACCTGTACTCTGAGGAGGTAGTCAACAGTGGAAATAATGATGTTGACGGTTGTATTGTTTCCCGTTTGCGTCCTTAGGTAGTTCTGGAAGTCTGAAATAGGATATTTCAAAAGATTGCAATTTTGCACTTGTAAATTGTAAAATGAATAAATAAAATAGTGGTAAAATTTCTGTAAAATAATGCACAATATTTTATGTAAAACCTAGGACATCAGAATAAAATCCATATAGAGAAAAGCTTGTCGAGCCAGAAATGTGAAGAGGCATCTTCTGAGTAAATCTGCATTTAGCAGTGGGTTAATTAAAGGGATACTTTGCCGATTTAAATTACGCTCTTTGTCATCTTTGTGTGAAACACACTGCCCACACAAAGATGACACAGAGCTGAATTTAAATCAGCAAAATATCTTTAAGACATTGCATGTTCTTGACCGTTTGGTTAAAGAAATAAATTTCCCATCAATTTTTCAAACTGCAATCACACACTCTTTGTAAGGAAATAGTAATTAATTAACGTTGTAAACTCAACAATTATGGTAAATAAAGATGGGGTGCAACTTGAGTCCGTAGCCGGTAGAATGTGATCAAAAACCAGCGTTATCACAAACACCCTGCGCATTAATACATTTACCCTTAATTTAGATGCTCAGCCATATTCCTACTGACCGCAGTCATCATCAGTATGTGACAGAGAACTTGCAAACACACCTGAGTTGTGTCCTTCACAGAGCAGCTGCAGGAAGCGGAAAAGGTCACAGGTGAACTCATCATCCTGCATGACCTTCTCACCTGGCCGGAGAGAAGAAACACCCACACACACAAACAGACAACGCACATGCAGAAGCATATATGCACAAGCACATACATAGGTTTGCGCGCGGACGCGGACACACACACAACACACACACACACACACACACACACACACACACACACACACACACACACACACACACACACACACACACACACACACACACACACACACACACACACACACACACACACACACACACACACACACACACAAAAAGTCAGAAAGCAGACAACATATAGGAAAGCAGACAACATATAGGAAAGGGATAGACACACAAGAAGATGGACAGTGAAAAAGTTTTAAAAAGAGATGTGTGCTAATCCCCACATGTTTTCTTACAGTCAGTAAAAGGTGTAGGGTTATAATCATTGACTGTAAAATTTGTGGACAGAGCATGTGTGACGTCACCCTTTAATTTATGGAGATCTGCTGTCCGTCGTCGAGTTTGCCGTTACGAGCACAGCCATCCTGGTTGAGGATGTGGTGATTTTAGACGAGAGTGAGGAGAGAGGAAGGAGTCCTTACACTCTGTTACGTTACATACTTTTACTGGCAATCATAGCAACGCCCTAAAACACGCTTTGCTTTATCGCCGATTTTAAAATCAACGAGACCATAATTTAAAAAATGAAGATCATTCTGTGTTGCAGAAGACTTCAAACTCGCGTTTGAGACCATAAACTCATTATGAAAATATTTAGTGAGAAGTGTCTCACTTTCTCATAGACATTTATTGAAACCGACCTCCTTTCGCAACCAAAAGTGTCTCCCAGGTTTAAGGAGTCTCCCCCTGCAGGAATTCAGATCGAATGCAGGTTTAAGGAGTCTCCCCTTGCAGCAATTCAGATCAAATGCAGGTTTAAGGAGACTCCCCCTGCAGGAATTCAGATAGAATGCAGGTTTAAGGCAATTCTGCATTTGCAGCACATTGCCGAACAAGATGCGTTGTCCATTAATACAGTCTATGGTTATAATACACCACTCTGACCTAGCAAAAGTGTGGGTGTGGGTAAAGGCACCCACACCCACACACACACTTTGATGAACAGTAGGCAGCCATAGCACTTGGTGGACTGAAGAGGGTTGGTTTTTAAACTGCAGCATTTTACAGTCAGGACTGGATTTAGGCTGTTTTCATGTTTTCTCAAAAATGGTTTGTTTTTAAAGAAAAGGTGTTGGTTGCTTCTTGTCTTTGTAAATTATGCATAGATTACAAATACATTGAGGAAATTGAGGACAGCTGCTCTGACTGTGTTAAAATGCTGCTTTGAACCAAGAAATGCAAAAGGAAAAGAGGGTCAGAGAAAGGAAGATGAAACACTTTACGAAAAAACAGAACAATAACAGAATACATCCATACGATTTGACAACAAACTGGACTGGGCTGAGGGAGAAAAATCTGTAGATCTGAAACAAGACTGAAAGTGCAGTTTTCTTTCATAAGGCAGGCAATTCAGTGGATGTGCAACATTGTCTATAGACCACTTTTTCTAGTAGCCCAAAATGATTGAATGACTTGTGCTGACTTTTGTAGATGTCCACTTGTGTAATCGAAAAGAAAAAAAAAAGGTCTGATGCTCCTGCTAACAAATATCAGAAAGTAATTGTTATATGTTACTTTGTAGTAACAGGTTAAAATTTAACCGTGCATCTTCCACAACGGGTGTGTTCGGATTCAGGGGTTCCTGAAAATGTTCCTTCCACTACCAAACAAGTGTGAGCAGTTCACTTGCACAGCTAAAAATACGTTTGGGCTTCCCTCTGAGTCGCCAGACCTTTTTGAGGTCAACCGAAAGTCCTTCTCTCTGGGGACCCGAAAATAATTTTCTATTATTATAGTGAGTAGACTAACACTATATTTTTTATCAACAAAAAACGGTTCTATATTTCGTCAATGACAACTTATTTCTAAGAAAGTTGAAATTACTATTTGGCGATTCTGTAAAGGCACTTTCAGGCTTATTCCCAACACAGTGGTAAACTAGATGAAGGGAATATATTTTTCACAGTAGAAAAGAATAATGAGACAATATAAACGTTTTATCCCTTATAAATTAACAAGGATTATAAATAGGATTATGACAAATGACGAGGAAGTTAAGGATGTGGTGTAAAATAAATGTGAATAAAATGTCCTCTAGTCCAACAAAAACGTGAGGTTGTAAAAATATACACAGTATAATGCACGACTACAACTATAACCATAAATTCAATACTGGGGTGAAAATAAGTCAATGCATTAAATCATAAAATTAGAATGGGTTATTCAAATTGAGTCTTGTCACTGAAACAAAACAGTCATGAAAGACAGGTACACTGACTACAGACAACAGCTCAGCCAATAAACAGAGGAGGAGGGAGGGAAGAAGGAAGGATTAGAGTTCACCCCATCCATTCAGAGAGCAGCATGGCACAAAACAGCCACTTTAAAGTCCAACAACACTTAGCAAAAAAGAGGAGAGGTGGACCAAACAAAACGGATGAAAAGGTAAGAGATGAGAAATTAGCAGGGCGGCAACCACTGGCAATTTATGTCTTTCTGATTTTTTTTTGCAGATGAATCTTTATATAAAATACTTTAAAATCATTCATTGAGAATTACATTCTTTAGCATTACACTTTCTTAAAGCTGTTATAAAACAATTAAAATGTAATTTTTTTTACACTAATACTGAATGCCCTGATCTTTTTTGTCTCAATGTAAGATCAGCTGTACTATAACAGTTCAATAAATCATATTCATTGTAATTTTTAAAGATATTTTTAGGCCTTTATTTGACAGGACAGCTGAAGACATGAAAGGGTAGAGAGAGGGGGAATGACTTGCAGCAAAAGGCCGCAGGTCGGATTCAAACCCGCAGCCACTGCGACGAAGAGTAAACCTCTACATAAGAGCGCACGGTACTATCCAGCTAACCAGGCGCCCATATTCATTTTATCGACCTAAATCAGCATCAATGAAGCTATAACACCTCTCAGTAACTTCTAGTTCCTACCGGTTGCGTTATGGCGGGGGAGTCATTAGGTTTCCGTTAAAGTCAATGTGTGTATTTCCACTGACTGCGGAACGGCTGCGTCCAGACTCCGTCCGAGCTATGGAGATCCCCAGCCCTCCTGAGCAGATACGCAGAGCTGCTATTTTTGCCAATGCCGGAGAACTCCACGGCAATTCAGCACATGGCAGATAAATAAATGAAACAGCTTGTTTATTTTCAAAATAAAATAGACCGTGCTCACCGCGGATCAGATCTCCCTGCACTCCACCTTGAAAACACAGCACAGACTTGTTTACCCTCTACTCCTCTAAATGGAATCAAACTGTTGTTGGTTAAGTGGTTCTATTATACGTGAATTCCCGAGATCTTGTGGGTCATCGTGACTTCAGCTGTCAGTCATGGCCCCAGCCGTTCTGCAACAAATCCAAACCTGGTGGGTGTTGATGGATGCCGGAGCACGGAGCCAATCCGCAGCCGTTCTGCAACCGGTGGAAATTGGGAGTAACAGCAAAACTACATCCTCTAAAAATCTACACCTTTTTAAAACGGTTATAAATTGAACATTATAAACTTCCTGAAGGGAGCATTTAGACTGGTAACTTAAACTGCACTAGTTTTAGAAAGCGTTATGCAATAAACTGGAAATTGAGTTTATTGCGTGCTAACAAAAGGTTCCCAAATATGCATTTAGTAGACACAGAACCAAATTTGCATATGTGTGGAGTTGTGTAAATGCTCCATTTTGTTCCCCCAAAATCTCTAAAGGTGCTGTTTGCTGCTGAGTAGGTAGTTTCCAATGGGTCTACCAGAGCGTTTTCTCTGAAAACAGCTGCCGTATGCAACGTTGACTAGAGACCAAAACATCCACGTTGCTAACTGTAAAACCAAAATGACGAACTAAAAGACGCTAAAATGCCATAATACGTAGTCATTTGATCCATTTAAAAATGCAAAAAGAAGTGGAGGCTTAATCTACCATTTTGGTAGGCTGATTGTGGTATTTTTGTATTCATTGCAGCCCTTAGACAGCAAGTCAGAAAGGACAGAGATAGAGGCTGAGAACACAGATGGGATTGTACACATCACAACGGATAACAACCACCACAATAACCATCTCCATTACTAAGACAAAACAACCAGCTGATTTTAAGTTGACTACATGACCCAGAGGGTAAAGGCGGAGGATGGTAAATATTAGTAATATTTAGAATGTGCCAGATACTGTACAAATCCTGAGAGGGAGGCATACATGGGTTCAGGTTGTGACACTAACTACATTTCTACTTCTGTGCCTGTACATGTCTGGATTTTTAAATCTTAACATCTATATGCTGTATTCAAAAGAAGTCATCATAATCATCATCAGTTTGCTTATTGTGAAGGAGGAAAATGTGAAACATTTTACTTCAAAATTCAGAAATGGACTTTAAAGACCTTAAACAGTATAAAATGACAAACTACAAAAGCAACTAGAGAACAAGTTATAATTAGCCTAGCAAGAAAAAGAGAGATTAGAATGGTGTGGGAAGAAAAAGTAGCTACAAGCACAGAGCAGGTAAGGACGAGGTCTGAAGGTCTACACTCAGGACCTGGACAGAACTGACACAACAGCTATCCAACCAAAGTGAGAGAGACTGAGACGGAGAGAGAGCGAGAGAGATATAGGGAGCGAGACCAACCAACACACAAGGAAATGGCAGAAGGCATAATTACCACGCTCATGAGTGATGACTGAGGAAGGGAAGAAGGTGCAGTAAACCAAAATGAGAAAAGGAAAACAGGGGGGAAGAAAGAAAGAGAGAAAGAAAGTAAGAAACAAAGAAAAATATTACATATAGGGAAACGAGATTTAAAAAATCCCGAATTTAGTTGTTTGGTCAACATGGAAAAGAAATTATGCGTTGACAGAAAACCTGTACAGCTCAGTAAAACTCAATAGGTGTTATCTACATTAAATATAATATATTAAAAATATAAAAAAATCAAGACCTTGTGCCTTTTTGCTTGTCTGATTGTGGACGTGCACTCGCAGTGAACCGGTCTAGTTAATAAGGCCTTTTAAAAAGCAGGTAAGTTTGTATTTACAAGACAAGGATGAGGAAATTTTGATTACAAAAACATTATCAGCTGTGCCATGACTAGCATTATGCTATAATAGGTGCAGTAATGATTAAAACAAAGTCAGATTTAGTAATTACTGGTAGATCAATCCTGGAAGTGGATATAGACTAGTCCAATCTGAGTTCTCTGTTGCATGACTAAAACTATTGTTGAACTTACACATGTTCCACCAAAACAAATTCCTACCGGAGGCTATTTTCCAGCGGCACCGTCATTGTGTCCAGGGCTTAGCGCACTTGTGAGTGGTTTATTGAATTGCCATTCAATGAACCAGAGCACGTTTTTCTCCCATCCCAGAATGCTGTCTGGACTAGCCAGACCCTCCTACGCGGCGCTGTGGAGGAAGGTCTGGTTATGCAAGACTAATGTTACTGTAATATTATTACTTTCCCTAGTAAATAGTAGTGTAATGGATTACATTTCCAAAACAGTAAGTATATTACAGTTAATAATCCAAGTAATGCAACGTTTCTGCTTAACCAGAACACAATTTGTCCAAGGTAAGCGATCTTACACCGTGTTTAGTCGCCGCTGAAGTACGCAATCTGTTAAGTCCTCTGATCAGTAGTCTGGCCATTCATATATAAAGCACATTTCTCTGCACTGGTTAAAAAGCAATTCTGCTCCTCTGCACTTTTCTATTCACACATAAAGGGCCCAAGTGTAAATTCCCCATCTTGCGCCCACGTCGTTTAAAATACAAATGCACTTGCGCACAGCTGGTCTTACGGGGAGGTGTGTGCCCCTAAGCTGTGTGTGTATGCGTATGTGTGTGTGCTAGTCTTTTTCACTCACTGTTAATACACAACAGAGACATTAAATACACAACTGCAATAGGGTGCTTCTCAGGATAATATTAACATACACTGGGTCATTTAAATCATTTGAACACCTTCAGCAGGTGGTTTTCTTTGATGAGGCACAGTCTCTTATAACATCGGGAAGATTTGTTCCATAATCTATACACATTTAGGGTGTATGCTCTGCAAACATGAGGAGTAAAATATTCATGTTTAAGTGAGGTGAAATGAAATTATGACAGGAAGTCAGAAATGTCTTAAAAACACCTTGAATGTCATTGCTGCACCTGTTGTAACATGATGATAACTTGCGCACCAACTTATGCATAAACAATTCCTCATAATTACCTACAATTATCCAGTTGTCTGTTAGTTTGCAAGCTATGACTGTATTTTACAGAATAGTCAAACAAAGGAGAATTTTGATTTTAGAATTGAATTTATAAAAAAGTATCAGTCTAAATGATTGTGAACATTTGTAACAAAGGTATACACACATAAGATGTAACAGGCAAATCATAAGCACATACACATGTACACTAGGAAATCATACTTGAAAATGCATATGGAAAACAGGTAGAACTGCATAACCACTTGATACAAATCAACAAATTGCTCAACCAAAGTTATGGCAGCATAAATGGGACAAAGCAAGATAAAGAGTGATGATTTTTTTTAAAAAGAGTGCTTTCGTGTCTTCTTGGGAAACACTTATATTTGGCAATAAAAAAAAGAAAGAAAGAATCTACCTTAGAATGAAACCAATGGTTTTAGCAAGCAGTGATTTTTATATGAGGCTTTAAATGTACTGTACCATCCTTAGGTCAATTTAAGTGACATTTGAGAATTTTACCTGCACCTGGTGAAGAAAAGCATTTTAACATCAACAGACTATATGTCGTCGGGAAAAAGAAATATTCATAAAACCTTTATTTCTACTGCTATGACCATTAAAAAATGTAAACCAATGCTTACCTGATCCCTCCTCTGTCACCATTCCCAGTCCTTCTGCTTTGTTCTGCCTCTCAAATGCATTTAGATCCAAAACACTAAAAAAAAGAAAAGAAATCAATGGTGAATCTCTGTCCTGTTGTGCTCTCTTCCCTGACCTTGGCCCTTATTGAGCCCTGTTGTTATTAACCATTAAAATGTTTAATGTTAACTGTTCCTGTATGCAGCAAAAACATTATTGTACAGACAAATAGAGGCAAATATCAATACAAATATTTGGTTATTTAAAAATCCGATATGCCAATATATCGGAAAATACATTTTTTTTAAATATCCAGAAACGTGTTACATAAACAGATTTCCATAACATTAGTTATTTGTAGTTATTTATGAGTTCTCAATAAAATAATATGATAACAATTTGTTTTACTGTCACAACAGTACAGAGGAAAATCTAAATTCTAATAAATAGAAATATATAAAAAACTGACTTATTTTACAAACTTAAGATATGATATGTGTTTTTGTTCAAAGGACTTTAAAGTTAACATTAACAACAACAACAAAATCAGCATTGCCAACAGGGACGTTGTAGATCGCCCTCTGGTGGACAGACAATGCAACGCCAACACAACATGGTTGACACTCCGTTTATGTTTTTTAATATTCATTCATCAGAATCATTTATTTGTATCGTTTATTTGTATTAGAAATTATTCTGATCTAAATGCATATAGAAAAACAAATACGGCCATTATAACTGCCAATACCGATAGATCGGGAAATGCCTGATATCAGCCAATAATATCGGCCTGCCGATATACTGTATTGGTCAGGCTCTACAGACAAATATCACTGGATTACTTTGATGCTTTGACGTTTACCTGCAATGGATGTAATAATGATCTTCCGCAAAGTCAGACTGAATCTAGAAATTTGGGCATCCTACCCGTGTGTTTAGATTTGACCTCAACTCAGAGAAAAAGCTTAATTTTGATGCAATCTGGCTCTGGAGTTGTTATCTTAAGCGCCTCCATGAGCTGTATCACAATCACTGCTGCAGCTTCAAATTATTATTATTATTATTAATCCTTTATTTAACCAGGAAGTTGAGATTCCATTGAGACCATTGAGCTTCAGAATCTCTTTTACAAGAGAGACCTGGCCAAGGTAGCAGCCAAATCACAACACATACATAAACATGTACACAACAAGTTACATTTTCAAGGTAAAAAAAGTACAAAATGTTAAAAAACACAATACAAATACTGAGCATGTTGGAGAGCGGTCTTAACAGCTGGCTTAACTACAATCACTAAGTGTTTCTCTGTAATGGGCCCTGTAAACAGGAACCCCTGCCAGGCCAGAAAAGTATTTTTAATGCCAAACATAAAGGCAATTATCTATTGCATTTCCCCTATATTCATTCTGCAGCAGTGCACCGCTGTGAACTGCAGTGCCCCACTGCCGTGAGCCCATAAACAAGGCAGCAAGGCAACAGTCTATGCTTAGTTCGCGCCTATTACAGCATAATGTTGCTTCACAATGAAACAGGGATATAAATGAGACGGTCCACAAAGAAATTCAAATAATCTGATTTATTCTTCACTCTCACTATTGGTCATAACCAGATGATGTCTGAAATGTGCATGTCAATACAGTCACTGAGACTTGGATTTTTTTAGTTTCTTTTTAAGTGCATATATTCTGCTCATTTTCAGGTTCATGATTGTATTTTGAGGTTGTACCAGAACAGGTTTACATGGTTTCATTTTCAAAAAACACCATACTTTTGCAGTACTGCATATTGCTAGATCCTGTTTTCACCCTGTGGGTTTAGGTCTCTGTTTTAGCTACAGAGTGAGACATCTCACTTGTTTTAGCTACAGAGTGAGACATCTCACTTCTATACTATCTTTGTTGGGAGTCACACATGCTCAGTAGCTAGGTAAGCTCCCATCAGCAAGATAACTCTTTCTCAAGCTTTGGTCAGTGCAAGGCAGAATTAGCTGAGAGACTTCTTCTAGACAAGGGCCACTTGTGGGATACCTGCAGAACAGGAACAGGAAGTAGTTCCTTTGGAGATTCTGGTCAACTAGTTAGCCGCCTCGCCTAATGAGGTAGAAAGCCATGCATATTTTGAACAGCTCACCCAGAGACTGAAGGCAGAGGACACTTAGAAACTATATCTCACTCAAAACAGCATGGATAGTTTTTTTTCCAAGTTTGTATGCATGTTTTTTTTTCATAATATTGGCACTTTAAATTTTTAGCTAAATGGACTTGACTGCTCTTTAAGTGAGCCAGCCAAAACCCCAGTTAATACCCAGTGAACAACCCACCTGTGCTATGAAGACATTGTAACTATACAGTATGTGTTTCGGTCTTAAAACAAGAAGAGTTTGTAGTGTTACCTGCATGACTGCATCAGACCAGCCAGACTCTGAAAAAAGCCCACATCTTTTTTGTCTTTCAGATAATCCAACATTTTCTGTCAAAGAGACAGAGAAAACCACAAAGGACAATGAGAGACAAGAGTTATATTTCAGACCAAAATATGCTTTAAGACAAGTAGAGGAGATGGACACAATAATATAAACAACTATATGGTATGGTCTTAATTCCTCATTAAGAACAGGATCTCAACAAACCCAATACACTTTACAGGAATACTGGATTTGTTTGCATATTGTACACGTGTTCTTGATATTCAGTTCAATGCAACTGGCCTGCCAAAACATGGACAATACCTTTACTAAGCTCACAATGTCCTGGTTTGTTGAAAGAAATCTGTAAATTCAATCATAGGTTAATTATTCTCATAATTACAGTAAATGTTGTGTTGTACTGGATGACATTATACTGAGAGGTGAGATTTATCTTGTCTTCTCTATTTACATCCATTGAGAGGACATTATATTAGGAACCCCTTTGAAGATTATACAGTCCAGTATGACACCATAAATTACTATGACCTCAAAACTAAAACACACAATCTAATTAACAGCTCTATAAAGGTTGATATTACATGTGGTAAATGTCTTTATTGTGTCAATGGAAAATTTAGTTTTTGGTTGGTATGTTATTTGTTGTACGTTTATTGTTCTCGGGCCCCCTTCGAAAAGCTTTTAGTAGCTTTTCTGGGGTTCCCCATTTCATGCGGCCTGTATATGATCCATTGCACCTCATGAAATTGTGTTTAAATATACAATGATGACGTGTGAAATAAACAAACAAACAAACAGTGGCTATGACACATGCCTTTGGTGTGTGAGATCTGGGTTAGATTCCTACTGCGATACATCAACCAAAGTGTCCCTAAGCAAGACACTCAATCCCTAGTTGCTCCAGACGCTTGCAACCTCTGACCTATACAGCAAAATTGTCACTTTGGATAAAAGGGTCAGCTAAATGACATTTTACAACTGAGCAAATGGAATGGAGACAAATGGAAACAGCAACAAAGAAAGATTCATAATAAAACTGCTATGTACATGACAGAAACTAAAGTAACTGGACACTGAAATACCTGCTGTACAGTAGAGTTTCCTCCATTGAGAATAGCTATGCCCAGCTTCAGAGTAGAGGCCACCATGGGACCCATATCACCTGGTGAAGAGGAAACCACACACAGAGAAAACAACTGGACACTAGTTCTTCACATACCAGGTATCAGGGTCATTCCAATGTCCGTCTCACCCAATGAGGAACGAATGGACTTTTACATGTAATAACTTACTCCCCACTCACACGCAGAGAAGTCTGCAACATATGGCAATACAACCAGTCTACAGACCCAATCACAATGTAGGTTTAAATTAACATCTGGATGGAAAACTCCTAAGTCCTGCACATGCAACTGAATGGCACTGATTGAATGGAGACAATGCACAACTGGATATACTCTCTTCCAAAATTTGTTTTATGCTTTCATATCTCAACAGTTTGACCAACGTTAGCTTTAATTTACAAATTAAGCCACAGACTAAAGAAAATGACACCACCCAAACTAGCAGTCAGTCCGACCATTGGTCATAATGATTTGATGAAACGTTATCCCTGTTACTGATTAGTTATTATCAATATTTATCCTGTAAGAATATGTCCGTAAATGTTTGAATTGTCCATAGTTGTAATGGACGCTAAATGTTTTTTAATTTGTAAAGAGGTTTTGGGGTTGTGCAAAGTAGCACGTTAACATTTCAGTTTACACCCATATGCTTGAACATGAGCACTGAAAGCGGCTATTTAGCACAATCATTCAAATAGCAGTGTTACAGTGCAGCAGTTACAGTGGAAGGCAGGACCTACCTTTGCTAGCGCTGATGGTTTGTAGCACCATCTCCGCAGCTCCTCGGTCATGCAGCCGAGCCTGCTGATACAACAGCTTTTGCTTCTCCATCTCTTTCTCCTATGTATGTGAAACAAGACACACGTCTGACAGGCAGCAGCATACACGTTTACAGCCAAGACCATCATAGGGACTGACAGACAGACGTCGTGAGCAGCTGATCACTTACTTCAAAACTCTTCACTTCCTCTCCATCCTCATCTTCTTCATCATGACAACTCTGAAGGAGGGAAGAGTGATAAAAATAAGAGTTACATGTGGACAGCAGAGGGAAAATGTGTTGCAAAAAGGACTATTGTCATCCTGTGATAATCCAGCTAATTCACTTCTAAGTACAGTAATGAAACATGTTCTAGTGCTGGTTTTCAGTAGCTGGTACCTTAGCCATGATGTCAGCATAGGCCATGTAGAGAATATCCTCATCCAGTTTACTGCAACACAAAACACACACACATTTTTATTATTATTATTATACCATTGACTCAAATTACTCAGGTTATGTGACGGGTCCAGTGGTACTGCTGCAAAGAGCAGATATAAACAAGTGAGTTGAACATCAGTCAACAGTCAGATGGATCCACATACTTTTTTGGCAGAGATAAAGTTTGACTGGACAGATAGAAGACTGCCATATTTTACCAATAAGGATGCAGTATGTCAGCGGTTCCCAACCCTTTTCTGCAGGGCTATGTTGGAGCACAATCATGAGCTACAACCTTGTATTTTACATATAACTACAAGAACCCACCACTTCTCTGTGAGGGCTGTTCTGCTGAACAGCTGAATGAGCTGATGCAGAGGATCAATGTGTTTTTGCCCCTCCTCTTCCTCTGACGGCTCCTGGACCCCCGGTTTCTAAAATAAACAAACATTCACAATGACAAAGACTACGGTAAACACTGAAAAAACAACAGCCTGAAGGACTATTAAGGACAACTTAAAAAAATAATTCCATTGCAAAAAACGTACTGCAAGGTCCTCTATCAGTTTATCCTCAAAGTAGTGTTCCTCTGCCTCAATCCAGGTCTTCTCATAGCCCTGCAGGAACAAGTTGACAGCCCGGTGCCTAGTTTGGGGGACATACGGTGGGATTAAAAACCAAGTCTTTCTTATTAGATATAACACATCCACAGTATACGCATGTACCCACTGTATACGCTGTACGTGTGTGTTGTGTGTGTATGTGTGTGTGTGTGTGTATGGGGAAGGGGGGGTAATTATACCTGGGCAAGTTATAGAGCGGTGCCATCCTGAAGCAAGCCACCACTGCTCTCTTCCTCTGTTTAGACAGCAGTTTGTGCCACACAGCCTTCTTACTGCGCTGAGGATGTTCAACCTAAACACACAGACTGAACCACTCAGTACTAGAACTTTAGAATCTTCCTTCATAACAAAACTGTTAATAATCTAATAATATTTTAATAATATTTGATGTATTGCTTACATTCAGCAAACTATGAATATTTACTACCCTACTCAGGCTTATTCATTGCCAATGCCACTATCACTATGTGTTTGTTGTTATACGTTCTGTCCACTGGAGGGACTTCAAATATAGCCTCAAATGGGCATCTACTTCATGGCGTATTGCATTTCTGGCGAATTGGTTTTATACGTTCATGTTCAACAAAGCACACACAGTGGCAAAAATACAAATCAACAGAAAACTCCGGAATTAAGCATCTTCTGACAGGTGTAGTGAAACGGTGCTGTTGTAAAGGATCAAGGGCTCGTTTAACACACTGACTTTTTAGAAAACACAGCCTAGACGTTACAAACAGAGTTAGCCACCATGCTAATGGCATTGATAACTACGGAAAAAAGTGCTGTCTCTACTTTTTTAGTGGTTTATTGGGGAGTGTTTCTGGCAAACTTTTACAGCTGCTAGAGGTTATTTTATGCAGTCGAAGCGGACTTTGACAGCTGTAGGGCAGCTAACATCAGTTGTCTCCATGAAGCTCCCAGCTTGGCTCCTATAACTAGCGATGAGTTGGGACAAAAGAACAAGTCAAGTTCTCCATCCATCAGTTTTCCATCCTCTTTTTAATTCGTAGCCGCAGCCTGTTACTCTCTTTACGATGTGACAAAAGCATTTCCTTTTCAAATGTGGGTAGGCCAAGGCGAGAAGCGCTTAAGTCACTGGGTCATTCACAGACTTTCTTTGGATGCAGCACACCGTCTACAGCCCATATAGCTTACATCTTTATGACAACTTGTTAGGAGAAAGGAACTCTGTATCGACGACAATTCATTTGGGGGATAGCTCCATTGACACTGGAAGAGCCACCAGATGTCCACCACATTCCACTTTCTTTGTGTTGGCGCTCTTAACTCCTGTGCACTATGGTTACCGTATTTTCCGGACTATAAGTTGCTCTGGAGTTGCATCAGTCAAAAATTGCATCATGAAGAGGGAAAAAAACATATAATTTGAACTGGACCATAAGTCCCATTTAATTAAAAATTAAATACAAATAAAAATACAAGACCAAATAAAAATCCTAGACCAAGAACAGACATTTGTAACACAGAACAATAGGCTGAATACAGTAGGTGTCCGGTATGTTAACATAACACATTAACAGTTATTCAACTAAACAACAGCACACTACCAGGGCGTGCAGAAGTAACAGTTGTCTTTAGGAGCAGCATGTAGTTGTCACAAGCCGAGACCGCCCTCTCGTGGCTATAGACGGTTTTCATTAGGAATTGAAATTTAAAAACATGTTAAATTATGTTGATATAAAAGTTGCACCGGACTATAAGTTACAGGACCAGCCAAACTATGAAAGAAAGTGCAACTTATAGTCCAGAAAATACGGTAACTGCTCCTCCGATTTCTGCAGGATAAATCCAGACAGCTAGCTAGACTATCTTTTCAATCTGAGTTTTCTGTTGCACGATTAAAACAACTTTTGAACAAGCACATGTTCCACCAAACCTTCCCGAGGATAATTTTCAGTGGCACCGTTATTGCGTCTGGGCCTAGCACCGCCCAAGACGATTGTGATTGGTTAATAATAAATGCCAATAACCAGAGCACGTTTTTCTCACAAACCTTGACTGCTGTGTGGACTAGCCAGACCTTCCTCCTTAGTGCTGTGGAGGAAGGTCTGGCGATGTAAAAGGGCATTTGGAAACATCATTGTCTTCAAACAACAGACATGCTTGTGTCTAATTTTGCAGTTGGGGCAACTTTAAAAATGACCAATCACATTAGCTCTTCTGCAGGCCAGCTTCCAGCTTCTCCGATAAAAGCTGGTCTTCTTCAGGAGGACCACATGTGTATAGTAAATCCACTCAAATATGATAACATACACACACAAACAAACAAACACACCTGGTCTAGGTGGAACAGGACATGAGCAATCTCCAGGACTCTCTCCACAGTCTTCTCTGGGTCTGAGGTGTCCTCATAGTGATTAGGAAGGTCTCTGTATAGAGCCATCTGCCAACGAATAGCTGGGTCCTCCAGCTGTACAAGACACACACATACAGTCACTTTGGACATCTATTCAAATGTTTGTCGAGACTGTGCCCTTTTAAAAAAAAAAAAGATTTTTATGGGCATTTACGCCTTTAATGATAGCTCAGGCACAAAAGGGGAGAAAGACAGGGAAGACACGCAGTTAAACCGTTACAGGTTGAATTTGAATCCTGGACTTTCGGCATTGAGGAATTAACCTCTGTACACGTGCGCCTGCTTTACCAACTGAGCTCAACGGCCTCACGGCTGTGCACCTCTATAAGCACTCAGGTCAAATATACATTTGGTGGATTTGAGGTAGATAGTGAACGAAATTTTGGAGCCGTTACGAGATGAATGAATGATATTTTATTGATGTGTGTCCACACAGAATGACACAACACCAGAGTAATTTAATTCACAGCTTCCGCTCCAATGTCCACACAACATACTCTACTTTGCAAAAAATAAAGAATAAAGAAAACATATTACAGAAGTTACAACACTATTATAACCCATTAATTGTCCAACTATAACCAAACTTGTCATACATGAACAAAAGCCACAGAAACATAAATGCATAAATTAATAAGTAAATAAATAAATAACAGGTAATGTCACTTTCAGACAGACAATGATAAATACAAAGCCGTCTTTCTTGTAACCCTTGCTTATGCTAAAAAAGTTTGAAAATAAAAATGGTTTAGGTAAAAAAACAATAACTAATAGGTCTATATCCTGCCTCGTCTCTTTCGTTGAATTATATAGCTAGAGTACCCGAGTTGGTTACTTGCTTAAACAAAAAAGCCAGTCAAGTGATCCCGATGTGTCCTGGTTAACGCCGCTAACGTTACTGGTTATCTGTTTACAATGTATAGCTTGTTCAGCGGCCATTGCCGACATTGGTGAGTTATTTGAAGCCAAGAGAGGGGGGGCATTTTTTTGGTTGGGTAGAATCATATTTTGTAACAGAATATGCTACAGGTTGAATCTGATCTCCACAGATTCTCATTCATGTACTGGAAGTAGAAGGGGGTGACTTCGGCCACTTGTTCGTGACCTCCTACTTCTGAATGTATCGAATGGAACACTCCGAAGCGTATACTGCCCCCATCAGTTCCGGAAGAGGCGCAGAACCAGTGCCGCTAACGCTGGCATTGTCGCAAAGGGGGTATATGGTGCATTAAAAAATGGGCATTGTCGCGTTTTGTCATTTTAGAACCAGAAGGTATCGATTCTTGTGACATCCCTAGTACCAACCCTTTTTAATTCATCTGTTGTGTAAATATAAAGCATGACGTCATGTTCAGTTTATCCTACTGCAGTAGATTGATTGTGTTATTAAAGCTCAAAGTATTCTTACCTTTCCTTGTAAATGGAGATTGTTCCTGATGATCTCTCGTACTTCATGCTCTGTGTCTTTCTGTGAACAGAGTAAATGTACGCTCCATTGTGAATCAAAGTTAACCATTAGTAAGGACTACTAGCCAGTCAGAAGGAGAGTATGAGGGCGTGACATGTTAGCACTTAGGCGAGCATTATAACGTGCGTTACAAAGTGAAGAATGTTTGTCTCTGAAGTAAAGGCTGGACTACAACAGAGCTTTTTGGAGCCGTTTGTTTACAGTGTTTTCTGTTGGAGATGGTAAGTCCCTTTGGGCATTTTTACTTTTTAAACCTATAACTTGAACAAAAATGATATGTAACACAATAAAGGAAACGGAAAAAGCCAAAATGTCACCATTCTTAGAAGATCTGGCAGAGCTTGGTGGGTGGAGAGAGAGAGAGAGAGAGGTGCGCTCAGAAGAGCCAGAACATTTAGACACCAACAACCCAGTTGGCATTCTCTGATGGGTATCTTTGGGATATAGATTGTCAGCAGAGGCAATTACTTCTTCTTCTTCTTAAGCCGTATAGTGTCGATGCAACACATTGGTTTTTAAATTTATTTTTTATTTGCTCCCAGAATTGATTACCACCGCTATGGTTGCAACAGAAACAATAGGCTACCACAACAAAGGTTTATGGAATGCACAAGTGTAATAGATTGGGACGGATTACCTATACTAATGATAATAATTATGATAATATTCTGCAATGTTTTATTTCCAATCAAGTAATGTCATAATTTTGTATTGCCCCCAAAATAAAAATAGTGGAGGCTCTCCGAGACCATTATTACCTCTTAAAAAGAAGCAAAATGCTCTAGTCCACCTGACATGATCTGAGCCAAGTGACTGCTGGTCTTCTGTTGATGCGTGCCAACGTGCCTTGAGTTGACAAAGCAACGTTCTTCAAGAAAGTAATCTCGGGGTCACAAAAAAAAAAGAAAGGGAAAGAAAGCTAAGTGAGGGAAAACAACAGTTTCTTCCAACAGAAAGGCAAGGAGCAGAATCACAACTATTCAAGCTAATATTAATGACGCAGAAATTTTGAATTTTGAAAAAGTATGTTTTGTATAAAATATTGCCAACAACACTCACCATAAAAATAAGCTAAAAAAATGTGTTTGTCGAATACACAAATGTCCAAGAATAAATCTCATAGAAACAATAGCTCCAAAGTTCAGTTAAAAACTACTACTCTATCAAAACCTCGCATTTTAAATGTCGATCTTGAAATATTTGCAGAAAATCAACCACTTGCATGATTTTTGCATGAATAAAACTCTATGCTTCTTTAGCGTAATGGCTGCAGACATGTTTATTTACTGTGTGATGTTAGCTATATGACAAAAATTCATCTAATCCATGAGTGAGACTGCAAACCAAAGCCCACAGACTGCAGGCTGGCTAGTGTAAAGTTAGGGAAAATATAAATATTTTGTTGTGTGAATAATGTGCAGCCAAAATTATGTTTCCTGTATTGTATATAAATTGGTGCCATTAGGGAAATGTTCTATAACCTTAGCAAACAGTTTTTTTATTTTTGTAAAATAAATGTTTCCTTTTTGTACCATTGTAACTGTGTTATACTGCTCAAAAGACATTTAGGATCTATTCTTGCTTCTGGCCATGGTTGGAGCAAAAAACGCTCAGAAATGGCTTGGTGTTTAGAGGTCAAGCTAATAATTCTTTAGATTGAAGGCTTACAGCAAGGAATCCAGCTTGATATATATTATAGGCCGGAACATAAACTATTATCAGCATCATGGCTACAATGTTATATGACATTATATCTATCAACATTACCTAGCAAAGCTTAAAGGTGCTCTAAGCGATGTAACAATGATTTTAGGCTAGAACCTTTATTGTCATATACAGTAAACATCTGCTCACTATCTGCTAGCTGCTTGTCCCCAGGACACACTGTAAAAAACATCTCCTCACTATCTGCTAGCTGCCTGTCCCCAGAACACACTTAAAAAAACATCTCACCATCTGCTAGCTGCCTATCCCCTGAACACACTGTAAAAAACATCTCCTCACTATCTGCATGTCCCCTTGAACACACCGTAAAAAACATATTCTCACTATCTGCTAGCTGACTGTCCCTTGAACACAATTTAAAATACATCTCCTCACTATCTGCTAGCTGCCTGTCCCCAGAACACACTATAAAAAAGACGTGGTTTATAGAAAACCCAGGGTCTACAAACGGCAACAAAAACAAACTGTGCCAACTTGCACAACAAACCATTACAGACAATTACCAACGAGAAGGATTTGGGGGTGAGGGCTAGGGGTGTTAGTGTGCAGAAGCACAGAAGGTAGGGATAGGTGGCGGGATGACGAGCAGGGAGGGGCAAGCAAGTCTTGTTTTGTTTGAAAATACTTAAAATATCAAAAAGAAGTAACGTCACCCAACATCGCAAAGAGCACCTTTAAGGAAATATTAGTCCCCCTTATTTTCAGAAACAGCTACAGAGAGTGCAACAGTGGCAGATCCCTCATAATTTCCTAATGTTGAAAATGTGAGACAACGTGAGCTCTCAAAAAGTTGCAATCATTTGTAGCATAAGCAGGCTAAGAGGAAAATATCAATCCTGTATGTGTCAAAGAGATTGTCTTGCTTGTCGTGTAGTACATAGTGAGCAAGATGAGGGAATAGAAGATGATGAAAGTGAAGGGAGCAAGGGGAATGAAGGTTGCTTTAATGATAGTGAGAAAGATGCGGAGAGGACACAAGAGGGAAATGCATTTTAAAAGATGCTTTAGCGAGATGGACCAAGAGGAAGGGGGCCCACAGAATCTGCTCATCCATTAGTCCCAGAATTATGTGCAACACCCCTGGTCATATGGTGCAAACACTGCTCCTTTTATTTAAACGTGCTTGTTGCTGGATTGGGAAAACCTGGGTTGATTTAACAAGTTAATAACTACCTTGTAGTGGACTGCAGTTGTTAGGTTTGGCGAAGCGGGGTAACAGATATAAATCCAGGGCATGTTGACCTTGCTTTGTAGTGTATTATGTAAGAAAACAAAGCACTTTCCATACTCTAATAGACTAAAGTGCGGTTTCTCCTACCTGGTTAAAGCGGTTCTTAGCCAGTGCGATGAGCTCGTGTTCACCGGGGGCACAGATGTTAAGTCCCACAGGCAGCAGGCGCTTCAGAGTGGCAACAATAAGACTCGTCTGCATCGAGTATCGGTCTCCCTTCCTCTTCATCTTCTTCCTCTCCTGGTCCGAAACTATTCCCTGAGGGAAAGTCAAACATCAGAAGACAAGGAATGCACACACGGGTCTACTAAGTGTGACGTTATGCTCTTCCTAATGTCTAAATGTGCACTGATACAAACACGTTTACAGTAGGGCTCGAAAGATTGGGCACCCCAGGTCAAAATTTGTATTAATGTGCACAAAGAAGTTAAGAAAAGATGGAAACATTTCATGAAAGTCTTCATGAAAGAGTCATTAGAATAAAACCTCTTCTACGTCCTCACCACAAAAAACAGCATTTTAAGTCTGCAAATGAACATAAACAAGCCTGATGCATTGTGGGAACAAGTTCTGTGGACCAATGAGGTTAAAGTAGAACTTTTTTTTGGGGGGGGGGGGGGGGGGGGAATCAATCATGCTTTGGGCTTGTATTGCAGCCAGTGGCACAGGGAACATTTCACGTGTAGAAGGAAAAATGGATAAAATAGAATTTTAGCAAATTTTGGATGCTGACTTGATGTCATCTGTGAAAAAGCTGAAGTAAAACAGAGGGCCGCTATTACAAATCGATAAAGATCCTAAACACACCTCAAAATCCACGGTGGATTACATCAAGAGGTGTAAACTGAAAGTTTTGCCATGGCCTTCATAATCTCCTGACCTCAACATAATTGAAAATCTATTGATAGACCTTAAAAGAGCAGTGCGTGACAGAAAGCCCAGAAATCTAAAAAAACTGGAAGACCTATGGAAGGAAGAATGGGCAAAGATACCTCAAACAAGAATTAAAAGACTCTTGGCTGGTGACAATAAGTGTTTCCAAGCTGTGATACTTGCCAAAGGGAGCAGTACAAGGTATTAACTCTGCAGGGTGCCCAAACTTTTGCAGACGCAATTGTTTTGTTACATCACTTGTTACATCACAAGTGTGAATGATGGAAATAAAATCCAGCACCTGGGGTGCCCAAACTTTCAAGCCCCACTGTAAACCTTGTTTCATTCCGATCCATGTGTCCATACCTTTGACATCTTACACTTAGTGTCAGTGATGAGGAAGGACATGTTGTTGATTTCATTCTGGACCACAAAGTTCTGCTCTTCTCTCTTGAAGTTCTGCAGAAAGACGACCAAATGGAAACCATTTATCACTCCACGCTCATACTGTTGTGCTGTCGGATGCTGTGTTAGCTTCAGAGCCTTGGGTTGAAAGTAAGATGTGTAAATACATTGTGATGGTCAGTGACAAGTGAAAAACTATGACCTCCACATCCTGTTCATTTAAGATTACATGCTGTACACAAGTGTAACTTGATTTTTTGGAGTGAGGTTAAGTTCTGCTAAGCAGCTACTGAATAAGAGTTTAGCCTTTTCCTCTCGGCTTAGAAAACCCTCTGTGGGTGACTGATATAGTGTTGTAATCCTGATTTACATACTCATTGATAACATATTTAATCCCTAAATATACAGGACACTTTTCTGTGCCTTCATATTCTGGATAGCTGTTCAAATGAATAACACAAAAATGTCTTCGACATCACAACCTTACGAAAGTCCTGACATCTCGTTTAAAGGCACAGTTTCTAAATATGGGCTGTGAGCATTTCTCCATTGCATTTTGATATATTCACAGCATTTATATAGCACCTCAACTTGCTTAAAGTCTATAATCATATTATAATCAAATAAGACATTGAAATCCCACTTTTTACCCTATGGGACCTTTACTACAACCCTTGGTGGTTTTAAGTGATGGCAATCTCTGACGGTCTGTTAGTTCAGTGGTAAATCACTTTGGTCCGGTCTGAAAAATCTCAACAAATAAATGATGTACAGACACTTAAGATCTCCAGAAGTCTAACCGTACTGACTCAGGCGCCCGGATAGCTCAGTTGTTAGAGCAGAATAGAGTTTTTTTCCTTGACGCAGCGGGCTCGGATTCAACTCTGAGCACCGGCCCTTTGCTGCATGTCATTCCCCTTCTCTCTTCCCTTTCATGTCTTCAGTTGTCTTGTCAATAAAGGCCTAAAATAACCAAAAAATTATCTTTAAAGAAAAACTACTGACTTTGGTGCTCACCTGACTTTCCCTCTAGCACAACCGGCAGGTAGGGTATTTATGGTTTAAGGCGAAATGTGGCAGTAACTTCTTAATGGAATGCCATGAAATCAGGCATAGATTTTTACCATTACCTTCAGGATGAATTGACTTTTTGTCTAGCGCCATCATCAGGTCAAAAATTCCCATTCAGCCTCAGCTGTACTGTAACCTTGAACAATGCATCTCTCCTTCTTTTATACAAAGTTAATGTTTAATTGTACATTGTCCCTGTCTAAATAAAATTACATTATATCACAATCCTGCTAAGCTAAAATGTTGAAGACTGTAACGGCTAAAAATCTGCATGTTGGCATTGTCAGGGCTGCTAGCATGGCTGTAGATTTTTAGTATTGTTAAGATATCAAAAAAGAAGAAAGGTCCTGAGCACTTTTCTTGTAAAAACTTAAAAATACTTTATTTAGATGACTATTTCAGAAATAGCCATCTAAATAAAGGCTTTTTAACTTTTGCCAGAAAAGTGCCTTGGACCTTCTTTAGTGATCTCTTGTGTTCCCTTCCAAAGAGCCCCTTTATTATTTGTTTGAACTTTTGAGCACTCCGGACCTTTCCTCTTCTACTGTTGAGATTTATGGTGATAGAATCAGCAGTTTAGACGCGTGGAGGTGCAGATCCCACATTGTCCCTGGGCCCAGATATATTAGTGGCATCAGCAGCATAACCAGTCCTCTTCAGCTAGTCCATATTAATTATTAAAAACACAAATAAGTGCAGTTTTAAAATCCCAACACAAAATGACTCTGTTACACGTACAATTAGATCTGGTCCAGTGCTACCTTGTCTACCTCTCACAGTGACGTTTTTAAATCAGCAGCATGTTATTGTGTTTCTTTGCATCCTCCTCAGTGATTTCTTACATGAGACTTGGCCCAGAAGATGAAAACCTCGGCCACCATACGGAACAGCTCCTCAGCCGCCGGGTTGGACTCCCTCAGCCATCTGGCCCTGTCAGGATATTAAGGCAGTTTAGTGATAGTGCCACTGCTTAAAGGTGGAGTGTCAGACCTCTAATAGCTCTATGCAGCAGTTTTTCAACGAGAGTGCCCCGTTTGTTCCTTATACACACACATAGAACGACACAGACGCATACGCAGGTATATCCTGCTGATCAACAGTAGGGTTGGGTATCGATAGGGTTTTTTCCGATATTGGTGCTAAAACAGTGACTAAAATAAAAGGGTTTCTGTATAGCTCAGTTGGTAGAGCGGGTGCCCATATATAGACGTTTACTCTTTAAAGCAGGGGGCCCAGGCTCGACTCCGACCTGCAACCCTCTGCTGCATGTCGTTCTCCCTCTCTTCCCTTTTAGTTCTTCAACTGCCCTGTCATTAAAGGCCAAAAATACCCAAAAAATAATCTTAAAAAAGACCGTCAATCAAAGAACGGCTTGTTTATTGCAAAGGTCCTGTGTTCAAAAACATATAACAATAACTTATTTCACTAGTAAATTGCTGGTAAACCACAAAAACAAACCAATTTTTTTTTTTAACCAGACCTTTAAATGCACCACAAGGCTTACCAGTCTCAAGAAAACGCACCGTTGTTTGTGTGTTTAACTGCAGACCTTTGTTCGTCCCAGTGTTGGACAGTGAAATAAAATCACACTTTACACCCTTTACCTGTCAGCATTTTAACCGTGTTTAAGCAAGCTACTAGCTAACGTTAGGCTTGCGTTACCTGTTGCCAAGTGTAGTGTTAACTAGCGTCACATGCAGCGATGCTTCTGTTGCCTGTATCGTCTGTTTCGGAGTATCACGGCGCAGCGGAGGCATTTTAGAGCACCAAAATAAGCCAGGTCAGGTAGATACCAGTTGTTTAGGCACCGGTGCCCTTTTAGCACCGGGTCTTGGTACCCAACCCTAATCAACAGGTGGTGGTAACCTGCAAAGATATGCAGCAATGTGCCAACTGAGGCAGGAAAGAAGAAGACCGCAAGCTAGTAAACACGGATGTAAACAATGCTAGGTTTAAAATACTTTGTATGTGTTTATTCGACTAATAAATGACAATAAACCAGAGCATGTTTTTCTCCTATCCAGGATTAAGGAATAAGGCCAGACCCTCCTTCGCAAGGCTGTCGAGATAGGTCTGGCAATGCAAGACGACACTGGATATAATCCTAACGTCTGTTCAAAAACTCCATAGGGCACCTTTTAGCATAGTACTTATGTTGTAGACACTGACTATTTGTTTCCATATCTGTATCCTTATTTTTTTTAACAAATATGCAGCTTACCGCAGTTATACAGAACATCTGCACGACATATAGGCGAGTATCACATTATTGTAGTTGATCAGACTGAAAGTGATGGAGGTCACTTTCAATTCATATTTGTTCTTTCAAAAGCAATGCTCAAGAATGTGTGGAAAAGTGTGGAGCCATCCAATCAGCGCACTGTACCTGTTGTAGTCAACAAATCGTATGAGGAGAGGGTAGAAGGCATACAGGTCTCTGACCAGTATGGTGAACTGGTCCATGATGAGAAGCTCTGTCTCTGACATCTCACCCCTCCCCTCTGCCTTGCTGTGTTCCTCATCCATCAGCACGACCGCTGCTTTCTACAGGACACATTAATAGACAGCTTTTTCTATGGATACGATGTAAGTGTTATTTAAGTCCACCAATATTCTATTGAGCTATATAACAATCTAACTTTACATGATAAAAGGGAGGGACTCACTTTTTTTAGTTTCTCCATCAAAGGCAGGAAGTGGGTCTTGAGCAGCTGGGGTTTGGCCTTGCTGATGATTGGCTGAGAGAAGACTTTATAGCAGGGACAGAGATGGGGTCCAAAGATTAAGCATAAATCAATGAATTTTCCTTTAGCTATATATTGTTCAGTTTGTGCCTGTGTGTGTCAAGGTGACTGACAAATGGTGGCAATTCAAAACTTTCTAGAACTTTTAATTCTAACTTGAATTCTATTTAAAAACAGATTAATTAACAAAAGAGATAATGAAAACTTTCATCAAATGCAATTGTTTTGCATTGCTTTTTTTAAGACCATTATGAATTAAATGTAATACCTATATCACAACATTAAAAAAAAGTTAAAAAACAAAACCCTGTCAGATTTCAAAATCCGGAAAAGTCTAAAACAATTCCCGGATTTCCTCAATCACATTATAAGACTGGTGTCTAATCACCGTGTGGAGGACCCAGAGCACCACCACTCTGTTGGCTCTGATCCAAAAGCAACACAGTTTGCTACAGGAGTTCCGGTGTCTCTGACATCGTGGCATTTGACATGTGTGGCAAATTATATTTGCACTAGTGAAAGAAATAATAAAATACCACACAATAAAAAAAATTACATTTTAAAGGTTGTATGACATGGTGCTCTTTGGATGCTTTTATATACCGTAGGCCTTACTGGTCCCCTAATACTGTATCTGAAGTCTTTTATATAGACCTTAGTGGTCCCCTGATACTGTATCTGAAGTCTCTTTTATGTAGACCTTAGTGGTCCCCCAGTACCGTTTCTGAAGTCTCTTTTATACAGACCTTAGTGGACCCCTAATACTGTATCTGAGTTCTCTTTTATATAGACCTTAGTGGACCCCTAATACTGTATCAGAGGTCTCTTTTATATAGACCTTAGTAGTCCCCTAGTACTGTATCTGAAGTCTCTTTTATATAGACCTTAGTAGCTCCCCAGTACTGTATCTGAAGTCTCTAGATATAGAAAATATCAAAACATACTTTGGTAAAGTCACAGAGACAGAACATTAAACACACAACTACACCTAAACACACAGAGCCATGTTTACCAGCTAGTCTTTTCATCCAGGCCCCTTCATCTATTCCCAGGTTGTTGTAGATGATCTTGAGAATGTTTCCCAGCAGATTGTTCATGTGTTCAGAAGTCACAGAGGTGCAGCAGTAGTCCGCTTTGTCTGGGTTGCTCTCTGGGCCGTGTTCCCACCAGTGAGACATGTAGCTGCACAACATCGGCAACACCACCTACAGAAAAAGGAAAAATACATTTTTCAGGTTAAACTATGATGAGACCAACCACTTACTTTGTACAGTTCTTGTTAACAGTTTGATACTAAACCCACACAGATACAAACATTATATGAGCTAGTTGGTCTCAATCAAGAAAGGCTTAACATCAAACATTAAATTTCCAATCAGCAATGTCTGGCTTTTTTTCCACCGGAGTACTCCATAACTTAATAAAGGTCTAGCTGTAGATTCAGTGAGTAAAAATGAAAAGACTGATAAGGTAGGCTTAAGTTGAGTTTTAATCAATATGGGTAAATTATTCCTCCGGGTTTTACCTATTTTAATACAGTGGGCAGCTAGGCTTGTTATGTATATATCTTACCTCCATGACATGGGGCATCTGAGTGTATCTCATGCCAGCCTCTGCCAATTCCATGATCTCCTCCAGACACTTCTCTAAGTTTGGGATCGAAGGGCAAGCTTCCCCCACCTGCCCTGGAAGACCTAGAGCTGAGAGGTGGAAAGAGAATGCACTTAAAAAATATACAGTATACTGTACTGTACTGATTACAATTTATAGGCTGATTCCAATTTCTGATTTTTCATTGAGTCTGACCTGCCAATATCAATTTTAGCCAATTTCGATTTAATTTATTCAAACCAATTTACAGCACACACACAAATATTTATTTTCTATCTTTTCTTCAAAAGAAAATTTTACATAAAACATTTTGAATAGATAATCGATTACTATAAAATAGCACTATATAAATTAATCCTGGTGTGGGAAATTCACACACACCTCATAATGTTGTGGAAGAACCATTTCCTTCTTGTCACATCCAAAACCCCCCCCAAAAAAGTGATATATTTAGCAAACTAAACGTCTGTATGCCTATGTATGAAAACAGGTAATAGCAATAAAATAATATATAAATTAAAACACACACACACACACGTTTTTTTCAACGTCAACAGTAATTTTATCTGAAAACAGTGTGTAGCACCTTTTTTAGCAAGTTTGCTTTATTTGTCATTGTGCATAAATATGAACAATGTTGTCAACAGGCTTATCTGCTAACGTTAGCTACCAACGGTTACTTTGGAACAATCCAGCAAATAGACAGTGCCCTAGGTGCGTTGCTTGAAACAGATGATTTAACGTCACCGCTATGTCCTGTGACCTCAGTACTGTAAAATCTCAGGGTAATAATCACACAATGTGCTCAGTTGCACACAGAGTGTGAGAATGTCACTCTCAGAGGATAAGACTACCTAAGGGCTCATATCGTGCTGTAATCTCGCCCCCATGCATATTTGTAAAATTCAACTACACAGAGCAGCTACACATTTCAACAAAAAAACCATTAGTACCCCCTCTGTCTTTAGTTCCTTTGCTGTTGTAGATGGAGAAGCTGTTGAACTCGTTGATGTGAGGCTCAAGAAATGCAACAGGAAAGGCTGCTGAGAAGGCAGCTAAACACTGTCCTAATGCTGGACGCTGTCTGGAGAAGAGAGAATAAGGATTGCATTATTATTATTTTCAGTATCAATAATATATTTCATCTTTTTCATTGGCCAACACCACACTACAATTTAATTCTCAAATTTTAATTTTATTTCTACAAATTATTTAAAACAGTCTCTATCCACTACACAGCTAGTTGCTCTCATTATTTCCTTCTTTCAAAACAGCCAGGAGTTGAGTTTTCATTAAAACATAAATATGGCTGGTGTGATAACTACATGCTAAATTAATCAGAGCACACAAGGCCAAATAGCTTCTAAGTAACCACATTGCAAAGGCTATTTTCAAACAGAGTCACTACACATAAAAGACAACGGGGCTACATCCACTTCCAGCTTACTTCAGAGAGAACAATGAGATCAGAAGAGCCTCACCGGTCTGTTTTAACCGAATACTCTGGTCCAGCTCAGCTAAAAACACCGGCTCTGCAGCACGTTACTGTTTCGTTCTCTACTGAGCCTCTTTGTAACCGGTGGGCTACCTACAGCGTAATCTTCACCTGTTCAACTTATTCTTCTGATTTCTAGAATGCTCTGCAAAAGATTATCAAACTGGACCAACTAATTTTCATTTAATAATTCAAAACTGTCATATCTTCCTTGTTTACAGACATATGCAGTTGCTTTTCCACATCCCAATTTCCCAGCTAAATATTTGTTTCCCTCTCTTACTCAACAATGTACCTGTGTGTTCCTCTCAGTATACATGTTTAATGCTGTCTGTGTTGTATTTTAAATTGTATTTTATGTCACTTAAACTGTATGTATTTCTAATGCATTTCATTTTCTAGCACTCCTTCCCTCTCCCTAAGTGGCTTTGTCATTTGTCAGGCTGCCATGATAAATAAGAACCTGTTCTTAATGACTTGCCTGAAAAAAATAAAAGGTGAAATTAATGTTTGTCCGCCTTGTTTATGGCTTTACAGCGAGCGGTGCACTGCTCTGAGTGAACAGAGAAAAACACTGTCTTTGGATATTTGGCGTTATTTTAAACAGACAGGCAACAGTGGTGTAGGATACGGCCAATTATATTAAATTACTTGTTGATCAAAGGTACTGGAACAACCCCTGGTTGTGTATACTGTACCTCTCTACGTAGATGCTTTTGTTAGTTCCCAGACAGTACAGACTGTTGAGGATTCTGTAGCAGGAAACCTGGACATCATCCACTGGAAGAAGAGAGGTTAATCAAAAAGTTTTCAGTTTACATCATAGTGGCTTACATAAGTTTACACACCCATGCTAAAGTTGATTAAAAAGAGGAATAAAAAAATGTATCTTAATGCCTTGATTCAAAACGTTTAGGAAAATCCAACCTTTTAAGGACACCAATTTTCTTTGTGAATGAATAATGTATTAATATAATGTAATAATGTAATGAATTTTCTTCCTTAAAATACAGGATGCATAAGTATACACCCCCTTATGTTAAATTAGCATAAAGGCAGGGACATTTTTATTTTTAAAGGCCAGTTATTTCATGGATCAGGATACTATTGATATTGATAATTCCCTTGGCCTTTGGAATTAAAATACCCCCCCCCATCATCACATACCCTTCACTATACCTAGATATTGGAATGGTGTTATTTCAATTAGCCTAATAACTGGTTTGATTTGCATTGAGAGATGATTTTATGGAAAGTTCCTCATGCCGATCTCTAGGTATGGTGAAGGGTATGTTATGATATGGGGGGGGGGGGGGGGGGGGGGGGGGGGGATTTAATTCCAAAGGCCAAGAGAACTTTATCAGGATGCAAAGTATCCTGGATCCATGAAATAAGTAGCCTTTAAAATAAAACTTTTTCTGCCTCTATGGGAATTTATCATAGGGGGTGTATACTTATGCCCTTTGTATATTAGGATATTTATTTATTTACGATACATTATTCACTCACAGTGAAAATTTGTGTCCTTAAGGTTGGATTTTCCTAATTTTTTTGATTAAGGCATTAAAATCAATACCAAAAGATGTTTTTTTAATTCCTCTTTTTAAACAACTTTAGCATGGGTGTGTAAACTTATGCAAGCCACTTTACGTGGAGGTCTGTCCCATTTTATTGACAGAAAAAAAGAAATTAGTTTTTCCCCCCCTGTAAATTACAAACTATCATGTTCTGCATCAGAATAATACAGGAATGTATTTAAAAATGAAAGGAAAGGGAAGTTTGGGGTCCTCTACTGGAGCTGCTGCCCCCGCGACCCAATACCGGATAAGCGGTCGAAGATGGATGGATGGATGTATTTGAAAATGAAAATCTAACATAATCATCCAGACAATTTTGTACAATTTCTCTATTCAACTCCTGAACCACAATATGAGTACTACAAGACAGTACGCACATATGAGGTCTTCTCCAAAAATGTTCTGTCCGATGTGTTCAAACAGGGAGGAGAGGACAGGCAGCAGGGCAAAGGTGGTGTAGTTGATGATCTGAGTGACACCTCGCGGCTGCTCTCTGCTGTGGGTGAACTGGCCGAGCTTCAGGTTCTCCTGTGTCTTCTCCAGGTCCTCTGCTGCACTGTCGAAGTACAACCGCAGTGCTGCCTTCACTGACTCCAGACCAGTCTTCATCACTGTCCTGATGTATGGTGAGAGGTAGATTAATAATTAGTTAATTACAGATTGTCCTTTTTGCCATTTCCATAAAGCTTTTCTGCATTCTCTCTTTAGTTGTCTAGTGTGCTGCAAGTAGATTTTTGGTTTTACCGGCTTGATTTTTGCAAGTGCTATAGTTGTATATTGAGTATATATACTCAGGTAGAACCTCTCATAAGCAAGTCACCTGTTGACATATTTGGTTTTTGGTTGTTGCTATTATCACTCCTCACATGTTTTGCACTGAGAATATAAACTTCTGCCTTCAAATAGACACTTTAGAGTTCATGCTTTTAATCGTAACAAACTTAAAAACTCTTGCATACATCAATCTATCCCAATTGCTAAACCAGCAATAAAAAATCCAGTGCAATATTTATTCAGGGATACAAGTCTCCAAGACCTTGTTCATGTCATTTTCTGTTGTTCTACATGTATGCATTCTTTCCTTAATTAGGTGTTTATGTTATTTGTGGTAATGTTTCATGTATGTCCTTTGGCTTTATTAAACTTATGTATGTTTGTATGTATGGCTATGTCCTCTTTTTATATGAGCTACCCAGCAATTTTAAAAGAATTTCAGGTCTGGCTGACAATAATGTTGTATCGTATCGTATCATAGTCCAGTACTGTTTATTTATTGGCCGCCTGGCTAGGGTGGCTAGCCACTACCTGTGCCATCAGGTGCTAAAAAGTATGTGTAGAGCAGACAATGGGCAGATGAGACGGACACGTTGCAGCTCATTAAGAGACCGCTGAAAAGGATTGTTTTGGTCTTGTCTTTACCATATGAACTGTCAAGTAAGTTACAATGTGCGGGAAACTGCGACACAGTTTGACAAAAAAGGATGGCACCCTTACAGTATCACAGTGCAACTCACTTCTACACCGCTGTTGTAAATAAGGACAGCTGTACAGGTGCATTTGAGGGAAAACGAGAAAACATTTTCTCTATTAAATATGATCTAGTTGTGACCCAGCTTTCCTAAAAGTAGTGGTAGTGCTGGAGACTGTTGAGACACTTCTGGGAGGTCGTACCCACCCGCCAGAGTGACATAGCCCGAAAACAGGTGTTTGAGGAGCAGAGTAGGAAATACAGAGGCCCCATTCTCCCTATTACAAGTCTGTGTGGCATCACAATGATTTTGTAGCTGTTTTGTAAGGTAAAATAGTACCATAATGTTGTTTTAAGTGGGACCCTCAACTGACAGAGCAGTGATGTGAAATGATGGGGTGAAGGTATCAGGGAATGAATGGATTGTAGACAAAAAAGTGTAGCTTATTGTGAATTAAAGATTAAACTAAAGGGTAACACACACTGGACCCATCCCAGTCACTGTAACAGTAGAAGACTGTTTGTGTTTGAGTACATAAAGTACACATGGCACAGAAACATGGGAAAATAGCAAGGTTCCCCTAGGAATAATATGATGGTTAGAGAGTAAAAGTGTTTGTCAACTTGTCCCACCACTGAACTGAACTACCTCTTTGGCTTGTTACTTCAGTCATTTGAACTAGTATGCCTGTTGATCACACATCTTGTGCATAAGAAAATACAGAGCAGACTCCCCAGACTAATGTTCAATCTTAAAAGATTGAGCTTGGTCAGGTGATTGCCAGACTAGGTTGTTGTTGCTACCTGGCTGATATTATTATATCCAACGGGCTTAGAAAGGGAGAGCCCAGCACTATCGACTAGCTATCAGTGGTATATTCTTTCAGAACCTTAACGTGCATAGTTTCTGTCTCCCTCATGAGGAATTCTAAGTAATAACAACAAAACTGTTGGCGCGTCCACATGAGATAGGCCTTTTGTGATGGCGCACCACCCCCACCCTTCTTCCACACAGTTATTAATAGCCAAAGAGGACACAGAGGATTAAAAAAACATGGACTCTTCAGAGGAGGTGATTATCTTCAAAGCCTTCTTCTACATAGTCATACTGAGAAAGACAGAGAAGGCTGTGGGGTGCTGATAGTCCTAATTAGCTTTGTCGCAACTCTTTTGGCAATGGCTTGAATGTAATGGAGGTTCACTGATGTCAAAAAGTTACGCTCTAAAGCTTTAAGGGAGGAGCAAAGGCTAAACTGTAATGGCATACAATTGCATACCTTACCTGCATTATGTGGCTAGGAATACCTTTAATAACATACATTAAGCATTGTGGAAACAAATTTCAACATAACCTAACTAAGTGTATACCACACAGCATGTACTGTAAATACTGAAACGCAACATTTTGCAAGCCGCAATATTTAGAGGACATTAGTTCTAACTTGCATAAAATGGTTTCTCTTCCATTTTGACTTTTGTGCACAATCTGCTTTTCTTTCGGTGTGGTTCTTTCAACATACTGTATGCGCACAATATACTTTTCTGCATGAACAGGAAGTGCGCATGCGCGCGCGCACACACACACACACACACACACACACACACACACACACACACACACACACACACACACACACACACACACACACACACACACACACACACACACACACACACACACACACACACACACACACACACACACACACACACACACCCCTTCATGTCTTTCCTTACCTGGCATCCAGGCTTTGTCCCAGTATCTGCAGACAGTTGACTATGGATGTGGCATTGTTACCTGAAAAGCAGACAGTATCACATAATAATCAGTAAACACTGTGTACATACTGGGTATGGTTTGAGGTTCCTATCTGTTTGGGCTATAGTGCTTGATGTGAGTAATCAAGCACTAGAGCCCAGCAACAGCCCTGATAAAACCAATGAGAACTGTCTGTCTGTCTGTCTGTCTGTCTGTCTGTCTGTCTGTTGGTGTGCAATACTGAGTCTGTGGAAAACAAATCTAAAGAATCACATGTGTCATGTACAGTATGTGCTTTAGTAAATAATAACACAACTGAGTATTAGATATAAAGAAAAAAGTTGTTCCTTTAGAAATTAGATCTAAAAGTGCAGATATTATAAGCCTATTAAATCTGAGACCCTAGGCTGTCAACAATACTGAAAGCAAAAATACTGACAGCCTAATAAATACCAATAACAAACATCTTTTATTTGCCCAAATGTGTTTGTCTGTTTCCAGTTTTATCACCTTTTAGTAGGCAAAGATGGAACAACTTTTTACTTTGAAGAGAATGACATAGTGAAATGATCTCAGCATTTGGGTATGCTGCAACAATTTGCAATACACACCATACAACACACAGCTTCTGAGAAGAGGATAAGTATACACACATCTACAATATCATGCATGCACACACCAGGTGGCAACTTCCATGTCTGCAAAGTGAAGCCAATGCATTTTAACCCTGAATTCTACCTACTAATTTCAAGCAGGGGGGAGACCCACTGGCTCAAAAAATAAGTCAGTTTCTATTGAAGTTGTTTAACCCCTTCCCACCTGGTATTGTAATCAAATCTGAGTGATCAGATAACTATTGGAACACTCTCAGGATGCATTGAGGACGCATTAAAAGACGATCATTAAATCTACATTCGGAGTTGGTCTAAGCCACGTGACCACATTCTTACGCAGTGTGTTTAGGTATGTGTCCTGAGTCACATTACGGTCTGCCTGCTCAGCTGTGAACGGAACTACCTGCTCAGTCAAAGTGTTTTTTCATGTTAATGAAGCTACAAAAGTATTGAGAGCTGAACACACTGAAACTTTTAAAAAAATCTCTCTTTTTTAGGTTTTCCATACATCTTATAAACACTATTTAAGTAGTAAGTAGTATTTTTATTCTTCCCAATAAACATTTCTACATTCTTTCCTTTGCATTTTTGAATTATTCATATTTTCTATCCTATTTATTATTTTTTGTATATCCTGTGTGTTGGCGGTTTGTCTTATATGTTGCTGGTGCAGCACTGAAATTTTCCAATTTGGGATCAATAAAGTCTATCTAACATCTCCTGTACAGGTCCTGCCACCAGTCAGTAGGCAGCCCGCAAACCAATGCAGAATGAACACGCACAATATAAGTTCTCAAGCTTTCTCATGTTCAACGTCTGTGTCTTTGTCATTTCTGCTCACACAGTTTTCAACAATGCAAACCTCTACATGATAATTTATTCTATATTTTACAGTAAGTTTAGACTTCACTTAGTCCTTAATATTGATTGCAGAAGTATATATTGGTCTAAGAAGTTGTTAAACTTGTACTGACTTATTAAATCCCTGGGGTCTGAATTCAACTGTGACGTTTTGACCAATAGTAGTACCATGGAGCCATGTCCGTACATGCAGGTCCCTGTTTTCTTTGTTCTTGTGCACACGGACACACACATGCACATAGGTGATGCAATACACATTCTTCCCAATGGTCTCACGCTATCCTACTGATTTACTGATGGCAGTGAAAAGCAAGAAACACAGCAATGTGCCAAAAAAGACAGGAAAGAGAAGACTGCTAGCAAGTAAGCAAAAAGGTAAACAGAAATAAGTTACAAGGTACATCGGGTCTGGTATCAGCACTAGTATTTACAAAAATGTTTAAGTCATACCGAGCCCTTACCAGTGACACAAGGCCACCTGAGTGCAAATATATGGGAATATGAAATGACAATGTGATAGTTCATGGACTTAAAAGATGACAAAAACCAGAATGTACCAGTAAAAATATGACTGGTCACTTTTTACCAGCATCGGGCACTTTCTCAGCAGCATTTAGAGGAACCTTTGAACTGGACATTGGTTTTGTTAAAGCACTATGTAGTGACCAACAAGTGACAATAACAGGCTGAAATACAACACTGATATGTCACCTTTTATCACCCTTTTAACCCTTGTGATGTCTTTCCGTCAACCATGAAAAAAAAGTTTTGAGATTTTTTTGCCAAAGTTTTTTGATATTTTATTGTTGACATTTTCATCTCTTATTTTGACGGAAAATTTTTGTGCCAAAACTATTATTATCTTTTAATGAAAACGGGTCAAATTTGACCCAAGGACAACATGAGGGTTAAGTTGCATTGGCAGTTAGAGTGGGTCATCCATGCATTCTGAATGTATTGAGATTATGGAATCTTTCCAAAAAAACAGTAACAGCTAGAGAAAACGTTTAATTTGTTTCACCATAAATACTGGAAAGATAGGAGAGACTACCCTGTTAATCTTACATTTTGTCTCTGGGACACATCTGTGGTATGGCCATAACTCCTGGGTCGAGAATGTATGAAACCATTCATACTGCACTCATTTTCACTCAGAACAACAGCAGAGAAAAGCAGAGGTGGAAGCATTAGGCATAAACGTCCTTACCAAATAAGGATATCCTATGTCTGACAAGAACTCCCAGTTTGCAGAAAAGACTGAAAAGATCAAATGAAAGGAGAGAGGAGGAGGTAGAGAGGGAAGCAGAGAAAGATATAAAAGAAAGATGTGAGACAATCAACCCAGACAAAGACAAAGGCTACATCCACCCTAATAGGTTTAAATTTTTAAAAAAGCATTTGGGAACAATAATAATCTCTGTTCAGACAAGCGTTTAGGCTCTGTGTCAGAAATTATCTGTGTCTACTGTGTAGCAACACATCTGACAACGCATATCCTATGAGCATTTGCATACACTGGGCATGCGTACACCGGTTTAAAAAGGAAGCTCTGCGGATAAAAATTATGTATGTACAGTGGGGTTTGAAAGTTTGGGCACACCAGGTAAAAATTTGTATTAATGTGCATGAAGAAGCCAAGAAAAGATGGAAAAATCACCAAAAGACATCAAATGACACATTAGACAATCGTATAATATGTCACAAAATGTTAGATTTTATTTCCATCATTTACACTTTCAAAATAAATTGGGGCACCCTGCAGAGTTTATAGCATGCACCGCCCCCTTTGGAAAGCTGAGACCTGACAGCGTCATGGATGTTCTCAATCCTCGTCTGGAAAGACCAGGTCATGTCAATCTTAAGGTTTTAAATGCCCAGACTCATCTGACCTTGCCCCAACAATCAGCACCATGGCTTCTTCTAAGCAGGTGTCTTGAAAACTGACGCTCACAAACCAGATAAAGGCTAGAAAAAGATAGCAAAGCATTTTCAAATGGCCGTCATCAGGAACAGTGGAAGTTAAGCAAGTCAAAACCCACGTTTGACTGCACGATCCATCCAGAAAGACCTGGCAGACACTAGAGTTGTGGTACACCATTCCACTATAAAGAGATACTTGTAAAAATATGGTCTTTATGAAAGAGTCATCAGAAGAAAACCTCTTCTACATCCTCACCACAAAAAACAGCTTTTCAAGTTTGCATTTGAGCGTATAGACAAGCCTGATGCATTGTGGGAACAAGTTCTGTGGACCGATGAGGTTAAAATAGAACTTTTTGGCCGGAATGACCAAACGTACGTTTAGAGAAGAAAGGGCGCAGAATTTAATTTATTAAAAGAACCCCTGTCCAGCTGTTAAGCATGGGGGGATCAATCAGGCTTTGGGGTTGTATTGCCGACATTGGCACAGGGGACATTTTATGAGTAGAATGAAAAATGGATTCAATAAAGTTTCAGCAAATTTTGGCTTCTACAAATAGATAATGATCCTAAACACACCTCAGGTATTAACTCTGCAGGGTGCCCACATTTTTTGTTTTCTGTTATTTTGAAAGTGTAAATGATGGACATAAAATCTAAATCTTTGTGGCATATTATAAAAATCTCTAATCTGTCATTTGATGCCTTTTGGAAATTTTTCCATCTTTTCTTGTTTTCATGCACATTAATAACATTTTTTACCTGGGGTGCCTAAACCTTCGAGCCCCACTGTATAGTCGATTAGAAACAGGCTCCAACATAGTACAGTCAAGGTCTTATTCAACAAATACCCTGCAATACTGGCATCATTGGCTTTCTATTGTGTAATATGCCACTCTCACCTTGTCACCATCTCTTTCTCCTTGTTGGAGGCGTGGCCTCCGCTGCTGATTGGATGGATGGCTGTGGACAGGAAGTATAGCCTGTGGTTTTTAAAGTACTGATCCACCAACGGCAAGACGACCTACAGGTAAACGGCATAGATACAAATTGAATACTTCTCTGTCTGTCGTTCAAAGTAGAAGAAAAAAGACCACCCCACACCTTTTTTTAAACTCGTGTCAAACAAACAGAATGTGTTTTATTTCACCACCGGCGAGTGGGAAAAGAACATTAACCAATACAACATACATTAAAGCTGTAATAAAAAATTAATAATGAATAAATACATTAAAAAATACATTTCTTTGTTCTAACTTGAGTCTTTTCTTTTCATGACACTTTCTACTTCCACCCCCCTACATTTAAGAGAGAAAATTTTACTTTTTACTCCACTTCATTCATCTGACAGCTTTAGCTACTGGGGGTGTGAGATTCAGAAAATGTCATTCAGATTTTCAGGCTCACAATTCAATTCAATATCAATTTTCGATTCAAAAACGATTCTCCATTTAAAAAAAAAAATTGACAGTGTGTAAATGTAGTTACTTTTCCAATGCAATGTTTTAATGTACTGTATGTGTGTATGTTGTACGCTACCGGTCAAAGGTTTGGGGTCACTTAGAAATTTACTTCAATGTACTTCATTGTAGACAGAATACCAGCTGAGATCAGTTGCATTGTTTTTTTAACCAGAGCAGCAGCTAAGATTACATTATGTGCTTAAATAATTGCAAAAGGGTTCTCTAATGTTTTCTCAGTTAGTTTTTTTTAAAATTATATCAGATTAGTGAACAGACTGTGCCTTTCGAACCATGGAGGAATGGTTGCTGATAATGGGCAATCTAGATATAATAGAGGGAAATGAAAATGTGTAAGTGACCACAAACACTTGACTGGTAGTGTGTGAGTGTGTGTGTATATCACACACAATATACACACAGGATGTTTAAATAACAAACAATGTTTTTTAGCTCATCCCTATTAGTTACAAATAAAAAGTACTGCCCACAAAACACATAGTAATTCATAAAATACAATGTTTTATTCTAAATAAAACTACCCAACAATATAACAGCCTACAATAACTGCTGAAATGATTAGTTGATGAAACATTATAGTCGGTTAATTGACCTGTTTTTATTGTTTCCAGTTGCTAAAATGTGTCTGCATTTAGTAGGGCTTATACTGCATGTACAGTTTGGAAGAAGATGATCTGGAGTACTGTTACAGATAGGATTGCTGATTACTGTCGGCAACGCAAGCTCAAAGTAAACATACCCAAATACCCAACTGATGGATGAATCAAATAAAATGATGAGTTCTGACCTTTCCAAAGAACTTAATCTGCTGTTCATGAGGAATCTTCTCCCCCATCGGTCTTGTTCCAAGATCTAAATGACGGAAACAACACAATCAAAAACAATCAAGTCTGCAGTGCATGCTGATGCAACCATGAACTGTGCTACATTTTTCTTCTAATAAGTTGTCTTTTCAGCTTTGTTACTCAAGCATGTATGGCCAGCTGATGTCAGGTCACAGGAAATTGGAATGGATGAACTAGGACTCGAGCTGGCTCAACAACGATAATTGGAGCTTGGGGCTCAAGAATGGTGCGACAGAGTATAGGACTCTGGTGGAAGTAGCGGGAGGCGAACTCTCTGTTTGCATCAGATATACTTGGTGTTCAAATATAGTCAAAGTTGTTGTGTTAAAAGGAGAATTTTGGTCGATTTCAATTCAATTACTCTGTTTTTTTTAAACTTGTAGTGCTGTCAGTAGCAAGACCAATGAAAACATTCAGTGCTGACTACACCGAGTTATCCTCCTGCTAGATTATACACCCAACAGGCTTAAGCAGGGCGAGTTTTAAACTTGTTTTTAGCCTCTAAACATGATCAAAATGTTACCCCTAGTGCCTAGGCACGTGCAGTGATTCATCCCAGGTGAACACAGTGAATCTGACTGCAGCAGATGTGAAAAAATGCATAAAAGTTCTGTTAATCAATACCAGTTTTACAGTGAAGTCCAAACTAGTCGATTGTCACAACCTTTATGCCTTTCTGTCTCAGCTACTGCAGTCAGATTCATTGTGTTCACTCAGAAGGAATAACTGCACATGGGTAGGCACTGATAACGACATTCTGAGCATGTTTATAGGCTAAAAAACAAGTTTAAAACTTGCCCTGTTTAAGCACGAGGATAACACGGTGTAGGCTGCACCGATTGTTTTATTTTGTCTCGCTACTGACAGCACTATATATAAAAAAGAAAACAGCATGAAATGTTGAAATCGAAAGGAATTCTCCTTTAAGAAACCATCCATATCATCTACATAGATCATTTTTGATACTGCCCTTTAGATTCCTCCTGATGCAAATGAAAATGCACCACAGGAGTGCACTAGAAGATTTGTATCGCATTCTCTTAAATATTTATGCAGTTCAATTTGTGGTTTAGGTTCCATTAAACGGATATTAAGTGGCAGCCAAACCACTTATTGAACACGGAAGTTCTCATGTCATTTTTACACTGGAGTGGGGACGAATGGTTTGTGTCACCAAATTAAAACAACTACAGTATATATTGTGCTTCTTGTAGGACTATCAGGTAGCTAACCACTCTGTAGTGTGTGTGTGTGTGTGTGTGTCTGTGTATGAATTTCTATGGTCGCACTTACCTGCTTTTGTTTGTTCTTGTTGATTGTCTTGTTGTGTTTACTGTATTCTTTACTATTCATGCTTCGTTTTAATGTGTGTGCTGTTTTTATTGTAAAGCACTTTGGGTTTACTTGTAGTGTGATATGAAATAATATACTTTGGGCGTGGCAGTACTAGCTCAGTCCATAGGTTGGGGATTGAGTTGGGAACAGGAGCTGATTCAAGTCCCCGTACGGACCAAAGTACGGAGTGTGAAGTGTGGAGTTGACCTCCTGGGCACTGTCAAGGTGCTCTTGAGCAAAGAACCAAACCCCCCTTTAACCGTTCAGGACCCCTGTTCAGCAGTTGCAGCCCACTCACTTTGACATCTGGATAGGACCTGAGCATGTGTATATCTTATGACAACAGAGATCATTTTGTGTGTGTGTGTGTGTGTGTGTCTGTCTATGTGTGTGTGTGTGTGTGTGTGTGTGTGTGTGTGTGTGTGTATATATATATATATATATATATATATATATTAGTGCTGTCAAACGATAAACAGATTTAACCTTGATCAATTTCAGTTAACTCACAATAAATCACATATTTTTATCTATTCTAAATGTACCTTGATTTCTTTTTGGCCCATTATTTTTTCTCATTTTAATGTTCTTATCAACATACAAAAGGGGCTCGACTCGCTTTGTGCAAATGTTTTTTTATTGAAAACAACATTGGCATATAGCCTACTGTAGTGTTCAATTTCACACTAACATTCTAACTTGGAGGAAATAATCTCTTACACAATGTAACACTGTCCATCAATAAAAGAGTAAAGTTCGCAACAACCAGACACACAGAACACTTTAGTCTTGTTAATGGAACATTTGGCAACATAACGTTACTACTCTTTGGCCGGCTCGCAAACCCAAAGTGCCTGCTGTTTTGTGTTCGGTCTAGCAAGATTCGGTGGGTGTTGTAGTTATTGTAACGTTACTAGTTGTTGCAACAGCATGTGAAAAAAGTTACAGTTTGCTAGGCCAAAAAGAAAGTTAATCTTGCCTTTAAAATGGGTTTGTTTTAATACCACGTTAATAACGTGTTTAACTGACAGCACTAATATATATATTGGGTTATCATTACTTATTATTAATGAAAGATGCTATACAAATAACATTTATATTGACGTACTGTATATTGGCAACCTCCTCTCTGCATCAGCCTTACGAATCTAGACCAGAGTTCAGTTACAGTACATACAGTAGTTGTTTTGTTTTATTCACTGAGTAACAGAAACGTCTTACCAAACTCCATCATGTGTTGGTGTGCCTGGTCTACGTATGTGATGAGCTGCTGGAGGAAGGTGTAGGCAAATCGTTTTTCTATAGCTGGAGTGTCCAGCTCCTGCGACTGCACACCTCTGGAAACAACATACACACACTTAAAGGAAGGGTGTGCCATTTTGGGATTTTATTCATATTAAGCTAAATACATTTCAGGCCTTTTCTTTGTCAAAAGGTGAAAACATACATTCCAACAACTGTAAATATGTCTGGTTTAACAGATGTCTTGTTTATTTAATTGGTACCATTTCTTGACCAACAACCGGAAAAGGGCATTGAGTGCACACAAAATCTCAAAAGCATTGATGCTATCCATCATTTTACAACATTATAAAACATGCCTATAGAGTTGTTGGACTGCATTTTTATTTGACAAGATAGGCTAGCAGTTTCCCTCTTCTTACACACTGTGTGGTATGTTAGGCTAAACACACCCCAAACCTTTCTACTGGCAAATAGAGATGAAAATGAAATTACTCTGGGTCAGAGACAGTGCCTTAAGCGTGTGAAGACAAACCCAGTAAAGACTGTAAAGTGTGTAAAGTGAGTCATAGAGCCTACTTCCTACCTGGACACAGTGTAACCATTGATCTGGAGGAACTTGAGGATGTCTTGTGCTTTTTCTCTGTCTTTGGATTTCTCTTTGGCAGTCAGTGTATCGTAGGGAACCAGCAGAGGATGGTTTCCTCCACCTGGAAACAACAACAACACAGCAGAGAGGAAAACAAAGATATACCACAAAATAAAGTTGGTGGTGATGGCATAAAAGGAAAATATTTTGGGATACACAGTGAGTAAGTATTAGTGCTACATTCACCTTTGGCTTCTAGCTCCATTTTCTTTTTCCTGGCCCACGTATTATGATAATTCTCTGCAAGTAGCTCTGCCATAGACTGGAAAAACACAATGTTGAACACTGCACATATAAATGTATCCATCAATCCATAATATCTTTAAGTTTCTATACTGGTATCAATACTCCTCCTTTGTGCTACAACAGCCCAGTTTAGCCTGAGGGATCTAACAAGTTTCTTATTTACTTGTTTTATCTTTTGTGTATGCAGTAACCTACCTGCATGTCTCTGGACAGGGTAACATTGCTCATATCAATGGGTCTGGGGCTGAAAGCTGGAGTTCCTTCAAAAGACTGCTGTGGAAGACAGTACATTTATACTGTATATTGATGTCACTTTTTCGCGCATGTGTGTGTGTGTGTGTGTGTGTGTGTGTGTGTGTGTGTGTGTGTGTGTGTGTGTGTGTGTGTGTGTGTGTGTGTGTGTGTGTGTATGTGTATACCTGGCTGGCCTGTGATATCCTCCTGGACTTGTTGTGGAGGCTGGCTGGGTCGCCCTCTCTGATCCTGTCGATGTTCCAGCCCCACGACAGCATGGTCTTCAGAGACTCTTTGACTGGCCAGCAGTACGCCTCCTTATCCTGCAAGATTACACCCAAACGTTAGACAAAAGCTGACAGTGAGTCAGTGCTTTTACAAAAAACGCAATACACCACGAGATACGGTAACCTTTCAAATTATAGGTGAGTGCAAAGTCTCCAAGCTACAGCATCTTCTTGCCATGATTAAGCCTGAACTTTCAACCCTGCATTGTTTACATCCATATTAACTATCTTTCTACATATTGTGGCAAGTTACGGCCACCCTTTGACCAGTGGAATGGTATGGAACGATTGCCTGTAATGCATGCTGTATCACCTGTGTCCTTGTGAAACAAATATAACAAGGACTCAAACATACAACAACTTCTCCATAGCACTATTAGGGTTCAGAAACTTCACAGGTTACTTTTAGCGAGACTACAGCCATGGTATGCAACTGTTTGGACCATCAGTGGCCTCAATCATGCCAGGCTAGTGATACACCAGAATCTGGCACAAAACTGGCAATCATGGAACCCATCCAAATAGTGCAGTCACATTTTGGCCAGATCTGACGCACATCTGGTGATACTGTGCTGTTATACAGCTGAATACTCCACCATTCAGTGAGAAAAAGAAGCTAGACTCAGACAGCTGCATGCAGACTACCTTCTCGGCAATGCCTTTGTATGGCTTCAGTAAAGGGTGGCTCTTGGAGATTTCACATATCTGTTCCCCATATGACCAGCCATTGGAAAACTGTAAAACATACATAAGAGATATTTTAAAATCCATTTTATTTCCATAATATAACTACTCAGACGTTCTTTGCTCCTTTAAACAAATCAGTAACAGGACTACCATAATTTCACACTCGACTTGAGAACCTTATGTGACCTGCTACCTCCTTACCTTTTCTATACACCACTTCTCATGGCTGTGCTCTGCATATCTGGTTATGAAATAGTCAAGTTTCTCTGGGACAGTCACACTGATGAATACAGGGAAGAAAAAAAAACATTCATGTATGCAGGGGACAACAATTCATGAATTATTAATTAATTACAGAACATCATTAAATTGGAAACATTTTCTATTTTCCTACTTGCAACTTTATAATAATCTGAATGTGTATCTGCACCAGGTATTATTAACTTTCTGAGAAATATGTTGTATATACTTGGTAGTGTCTGCAGGCTGTGGAGTGAAGTTTCCCTCTGAGTCCATGGACGACTGTTTCTCCATCATGGCCATGTAGTTGGACTCCATGTAGTCTGGAGGAAGAGCTCCAGCCACAGCACTGAGACATGGTAACGCCAGCTTGAACAGCTCCTGGTCATACCGCTACGACATAAAAACACATCCATGGATACATGGAAAAGGTCAGCCAAACGTTTAGCAACCAGATACTGTCAACTATTTAAAAAAAAAAACAGTTCACCAGCTAGGCAAGGTCTAACTTAAAGATGCTACGGTATGCTTGCATCATGGGAAATGTAGGATCAACTCAACCCCCACAAAAATTCACAATAGTTCATCCTCTACTTTTTTTAATTTGTCCCTTGTAAGTGTCAAAACTTTTTGGAAGTGAAAAACTAAATTAGGAGTACCCTTTACAATTTCACAGATTTATCTATCACCGCATATATTTCATTTTCATTTAATGTTTTATAAAAACAAAAAACTAGAGCTTTACCTTGCGTGAAAGGGCATCAAATATTCCCCAGAACAGTTTCCTAGAGAGGTGCAGCTCTTCATCTGATGCAGCTCCAAAGCTGCCCCAGCCTCCAGCCAAGCAGTAATACTTCCAGCAACGCTCATAGTGATTGGTCAACAGCTGGGTAAAGTCAAGAGGACATTCATCATCCGTCTGCTGCCTTTAAGAACCATTTTTAATAAAACAGAGCAGCTGATGATGCTGTACAAATTCACAAAGCAAAATCACTTGTCCATAATCAATTTTTAGTAGTTAGAAATCAGAGATGCTGATTCAAAGTTAGTGTAAAAGAAGGATTGTAGTGTTAACAAATGTATTAGAATAAATTTATGTTTTGAGTATATTGTAGAAGGTACATTTTATTATATAAAAATGAACTCCTACATTACGATGACAGATCACAATTTCATGTTGTGGTGCGGAGTTTTTGCTCTTTGTGAATTTTGTATGAGCTGAGGCTGCACAACAGTAAAAAATATGTAAATTGCAGATTGTAGTGTACAATGAATATTCTCATTACTATTAGTGCTGAAGTGTAGTTCCAGTAGAGTCATTTGAAAAGTTTTTGGGCGCAGACACAACTGCACATGGTTTCTCACCTTCAGAGGCATCTTGGTGTGTTCATTAAGCAGAGGAACGTCAAACACAAGCCTCCTCAGCAGATGCTGCATCATTGAAGGCCTCAGCTTACTGCACATTAATTAGGTGACGTACATTAGTTGGTTATTTTCACTGCCACACAGAAACAGTATACAACAACCATGTAGACAGATTGGAACACATTAGACAAAACACAAGAAAAACAGCCAAATGACAAACAAAAACACAAAGGGGAACTGCTTTACAAAAGATACATGAACAAAATGAAACATGAATGAGTAAATTAAATACATGAAAATACATTGGTTAGCATCAATAGTCAAGCTGAAGCCAGAGCTATTAACAGTGAAGCAAACTTAAAATGGGAAGAAGATGGTAATGCTCTTAAAAGTAACTGTAGTTGAAATGATTAAACTCAAATTATTAGTTTGGCTAGTAATCATGGGTGTGTGAGTTCTAAACGGTAGCTTAATTTTTTGATTTTGTCTACCATATTGTTTTATTTTCATAGGTTTTATAATATTTATTACATTAGATACCAAATCAACACCACTTGTCAGAATCTTACATTGCTTCTCTTTGAACCCTCCCATGAGTTTTAACTTATTTTCTCACATGCGTGTCTGTTTTGCTTTGGGTTTTCATTCCAGTCTTACCCACAAACAGCGAGCAGACACTCCTCTATGGCGTCCCTCTGGGCCTTGGTGAGGCAGCAGCCTTTGGACAGGCGGTAAACCGTGTGGAGGAGGGAGTCGATCAGTGAGGCAAATGGCTCCGTCCCCGCAAACAGTGGAGCACATTTAGTCAGGAGAGGCAACACGGCTGTACACAGATACCTATTGAGGGCGAGTGCCATGTCTGTGGCACTGAGAGCAACCTGACACAAATACAGAGACAGAAGAAGAGAGGAGAGATTGAGAAAAAAACTATATTTTAGTGAACAGTCCGACTAAATCTGGGAAAATTTGTATTAAAGAGGAGCAATTTATGTTAATGATATAT
>NC_048427.1:18096182-18134178 GCF_013103735.1 Etheostoma cragini | reverse complement strand
ACACACACACACACACACACACACACACACACACACACACACACACACACACACACACACACACACACACACGGAAGTGCAGCAGCACACAAATATGCAAAAGATTACAAATTAAATATTATGGTGCAAATCCTCTATATTAATAACAATGCTCAAAGGTCCAAATGTGCCTGGAGCAGGGAATGGGACAGAATTACAGTTGTCAAACCAATCAGCAGACTGATTGGTTTATTGCATGTTAGGCCAAAACACACCTATCAATTATGAAGACACTAAGTACAACCCTATAGAACCATGCCCCCGACCGTGGATCGTTTTTTATACCGTCATATTAGCAAAAGTGGTTTTCGACATGACCTTAACGCACCTGTGCCATGTGCTCAATGCCATGCGCTCAGATCGTTAAAATAGGGCTCAGAGACCAAAAAAGCTCTGTGGAGCAGTTGCAGTGGTAACTGGGTTCATATCTATTTGAGGCACCTTTCATATTACAGAGTAATCTTACCCACTTTTAACGTAAATATATAAATTAGAGCCATTTTTAAAAAATATCAAAGAACAAAGGAACAGTGGTTTTCTCTCTCTCTCTCTCTCTCTCTCGCTCTCTTTCTTTCTCTTACGGTGTCCAGAGAGGCAGCAGCTCTCAGGTCTGGTAAGAAACCAACTTCCAGCAGGTGTAGCAGGAAATTCTGGTCTTCTATACCATAGACTCTGTCCAGGAACAGGACCATGGCTGCTTTATGGTCCGGACAAAAACCGGCTGACATGTCCGGCTCCACCACCAACCCATCTGTACATGCAGAGGCAACACATAACACATAACGCACAACACACACACACACAAGAAAAGTCAAGATTTTACTATCAACCGAGTGATTGCTTTTTATTTCTGTTCACACATTTTACCTTTTTTAAATCTGTTTTTATGCATGTCAGATAACAATGGTGCTAGAGGGTCTGCTTACCTTTAGCCACGTTGGGCATGGAGAAAGGAATACTGATGACCCCCACCAGGTCTTCAATAGGAATCAGAGACCGCAGAATGGCTCTGATACGGATCGCTTCACCTTTACCAGCATGGATTAACTGATATAAAATGGATAAGGTTAGTGTGAGTATCTATGAGTCTGTGTGTGTGTTTGTGTGTTGTCACTCACATGCATCTCTGGAGCACAGCGGCCTAGCAGGTCAATGAGAGCAGCATAGAAGGTCATGATGGCATTCCCCATGTGGATGGTATCATCTTCCTCTTCCTCAAGCATGTCACTACTACACACACACACACACACACACACACACACACACACAAAGTACAACTCATTTCCCTCCATTCAGTGACTTTAAATACACAAATTGGAAATGAATAATACATGTGTTTTGGTTGGAACAGATATAATGTGGGTATTTATAATAGCACTGTTCTACTGAACTATAAATGACTTCTAGAGCAAAGATAGTACACAGTTAATAACAAGACACTATGAAAAGAGGATGATCAAATAAAAGAGAAGCGAGGATGTTATCTTACAGTGTCTTGCTGCTCTCAGATGTAGGAGAGGGACCGTCCCTGGAGAGATCCTGAGAGATCTTAATGGCTTCCTCCATTGCTGCCAACAACCCATCCCCACCTTCACCCCGAAGGGCGGGGCCAAAACATTCTGGTCGGCGGATCAGAAGCCTCACCACAACATTGGCGTTCTCCTCCACGCTTTCACCTGGCAACAGAACAGTAGAGGTGTTCATGACAACATACTGTAGGCCAAACACATACTACACACACATATATACAAACCCAAATTCCAATGAAGTTGGGATGTTGTGTATAGCGTAATTAAAAACAGAATACATTCATTTACAAATCCTTTTCCACCTGTATTTAAGTGAATACACTTCAAAGACAAGATATGTAATGGTCAAACTGATCAACTTTGTTTTTTATTGCAAATCTTTACTTATTTTGAATTTGATGCCTGCAAAACGTTCCAAAAAAGCTGGGACAAGGGCAACAAAAGACAAATTCAAATAAACACCTTTTTGGAACATTCCATAGGTGAACAGGTCAATTGGAAACAGGTGAGTGTCACGAGTGGGTACAGCAGAAGCATCCCAAAAAGGCTCAGCTGTTCACAAGCAAGGATGGGGTGAGGTTCTCCACTTTGTGAAATACTGCATGAGCAAATAGTCCAACAGTTTCAGAGCAACTTTTCTCAACTAGCAGGAAGACATTTTTGATTTTGTCCTTTACAATCCATAATATCCTCAAAATATGCAGAGAATCTGGAGAAATCTCTGCATGTGAGGGACAAGTTTCAAACCAACAGTGAATGCCCGTTACCTTTGATCCCTTAGGCGGCACTGCATTAAAAAACAACCTTAAAAGGACATTACCACATGGGCTCAGGAACACTTTCGTTGTTAATTAAACACATTTTGTCGCTACATCTACAAGTGTGAGTTAAAACTCTACCATGCAAAGTGAAAGATCTATATTAACAACACCCAGAAACGCCGCTGGCTTCTCTGGGTCATCTCAGATGGACTGACACAAAGTGGAAAAGGTGCTGTGGTTTAATGAGTCTACATTTCAAATTGTTTTTGGAAATCATGGACCTCATGATGGAAAAGGACCATCCAGATTGTTATAAGCGCAAAGGTCAAAAGCCAGCATCTTTGATGGTATGGGGGTGTGTCAGGCAACATCCCATGTACAATCCCATGAAACTGTCATGTTTGTCACGTGCACGAGCCCGTCGGCAAGAGTCGAATTGTGTTGAACTGAAAGGTACACCAAGGTTTTGGAGGAACATATACTGCCATCCAAGCAAAGTCTTTTTTATGGGACGTCCCTGCTAATTTTAGCAAGACAATGTCAAGCCACATTTAGCATGTGTTACAACAGCGAGGCTTTGTAGTAACAGAGTGTGGGTACTAGACTGGCCTGCCTGCAGTCCAGACCTGTCTCACACTGAAAATGTATGGCGCATTATGAACATAATACGACAAAGAAGACCCCAGACTGTTGAGCAACTGAAGTCCTGCATCAGGCAAGAACGGAAAAGAATTCCACCTACAACGCTTCAACAATTAGTTTCCTCAGTCCCGAAACGCTCATTGAGTGTTGTTAAAAGGAAAGATGATATAACACAGAATGAGTGAATATTTGCGAAAAAAATTATAATATAATAACAATAAAGTGTATCAGTTTGAACAACAAATATCTTGTCTTGTAGGCATATTTAATGATTAAGGGTTGAAAAGGATTTGCAAACATTGTATTCCATTTTATTTCATTGGGATTGGGGTTTGTACATTGACAAAGAGGAACAACAGCTTATTGCTGAAAATATCAGATTTGACCGCCAATATACAGTAGTCAGCGATGAGGAAAGAGAATTGATGATCGCTCAAATTTTCACCGTTACAGAAGACAGCAAAGCGCAGGAAGTCGAGGTAGCGTTCACCCTCTACTGGGTTCCAGCCAATGTCGGGGTATCCATTGCGCACCAACATCACACAGCTCTGCAGCCCACAGCCAGCCAGGTACTGCACCACCTGCACAGGCAGACACCGTGACATCTTTGTATACCGCATGTGATTTGCTACTTAAATTAATGAAAAAATTTAAAATGTAAGCCTAAAAACCTCCAATGGTCTTCTAATATGTAGTCCCCCCTACATTTGTTAAATTGTTGTACACTGAATATGACTACCTCTCACTATAAACACAATACAAATCCTAACAAGCACAAACCGGTGCCTTCAGAATAACTGTAATTGAATTAATTCGATCTTTTTGACAAAACAGTACATTACACTTGTGCGTGTTAATGTTTGCCATCCTCACCTTCTCCAGGTCTGGCTCTCTTAATGCTAGGGCCAATTCATTATTATCCATGACCGATGCTGCAGCAACATCCAGAGGAGTAGAACCTCGCATGGAAGGAGAGGCTGAGGAGAGGAGAGAAGGGGAGGAGAGGGAAGGGGAGAGGGGAAGATGATCATATAAATACACCTAAGAGAATAGAGAGTCTTTTGACAAGAAAAACAGAGGTGTATCTATTCCTGGATACAGCACTGTTGGATACAAAGCATGGTTCAGACAGCCAATGTGTGCAATGTGAGTATTAAGAGATGGTGCTATAAAAACAAATTAGGTTTCGCAAAGTACCCAAACCCTCATCAGAAAACAGCACACAGCTTCTCTTTGTGCACCCACTGAACATGCTGGGAGAAAACAACTCCCCGCCTGTAAGAAACCACCCCCACTGGTGAAAGCAGGCAGGAAAGAGCAAGCAGAGGATCTCCATTTTCAAACATATGAGGATTTCTTGTGCATGTGTCACATACTGTCTGCATTCATCTTCTTGTATCGTGGTGAGCGGGCAGGTAGGGAGGCGCGAGCAGTTCGACCACCGACGCAAAAAGCGGGTACAATCCCATGAAACTGTCGTGTTTGTCACGTGCACGAGCCCGTCGGGAAGAGTCGAATTGTGTTGAACTTTTTCCTAAGCGAGCGACGCTCAGCGCAAATCAATTAACAAAAGATTTTTGAGATTCTTGCTGTTTGCGACTGCCCTAAAATATACACCTGTTGTCTAAACAGTAATCAGAACATAGCGCATTTAACAGGTAACATCAATAATCATGACTATGCTAAGTTAGCTAACTTTAGCTATAAGCAATAACAGTCTGTGGTTAAGACTAAGAATACCACTGTTTGTTGTGAATGGGGTGGCAGTAGCTCAGTCAGTCAGTAGGGAGTTGGGTTGGGAACCGGAGGGTAACTGATTCAAGTCCACATACGGACCAGAGTATGGTGGGGGACTGGTAGCTGGAGAGGTGCTAGTTCACCTCCTGGGCACTTGAGCAAGGCACCGAACCCCCCAACTACTCGGAGTGCCCTTCCATGTGCAGCCCCCTGACATCCCTCCATTAGTGCATGTATAGGTACTGAGCATTTAGGTCTGTTGTTAGAGATATATGATACCACAGTCAGCTAATGTCATTCAGATGTACAGCAGGGATATAGTTGCGCCCAGAATCTCTATTGTTCACAGGAGGAGGGGGGGGGGCAGAAGTGTGCCCCCCCGTGTAAAAACCCCTCCAGGCTGGATACACATCTGCAAAGTTTACTGCACAACTTGTACACAACAGTGGCCACTTGTACACAACGTGTTGTGTACAAGTGGCCACTGTATCAGATCTTGTCTCTTTGCAATTTATATTAGAAAGAAAGCTTTTTACTGCACATTGCACTGGTTTGATTGTGAGTATTGAATGAAATGTAAGTGAATCAAATTATTATTATTTATAATATATAATTACATACATTTCATATTGTAATTTGTATTTCAGAGGAAAAGAACACCATCATATGTACATTTTTTGGGAATTGGTACATTCAGTTGAAAATAATCTTAACTCAAGGTCCACTAGTATTTCTTTTTTTAGGAATTTTCAGCTTCATCAGTGAAGGAAGTTTGCTCAGTCATGGAAATGGCTCGGTTTGTTCACAAAGTATGGCACTTTGGTACTTAGGGCACTATTTTTTTTATCTGAGGCCACAGCGTATAGCGCCAAGCGCACATGCGTTTAGGGCGTGTCCAAATCCACTTTTTCTAGTTTGACGGCGGAAAAAAGGATGCCGGGCGCATGGTTCAAATGGGTTGTACTTAGTGTCTTCATTAATTCATAGGTGTGTTTTGGGCGTAACATCCAATCAACCAATCATAGGTCATCTCCCGTTCCCTTTAACAGCCAACCACGTTTGTACCTTGGCACATTGCTATTATGATGGTGAATTTACACCATAATATTTTTATTTGTAATCTTTTGCATGTTTGAGTGCTGCCCTGTGTGTGTAACAAGCATAGCGTGCATGCGCTGTGCACGAGTCTAGGCGCATTTTACTAATACGCTGTTAAAATAACAATGAAATGCTGCGTTACTGACTTTGACTTTTTGTTGGTCAATGGCGTGATTGCTTCCCGCTGCCTTAAGATAGCAATACGCGTAGAATGCACCTGAACACCTCCCTGTAAGACCAGCACGTCCATGGGCGCACAGATGGGTGCAGGTGCATTTGCTATTTAAAGGACCTAGGTGCGGGATGGGAAATTAAAAACTGCGTCCGTCTTAAAATAGCCAAGACATTTACGTCGGACATTACCGTGCTGCGCCGGGTGAAAGTTATAGCCGATAGGCTCCAAACACATGCTGCATGGTAACAACCAACTCTATATACTGATGAAAACGCCTTCTTTTGACTATCTAGTGTGCTATATTTACTTTCTGCCATGTTATTTTTAAATTCTGATTGTGAGTCGGAGTGCCCTCAAAAATTTCACACTGTAAGGAAAAAAGTATCGCCCATGACATGTGCAGCGCACTGCATTTTACGGATGATTACTGTTTTGCTACTCTACAGCTGTCAGAAATGATGCAAAAGAGGATGAATGATAAGTGTAAAACTCTCAATTTACGGCTTTCTGTTGGGTTAACCGTTGAGTGTCTATTATAGGGATTAACACATTTGTGTCCAAGGAAGTGATTTTAGACGGTCCACGAGATCATGAGTAACCTTTTCTTGCCAAGGTCACAAATGAACTAAACAGCGGAGAAGTAAAAACAAGACAACATCAGACATACTCACCTAGGCCAACACTGCTGTTCTCCAGCAGGTAGCTGAGATGGTCAAACATGGCTTTCTGGTTCTGACGGCTGATTCGACAGAAATAACAGAGAAAACGACAGCAGTTGGCCACCATTTTAGGAAAGGTGATTTCCTGCAAAAACACAGGCGTTTGTTTTAAGTCAAGTTTGCAAAAAAGGTTCAAATCAATACAAGTTTGCACTTTAAACTACTCGTTTACGCCACTGCGGCAGTGTGTGGATATTTCAACAGAGTGACAGTGTAAGTGACAAATTAGACAGAGACAACAAAACGGAACGAATCAGAGAAGTGAAAGAAAAGTTGCGTCTTGTTCTCTTTATTTATTTGTTTTATACTGTCCAACCAGTAAAACATGTAATGTTCTGTAGATGTGGTCATTATTTATTTAGTCATGTTATACCAGTCTAATATGACAGTCCGTTAAAATAAACCTTAAAAACTTTAATATAAGAATCTATTGTTATGCGTTTTCCCGTAACTTTTGTAATTTTACATGTTCAAAAATATCAAAATTACTATTGATATTGCAATGCATCAATGCAATGCATCACATTTTGTAAATATCAAGCAACCCTAGTCAAACCCAATCAAACCCCAATCATTTTGACTAGTGAAAACTAAATGGCTACTATTGAAGCCCTGATACAACATTAGAAACACCTCATACCTTAGAGTCTCCTCCACTGAGTACGTTGACCATGACCTCCATGACAGTCTCGTGCATCCCCAGAGCTCTCATCAAATTAGGATGTTGGTAGAACACCTTGTTGTTCATGATATCACTGCGGAGGAAGGGGGGGCGAGTTTAAAAGCTCAGTAAAGTTTTTCATCCTAAGGGCTCCAACGTATGGAGTAAGCACTGACTGAACATGGTATGCACAGTATATCACAGTAAAAAGAAAACAGAGTGATATTTCACTGGTACTGTAATCAATGTTTCTTTTTATACACACCATGGTATTGACTTTGGTTTTGAGTATTATGTACTTTTGGTGGTTTCGATACGACTACCAGATTTTTGGTATTGTGACATCCGTACGCTGAACAACAACAACCTTCCCTATTACCCCTCTCCAACATTTTTGACTTCTCTTTAGAAAAAAAATTAATTTTCTACCCATGTGTACCCATTCAAATCAAATGATTGCTGCCGTGACACATCTAGCAAGTACATTCAGAAGAACTTTTGAATTCACTGTAGTTAGTCTGCATTGGTTCAAATTTAAATTAGACTAGACCACATTTCACTGATTCTTAGAAAGGAGAATTACATATAATGCTCCCACATACAGCATATAAGAAACATGTCTTCACATAACATGAACATATTATTTATTAGTCATCATCATTTTCAATTGGTCGGTAAATACATCTATCCAGATGTGTCAACTGATGTCGCCAACTGTTGTTTTGTGCTCCTTTTTATATTTTAAATTATATACATTATAAATATATTATATACATTTTGGTTCAGGCACCGTTCCAGCACCGGCTTAAAAGTATTGTTTTAGCAAGAAAAAAAAAAAAAAAAAGATACCCAACCCTAGTGTTGAGGAGCTTGACAGATGAGTGTGTTCTCACCCCAGCCCTCTGATCATCAGTTTTTCCTCCTCTCTTCCCATTCGGACACTCAGCAGGGATCTGATCTGACCCAGAGCAGCCAACAGGTTGATAGTGTCCTCGATTGATACAGAGTTTATAGTGTAGGTCTTAGGAAGGGCCCGCACCTGAACGGATAAAGACATATCATACAACTTATTGGTAAGGCCCCACACAATTCTAGAGCTGCAACAATTAATCCATGAATTGTACACTATTAAATTAATCTGCAACTATTTTGATAATTGATAAAACGATTTGAGTCACCTTTTATGACAAAAAAAAGGAAATAATCTCTGATTACAGCTTCATAAATGTGAATATTTTCAAGTTTCTTCTCTCCTCTATGAAAGTAAACTGAATATCTTTGAGTTGTGGAGAAAACAAAGAAGTATAAAGATCTTGGGACTTTGGAAAACACAGACCTACTTTTTTTGCAGTTTTCTGACATTTTATAGACCAAACAACTAATCCATCAATTGAGAAAATAATCAACATACATCTCGGCTATGAAAATAATCATTAATTGCAGCCCTAACTACACAGTACTTTACTGTGAGAAGCAGACTGCAGACTGAGCAGGATGGTCTGTTGGTTAAAGGTCCCATGACATGGTGCTCTTTGGATGCTTTAATATATACCTTAGTGGTCCCCTAATACTGTATCTGAAGTCTCTTTTATATAGACCTTAGTGTTCCCCTAATACTGTATATGAATTCTCTTTTACATAGGCCTTAGTGGTCCCCTAATACTGTATATGAAGTCTCTTTTATATAGACCTTAGTGGTCCCCTAATACTGTATCAGTCTCTTTCCCAAAATTCAGCCTTAGTGCAGAATTCCAGCCACTAGAGCCAGTCCCACAATGAGCTATCCCTAGTATGTGCCATTTCTGAGTCTGTAGCTTTTGAGGAAGAGAGGCAGAGGGGCATGGTGGAGGCTGGGGATGTGGCCTTGATCAACTGCCACGTTGCTCGTTTGAAAGTCATAATGTCTCTTTCTCTCATTAGTGGGCCAAATTCTCTTGGCGGGCAAAGCAGAGAAAGGGGAGGTAACCTTGACCCTTATGACCTCATAAGGAGCAAGATTTAAGATTGGCCCATGTGAGCTTTCATTTTCTCAAAGTCAGAGTAGGATACCCAGGGCTTGGTTTACACCTATTGCCATTTCTAACCACTGGGGACCATAGGCAGGCTGGGGGAATGCATATTACCGTTTAAAAAATACTCATAAAGTGAAGGTTTCATCCCATGAGACTTTTAACATTCTCATAATTCACTAGGTAATAATTAAGATTAAGCCAGGACATGTCCAGGCCCGTCTGAAGTTTGCAAGAGTGCATGTGGATGATCCAGAAGAGGATTGCGAGAATATCATGTGGTTAGATGACCCATGTATCGTGAGATTTTAAGCCAAAACCTCCTTCCATCAGTGAGAGCCTTGAAAAGGGAAGGTGGCTGGGTCTCCCAGCATGACAATGATCTCCAACGCACCGCTCGGGCAACGAAGGAGTGGCTCCGTAAAAAGCATTCTAAGGTCCTGGAGTGGCCTAGCCAGTCTCAAGACCTCAACCCCAATGTTGAAATGCTACTTTGTTTTAATGCAAGGACTATTACATGAAAAATGGGGACATTTCTCACCATTAAAAACTTCCAACGTGCTTATTTTAAGTCCGAAAGAATATGGAAAAAGTGTGTGTATCTTTAATTTTAGCAAAAATATAAGAGAGGCTTGGCAAAAGATGTTAAAGTGGCAGAGATATTATTTGTTATTTGTTTGTATTGTTACAGCTGAAATGTTTAACAGCTCCTCTGCATTGTTAAATTAACTTGCTTCTCTCCATATACATGGATAATGTTCGTTATTTGTATTTGCACACTCACACACACTTGCCCTTATTTGATAGCTGGAAATCAAACCGTGGATGTTGCCGTGGTGGGATTATGGACTTTAACCAGGAGGAAACCAGGCATCTGTCATATTCTAATGTAAACAGTGTCTTCAATGGTATGGTGTATCTATTAAAACAAACACACACAGGCCAAAAAATACCTGTCCTCCAATGCCATCATACTGGCGATGCAGCAGGACAAACATGGCTCTGACCAGCTCGGGATCCTCAATAACTGACTCCTGAGCCCAGCGGACCATTGTATCTGAAATCAACTGCTGTAACGTATCTGCAGAATCAGAGAGAGAGAGAGAGAGAGAGAGAGAAAGAGAGAGAGAGAGAGAAAGAGAGAGGGAGAGAGATAATAGAGAAAAAAATCAGAAGGAGTGTGTTAGGGGATTGTGAGTCCATAATCACAAAAATCTCATAATTATTATTTTTTGTATATTTTTTCTTTTCACAGGGATTTATCAACCGCTTATACACAACTAAGTGAAACAAGCAGGAAATAACAGACCCATTACAGCACTGTCCTGATGTATTTTTACATTACCAATGGGGATCTTAAAGTGCTGCTGGAGTCGGTTGTTTATAATTTCCTACAACCCTAAAGTATCTGATGTATGTACAACATTCTAATTATTTTCCCACTGTACCATTAACCTGTAAAAGCTGTGGGTAATGCTAGAAGACAGTTCATGGCCTGATTCAAATGATCATCCAAAACCTGATTGTACCTCATGCAATTTACGGAAATCTGACCATTACATTAGAGATATGTTGTGTGTGATGTCAGTATTTTCCCACAACCTAAAAATGGTCAACTGTTTACATGCAACCCCCTGCTGTCTGTGTGTGTATCAGCTGATGCAGAAGACTCACTGGGTTTCCTTTCTTTTTTCTCCTTTGGCCGGTTGGCCATCTTGTTCTTCAGGTGAGCCACTTTCTCCACCAATGACAGGAGTCGACCTCGAATGGTGAAGTCACTGTCCCCATCTATCCCTCCATCCTCGTCCAACTCTATACCTGACAAAATGGAGAATTCAGTGTACAGTCCATAATGTAGTTCCATGAATATACACTATACAGATATTGCTGATCCATGATCTGTGGGGAACCTGGATATTGTAATACATTTGTGTTGCTGACTAGGTGAAGCTGAGGGATAGTTTACCACAGTGTCTCATCAGGTCCTCGTGGAAGTCAAGCAGCTGTTCTCGGATGTATTCAGGACAGGGACACTCCTGCTTTTCATCCTTAAAGTTTAGCAGCATGTTGATCTGCAGAAACACGCGGCCGTGACAAGTCCTGTTTATTAAATACTTCAACCACTTGGATCACATCACGTAAATCGAAACAATCATTCGTTCTTAGGTTTGGATGTAGGGAGCGTGTTCCCACCAGTGCATTGGAAAGCTGCTGTGTGACATGGAGTCTGCAATGGATCCAGCAACAGAAACCACCAAAGCAGCACAGAGTGAAAAAGTGTCTCTGTGACTAGTTTCACACTAGGGGTGTAAGTTACACGTTTTATCACTATACAATATTATATCAATTGTAAGAACAGCGATACAATATTTACTGATATCACAAAGTCTGCCGCAAAACTCTTTCGACCTGATTTAATTCAGGGGCCGGTGACAGATACGAGACGTTTTACCCATTTTACCTTGTCTTATATACATTTACAAAAAGCAACTACAATTTTGTTTTAATTGCATTATTATGCTCTTCCAGACATTTCAAATGAAAAACAAACCATTGTTTTAAGTTTGTTGTTAAGTGTCCAAATGCTCAGCTTTCATCTTGATTGTCTGCTGTTTGTTTCTAACACACTTCATATTGTTCTTCTACACTGCCTGATTATACTCTAGTCTGCTTTACTCTTGTACAACATGTGCTCCCTCTACTGTCCTGTCCTCCAGCCATGCTTTCTCTTCTTCAGTGGTGTTCCTACCTGTTCTTGTGGAGGAGATCTGAACTCTTTTGTCTTCTTGGCAGTGAGGGCTGCAGACATGTTGAGTGCCAGCATCACCTCATTGTAGCGGAACCGCTGGTTGTCTTGGAGACAGGCTACAAAGTCATCAGAGAAGGCCACCACCGCCTCGATGCGATGACGCACCTGGCAGTCGCACAGATACTGCAGCACATGGCACATCTGCGCGCGCACACGCACGTACACACACACACACAAACACACACACACACACACACACAGGGTCAACTACACAGACTGTTGACATGCTACTTAGTTTCAAAACAAGGACTACAGTCAGAAAGAAAAAGAGACTTCTTTCTCTTGTAGCCGTGATAGCCTTTGACTGAATGACTGGTCATTTTTATGGTCATTCTTAGAGGTGATGAGCTTTGGTAAAACTTTCATTGGTATGATTAAAGCTTTGTATTCTAATCCTTCAGCCCAAGTCCTAAACGGACTCCTCCTCTTTATTTCCAGTTTCTAGATCCTCCCACCAAGGTTGCCCCTTTAGTCCTCCACTATTTGTCCTCTCTCTAGAGCCGCTGGCCCAAGCCATTCGGCAGTCTATTATGGTGTTACAAATATGCACTCGTAATACACAGCATCATCTCTCAATATTTGTGGACCATGTTTTTTTTTTTTTTTTTTTTTAGAAAACCCCACTCAGTCTCTTCCTCCCCTTCTATTACTATATCACGAGTCTGGAAGCTTATCAGGCTTTAACTGGTCAAAGTGTGCACTGCTTCATTTAAATGATTCTGCCCGCAACTCAACCATCTCTGCCAACGTCCCTATTGTTAAGCAGTTTAAACAGTTAGGCCTTGAGGTCTTCAAAGACATGGAAAAGTGGATTAATTGATTTTGATTTCAATTTTGGCTCCCAACAATCACCAAAATAATACAATCGAGAAAAAAACATTATTTTGCCCTGTGTTGTTTTGCAAGAACACTCTTATTTTGTCTCGTGTTCTGAATGACACACGCGCACACCCGCAAGCACACATCTGCTGTAACGCTGTGTTCCCTTACTGTTAACAATTTTTTTTTATATTTAGGCACATTTAGTAAAGACAGTAGACTAGTAGTGGTCATAGTGAGTGAAAATGTGACGTGTAATGCATTATTGTGTTAACTATCTGGAATTTTTCATTAGCTGTGTAAAGTTATGTGTAATATCTGTAAAGCTGAACAGTCTCACTGTAGAAAAACAGATTTTATTCAGATCCAAAGACTCTTTCTGTGAGATAAAAGGACACTAAAAGATTATACTCTGGACACTAGCCATTATACCCAAAGATTAATTAGAAATTGTGTTAAATAATTGTGATTTCACTATTGACCAAAATAATCGTGATTATAAATGTTTACATAATCAAGCAGCCCTATTCCCCCTGTTGATTCAAGCCCGTATCTCAGTGGTTAAAAATGAATGTTTTGTTTTTGAATTTCTGAATTGAATGTTTGAATTTTGTGAGCTTTACACTACCTCTCTCCCCTCCTGCTGGCTACTGACACATTAGTGGTATCCAAATTTATCTGGAAAGGCAAGCGGCTGCGACCCAAGATGTCCACTTTACAGAGGAGGAAAGAGGATGGTGTTCTTTCAGTTCCCAACTTTAAATATTATTTCTCGTCCTTAGTCTTGGCCCCTCCGTACCTGGTCTAATCCACATGTGTCTTTTTGCTGTGATGCCTTGGGAGATTAACTGAAATATACTGCCATATAATGTAGCTTATAAGTAGCACACTTTTTTCCCATTATTCAACCAATCAGCACTTCTGATTGGTGGGAGGCCAATAATTCAATTCAATTTCAATTCAATTTTATTTATAGTATCAATTCATAACAAGAGTTATCTCAAGACACTATACAGATAGACCACACTGCAGAATTTAAGGGACCCAACAGTTCTAGTAGTTTCCTCCAGAGCAAGCAACCGTGCGACAGTGGCAGTGGCAATAACAGCCCCACAATTGAAACAAAGGGGAGTTCATTGTCTTAAAGACATTTTTCGTGAGATTGGCTTGTTAACCTTATCTGACTTACAAAATGCATTCAGTCTGCCACGTTCCGCTTTTTCTTTTAACTTCAGTTAGGATGTGGGCACGCGAGTTCCCAGGAGTGTTGATCTCGACTGGCATGATGTATGGTCTAACATTCCAGAAGTATCTCGCAATCCAGCAGATTCACTACAACTACTTCATACATAGAACATATTTCACCCCTGTGAAAATGCACCACATGTGTGCTTTCTATCATTACTTTTACACTGTATATTTCAGTGTTTTTTACTTATACACACTGGAATACGGAAGAGAGAAGGTCAGTGTGTTTATACCTGTGCGTGTGTTACCAGGCAGGGATTTTGCACAATTTTGTTGTCTATTTTCTTTGGACTTACAGCTGGTAAGAGAATGATTGGAACCCGTTGTAAGCCACCTCATGACATAACTAGCCGTGCTTGGACCCTTTCCTACTTGGATGTTGTGTACATGGAGCGCCAGAATTGACCCTGGCCAAGGACACTTGGCGTAGCATCCTTGGCTCCTTGAAGTCCGCGCTGTATACTTGTGCTACAGCCTTTACCTCAACCTGCGCAGGTGATTGGTCCCTTGTCTGGTGTGTGTGTCTGTTTCTGCATGCATGTGTTTGTCTCCCCTTGCTCCCAGGTAATGTAATTTGTAATTTTTTGTATTAGTTAATTTTTTTAACTTATAAAAAAATAAGTAAATAAAAAGGCAAAAAACATTTTCCGTAATTCTAAGGAGAATAAATGAAACCACAGTAAAAATAAAGTTAAAACTACTAATTCTGTATAAAGTATTTCATACTGTCCAACATAAAAGTAAGCCCTGTGTCCATGAAGGGGGTCAGTGTGGACATGGTGGAGAACTACTAATACCTGGGAGTGCACCTGCAAAATAAACTGGACTGGGCCAAGAACACTCAAGCCCTCTACAGGAAGGGCCAATGCCGTCTGTATTTTCAGAGGAAGCTGAGGGCCTTTAACATCTTCAGGATGATGCTGAGGATGTTTTATGAGTCTGTGGTGGCTAGCGCTATCTTGTTTGCAGTTGTATGCTGGGTCAGCAGGCCGAGGGTAGCGAACGCTAACAGACTCAACAAACTTATCTGCAAGGCAAGTGATGTTATGGGGGTAGAGTTGGACTCTCTGTTGGCGGTGTCAGAGAGGATTATCGTCACTATGTCTGTAAATACACCACTAATCTGACAGTGAAAAAGTGCAAGCACGTTTACAAACTGAGAGGGTGTCACCTGGAGTTTTACAGGCTCGGGTAGCTTCATCTGTAACAGTCCTTCTTTAGGCATGTTCCTCCCTCCATCAGCTTCCCCTTCCTTCACCACCTCCGGCTCCATGTGCGTGTCCACCTGCCCTTCCCGTCTTTCAGAGAACACAGATGGCTCAATCAGTCTGAGGATGTTCTTCAGATCTCCACTTTGGAACACTCCCATAATGAGCAGGGTGTAGAACAGCTTGATGAGGGGGACAAAGAGAAACTCAGTGCTGCCTCCTATTGGATCCCGCACGTGCATGCTGCCCTCCCGCACCGCCTCTGTTAGCATCTCGATGGTTTTCATTTTCAGGACATCTAAGGGAAATTCAGGGCTGTACTGGAAACAGTCTCCTGATCCGTTGTTACGAGACAATGGGCCAGTCCCACAGACAAAACTGGGGGATGAGAAGTGCATTCTGGGTCTCAGGGAGGTGCTGAGGCCGATGCCTGGCAGGCCATGTTTTTTCTTCTCATCTGGAAACAGAGTGATGCTCTTGGTTTCGTCTGTCATGGGAACAATGTACTCGTTGTTCATCATGAGGCGAGCCGTGGTGTAGCTGCTCAGGTGGATATCAATGAGGAGGTTGTAGTAGCCTGCACGAAGCAAACCTGTCGAAGACAGACAGAAAGATAGTTGTAAACATTCAATTAAAGATTAATCCCTAAACATACTATTTATGTTGTTATTAATGAACAGATTCAAGCCATTACCTGGTAGTACAAATAACATTTATTCTCTACATACAGTAGGTGTATATAGCCATTGTACTCATTCTCTAAGACTCTACTTAATACCAAGAGAACAGCAGGGCTCAACAGTAACGCCTTGGCAACCAGATTAAGTCAATTCTATTCTATTAAGTCATTACCCCACACGGGGTAAAAAGTGCATGTTAATTATGTGTTTAATTTAAAATGTTCAATGTGTTAACCTTTCCCCGATTTCTTTGTTTCCTACCGTGGTCAGAAAACCAGGGAAGACTCATTACCTCCAGGTCCGGCGTTATAAAGTGAATAACGTCAGGATAATTCATTCATTAGCTCACGTTTCTGGTTAGCTAATGAATGAACATGGCTTTCAGTCTGGGGTTTATTTCGGACACCGCACACACTGTCTACAAAAGTTATTCCACCAACTCTGCTCCGGTTGCATCTACAAGTCTGCTTTCTTTTTCTCTATCTCTCTTCTGCCCACTTTTTGCCTAATATTTAGCATGCATGCACGCACGCGTGCTAAATATTGCCGCACCGGTGACTACAGGAAAGTGGGAGAATATTCAAGTTCTCTTTTTTCTCCGCCTTTGCACACTCTGTAAGTGGTCATGGTGTCTGGAAAAGGGACGCAGCAGGCTACCAGTGAGCTTACATTACGCTGTGACTTTACCTATGGTGCTTTATTGTTGTCCAACAAATATTCAAAACGCATCAATGAGTCAAACTGTTGCACTGGGTGACATGTTCCTTTATTACCATGAACAAACTCTGTAGCTTATTTTGACTCAATCCCACATACCACATCCTGCTGGCACAATAACTCACAAGAGCACCAAATGTGGATTCATTTTTGCTTAAAAACCTCCCCCTGGGTGCCTGGGTAGCTCACCTGGTAGACCAGGCACCCATATATAGTGGTTTACCTCATGAGGCAGCGGCTCCGCCCTAAACATAAAGGCCTAAAATGGCCAAAAAATAATCTTTAAAAAATCAAATAGTCCCCATTACATGAATGATATTCCCTCCTGTTTGAGTTGTGTTTGTTACCAACTAAAAAACATAACTAACTACAGTGGACAGCTGTTTTAGATAATGACTGAGCCTTTTGTGGTTTTTTTACACACACAAAATATTTTTTAACCCCGCTACAATGGCTTGAAACAACGTAACCAAGGCATTTTTTCCACAAAAAAAAGTTACAGAGTCCATGATAGAAATTCAGGGATTTCCACAAAGTAATGAAATACGTGGGGCAGGGCACCTTTACATGAAACCATATGTTTGTGAGCCGTTTTTAAAGATGTACGTCTTCAGTTGAAACCACTAGGCTTGGTGCGGAGAGCACAAAGACAGGTCAGAGAAGAAAGAAAGAAAATTCATTAAAGATTGAATTGGGGTCTTTTTACAGGATTTGTTACAATAAAAAGTGTAGAATAAAGCAAAGCATATCTTTTAATTACATTTTTATTTCATTCACTAAAACAGAGCTCTACCAACTCAGTCTACAGTTATGCCACACTGCATCATGCAATCATGATTAATGAGTGTCTGAAATCTTAAATGACTTCTTATTAAAGAATAAAATACTGAGAGTGCGGATCGGACCACATTTTTCTGTTGTAGCCCGGCCTGTGTCCGACAGAGCAGTAACCCGGCCCATCGGGTCCCAATGGGTCACGTCAGGGTTATGAGGGCTATTACCCTACTTATTTCTCAGGGACAGGCTCTTGTACCTTGCATACAGTTACATACATTACATACATGCTTTCTAAATGCTGTGGGTGTTACCTGGCATGTACTTATTCTCTATAGCCTGCAGGAGCTGTGCCTCGTCTACGTGTGAGCAGAGGGCATGTGCCACCCGGTTGTTTCCCAGAGCACATATTGCTGAATACAGTCGGAGGGTATGGTAGTGAAACTTCAATAAGTCCCTTTGCTCTGACAGCTCTAGGATATCCACCGACCTGGGCAACACACAGAGAGACACTGCATGAGGAAGGAGAGAGCAGGAGAATAAAACGGTGTGTTTGTGTGTGTGTGTGTGTGTGTGTGTGTGTGTGTGTGTGTGTGTGTGCGTGTGTGCGCGTGTGCGACTGTGGGTACTTCACTTGTTCTCCTCAGGTATGTGCAGGGTCATGAACTGCAGAGGTTGGTTACACTGGACCAGCCAGCCATGTCTGTCATTCACTCTGGATGCCGACACCTGAAAGGAACAAATAATATCTCTTAGCACTTTACAGAAAGCATGCAATACATTTATGTTGCTTTTCACCCACCGTGTGGCACAGCAGACAGTTTACCTAGCATACTGCCTATGTGCAGTACAGTATGGAAGTCATATGACCCAGCATCATTTGGCAAAGAATCAGTTTTCCTGTTCAAAACAAGGACTAGCAACCAGAGTTTCAGACAAACTTACGATATAAAGGCTCTCATGTTGCAAGTACGACAAATATAAGCTAGAAGCTGTCTCAATTGTTTTCCAGAACTGTTAGTTTTTACATCCCTTTTTTCATTGAACAATTAGTAATTTGCCATGCTACATTTCTCTCTTTTATATCAACCTAAACAGACACACAAAAAAGCCAGGAAATGCACACCTACTATCGATAGGTAGGAGTAGTTACTGTACCTCGAGGAAGTGGTTGGGAACACGACTCCACAATACAGGAGTGAGAAATTGGACATGCAGCCGTGGAGGACACTGAGGTATTGGGTTCTTCCTCTCACTCTTAAACAGACCAGCTGACAGAGGCATCACATTCTGACAGTAAACAGACATGTTGACAACAATATATCAGACAGGAAAAAGCTATACAGACCAAAATGAATACTGTGGACATACTCATTGGGCAGTTTTCTCTGTCAACCAAGAGTTTTTGTTAATGAAGCTTTATGTGTATGTGTGTGTGTGTGTGTGTGTGTGTGTGTGTGTGTGTGTGTGTGTGAGTCCTTCTCACCTTAATACGCCCCAGTTCAAACTGAAAGACATTTGGGCTGGTGGCCTTGGCAAAGACTGCTGGGAACAGCTTGGTGCTGGGCTCCACCTGTTGAGACGAGAGAGTGTGAAAGTTGTTACGGAGGTCCGCTGACATTTCAGCCTATCTTGGCTGCTCTGAGCTCTGTGCACTGGCGCCACGGAGGGACGCCACACACACAAAGATGTCACAGAGCTGGATTAAAATTGTCAAAGTATCCCTTTAAGTCCAACTGGAATCACAATTAGTTATTACTTTTTCGCAGTCCAACATTAAGAGTTGAAATAATTTGTAAATCAATTGGTATTAGTTTGGTTATTGTGAGGAAGAAAAAATGTATTTTTCAGAAATGTTCCTTAAGCCTCTGAGTGATCATTTGGAAGCAGAACAGACAGTGGCACAAAGATGCAATGTAAACAAACTTTCTTTGATAACTTTAATTTACAAGCCAAGGACCTCAGTTCAAGAACAGGCAGGGTTTTGTTTAATCCTGGTAGCAGTGGTGTGAAGACCACAACAGACCATGAGTGGTCAATCAGTTTAGATGTTTAGTTTAGTTTAAAGCTGGTGCCAGACTGTTGTAGTAAAAGAGGTTGATGTTAGAAGCAACAAAATAAATGAAAAAAAAGAGAAAAAGTAGGGAGGCACATTTTGGTTTAAAAAGTAAAATGAAAAGAAAGCAGAAGAAAAAATGAGCAAGTGAGAAGAAGAAAGAAGCCAGGGTTGAAGAAAAAGACCATTCACAAACCTGTGACACCATATCAAATCTCCTAAATAAACAATCGTGTCGGAACAAAATAGCTTGAAGCACTTACGGCACTTTATTTAGTTATTTTTAATCATGGTCTATTTGCTTAGTTCAATTTTTACTATGTGATCTTATGTGATTTGTTTTATAGTATTGTGACGGTTGTATTGTTTCTGTCATATTGTTTTTCTTTTTGATGTGCTCTAGTGCAATTTATACAGAATTATCTGTTTTTATTATTCAGGTTTTATTGATTTGGTAATCAATTGATAAGTGAGGGTCATTGATACTTGTGCATGGTCTGCAATGTAAGGTGGAATTATGTTGTAAGTGTGTGTAAAGTCTCTGTGTTTAATCATGTTTATAGCAGCATAATGTAGTAGCCTACTGATGCCCAAGACAAATTTCCCTCAGGGGACAATAAAGTTATCTTGATCTTGATCTTGATCTTGAAATGTTTACCTGGTAATATGTGCTGAGTTCTTTGCCGTTTGCTGTAAATGTCAGCAATCCGTTTGTTGTGTCGACCAGACAGCCGATCTCTAAGCCATTGTTGTTCCTGCCCTGACCAGGACTGCTGCTCTCTCCAGCCCACACCATGTAACAGTTACTGCGCTTAATACTGAAAAAGAACACACACTATGTCCAATTGTTTAACCAAAATGTGCAGTAAAGATTTCACTGAAGTACTACAATACCATAATTTGCAATGATTAGTTCCTCGGGTTTAATGGGTGCTAGTCAATGTAATCAAATGATGTAGTTTGTGTTTGTGATGAAGCCAACAGCTTCTAATTCCAGCTTCACAAACACCACCCAGCCCTAAAAAAAGGATATTCATTCAAATTAAGCCAAGACACCATTTGGCTCCAACTTGACATACCTTTCATGAACTTTGCCCTTCTCATCTCCGAGGGTAACTGTGACCGTTTGGACGTTGTGCAGGTCGAATCCTGGGGCGTACTGATGGAAGTCGGAGGTCACCCAGCCCACCCAAACACTGCTGGGCTCCTGACCAGGGAAGATCCGCACAGAGTAGTAGTGCTGCACAGAAAAAGAGGTGTAATCAACTTGGGTTTAACTGCATTGCCCCTGATCCCAGTTCTGTTCCAAAAGAGCTTCACAACACACATATTACGAAACACAAAATGAATACATGTAATTGGGGGGAGTGCAGTGAAGGTGCAGTGGATAAACATAATTTGCTAGAAACTAGAGACCTGAATGACAATTTAAAAATACAGTTCAATCATATGTTTTGGTAGAAGTTATATTTCTACATGGCAAATAATTTACTAATAACTGTAGAGTAAAAGTAGAATATAAGTAGAGTCATAAAAAACCGTAATACAGTAAAGATTCTTGGGGTATTTTACAATTGATCACTTTGATTTGATTTGCCTATTAAGGTGACAACAGTAGCCTTCTTTTATTTCCTAAAAATCGCAAAGATTTAACCAAAGGTTAGGTAGAAAATGGTCGGGGAGCGAGCCTTTTAGTTTTGTGCTCCAACATTATGGAACAGTCTTCCAGCAGATATTAAACTGGCAAGTTCAACTGAGGTTTTTAATTCAAAGCTTAAGACTTACTTATTCACTGCTGCGTATAAGTCCTACATGTTTATTTATCTTTGATGTCTTTGTATAGTGGTATTTAATTTTTACTGTCTTGATTTACATTTTTATTGTACTGTTTGTAATTTAATTGTATTCTTTTTGTAAAGCACTTTTATTGAAAGCGCTCTATAAATAAATGTATTATTTTTATTAGTATTATTATTACCTATTTACTTAGACCATCTTGTTATTTATTTGAAACATTTTACACATCACACAAAATACAACACCACCTTCTCCCCTTCCAAGCCCATTCCTCCAACACAAATCAAATAATTATTTTTTTACACTGCACTGAAACTTTTACGCTTGCATTTGTATTGTGACTGCTTCTAGGCCTATTAAGTCCCTTTGGGTGCTCAGATCTTGGGATTGGATAATAAGCACTGATGACTGACACCTGGATCAACTGATTGCTGACATGTCTATAAATAGGAGTGATTGGTTCATACATTATGCACATTACTGATTAACTGATTGGACGTTTATCTTTGTTCATTTCAATAAATTGGATTTAATTGAGCAAACGTGTGTTCTCCACCTTTTGTCGTACCTTTAAGCCAGATCATGACGGTTTCTAATTCAATTTTAGCCTTTTTTTATTTTCTAATTGCTCTATAATGTTTAGTGCAAGCATTTTGTTCCATCCGCACCTCTTAGTGTGTGTATTTTAGAGTATGGATTAGAGCAGAGCCCTGCTCTCTCTGACAAGATGCAGAGAGCACAGATAAGCTTACAGTTAAAAGGTACCAACATGTGGCACTGTTTAATTTAATATGAATCAGTCAACCAGTTAGTTCCTGAAGAGTACCGGATTCGTTACCCAACTTAACTTGTGCATCTTTCACCTTGCTGGCTCTCATGGAGAGCAGAGCTGCATCAGTAACATGTAGTGCATGTGGGTGTTTTGTGAATTTCATTTTGTGTGTGTATTCACTTACAGTGGAGGCTTGCATGAGGAATTCGTATTCATCTCTGTCATCAGCCATCACCTCTTCTGACAGGCGAGCGGATGATTGAGAGCTGTTGTCTGGCTTGTTTTTCTTCAACATAAACCTGGTAGATCAGATGCTTGGTTTAGGTTTATAACGTTTAAAAATAGTGATCAAACACAGTGACAGAAACTGTTGGTATGAGAAAACAAGGTTTACCGTTGCTTGAGTTTGGAGGGCTTCTCCTGATTATGATCTTTGTGGTTGTTGAATTCGTCTCTCTCCGGTCCATTGGGACCATTGGGACCGTGAGAAGACTTCATCAGGACCTCAAAGTCTGACACAGTTTCAAAGTCCTCCAGCTCCTGCAGAAACACATATTCTCAATCACTCATTTAACCTGACACACATGCACTTGCAGATAAATGTGAGCAGTAAATTGGGAAGATTATTACAATATACACTAAAGGGGCGCCTGGTTGGCACACCTGAAGCTCAATCACTCCATCTCTCAACCCCTTTCATGTCTTTAGCTGTCCTATCTATTACAGGCCAAAAATGTCCAAATCAAATCAATTTCTGACATACTGTATGTATGAGTATATATCTGTGTGTTTGTGTTACTGTTACCCTCTTTGATGAGAAGAGGCTGTCGTTAGGTGTGGATCTGGAAAAGGACTCTGCACACTCTATGGGCATGCTCAGTCTGTAAAAGGTAATGTCAGTGTAACTGTTCTGGGAGCCAAAGGACCTCTGAGTGACCTTTAGGCAAGGACAGGACTCCACTGTCCCATCTATCCTCGTCACCTAAAAAAGAAGGAGAAATCAAAAAAACATTAATTCTGTATGTACTGTCAATGTTTCAGCAGGTCCAAAATTGTCCAAACTTTCACACGATTTTTTTGTTTATAGAAATGTCTTAAAATGTGTCTTAAGAGATTACATTTCAGTCCAGATCTCGGGCCACTGCCACTTAAAATTCTCGGAGGTGAATCTGTATTGCAGGTGACTCCCCTCACCTCTATGTGCTGGTGGTTGGGGGGGACAGGAACAAACTGAGGCAGCCTCTTGCTGAGCCACATGGTGACGTCCCGGTTCATGTTGACAGCAAACGGTTCGTAGCCTTCCTGCAGGCCGCAGATGGTGAAGTACTTCAGAGTGCTGACGTCTTTACCGTAGTTCATTTTCCCCATCTGACACACACCCAGACTGGACACTGGGATAAAACCTGGGACAGAAAAAAATCAAAAGTCAAATACTAAGATGAAGCTTTTTGTGCAATATTACTAGTGCTGTCAATCGATTAATATATTAAAATATTTAATCGCGATTGATGGCGTGATTGTCCATATTTAACAACTGATTAAATGCAAATTTATTGCATATTTTATCTGTTCTAAATGTACTTTGAAAGGGATTTTTTTCAAGGTTTTATATTCTTATCAACATGGGAGCGGACAACTATGCTTGCAGGGTTTCCCACAGCGCTTTGCAGTTGAGGCGTCCACCTTAGCAACACCAGCCTACCGCCTTAACTACGTCGCAAATAGTTTTTCTTCATTTATCTCTCTGTGCCAAATTTCGGTTCCAAAAGCGCCTGAGCCCAAGCTTGTCTGTACTTTCTGCCTAATGGCAGAAAGCGGAGCTCCAACACAGACACACGGGCGTGCAGAGGTGCGGGCAAACTAGGTTGGCTCTGCAGTTTTATTGAAGTCACAGTGAGTCACGGCAATGCCGATAAAGTGGTTTCAAGTGTATTACTGACTGACGCACCCCTATCCAAGAGCACAACCAGTAACCATTTTAAAGACTAGTCAGTATTACATATTCCACTTTCAATGATTTTAAGGGCCTTCATTTTCACTAAATTGATTTATCAACGACTAATACTTTTGTTAGACCCTGTGGACACTTTGTGATGTTCTGTCTGTGGTAGTGTGTTTTGTTAATGACAAAGCACTCACCTTCACCAACTTCAAAGTCCTTAAATGCCAGCTCAGATCCCGAGTCATCCAGAAGCACTTCTCCATTTAGTGTGAACATCATGGTTTGTTCGTTAAGATCCACCATGCAGCCCACCACGTCCCCTGTCTGCCAGGCACGCCCAAAGTGCTCATTACCCTGATGCCAGCGCTGGACCTAAGAAAAAAGATATTTACACATTTTATGACTCATTTGGACTAATTAAGAAACGGCTTCTACTGCAGTGCCATGAAACTGAACAAACGAAATGTGTCGAGGAAAGAAAAATCCAGACACCTTGAAGCCATCAAAGACAAACGCCTGGTCATCTGATCCCAGCTCCTGGTCTGGGAGGCATCCTGGCCTGGCCCAGCCCACCCTCATCTCTCCTGCAGTCAATACCTGGAGGAGAAGCAAGAACCGGGTGACAACTACCGGGTGGTACAAAAACCATGTTCTTAATGTTCAAATTCATGTCTAGAGCCCCTGGTGATACTAGGAGTAAAGTCTTATGTTGTGTTGAGCCTTCTTAGTGTTTTTAAAATAGCTATTTTGAGGCTAGCATAAAAGGGCCCCTAGCAATCCCACTCAAAAGGACGTTTGAATGAAAAACGAGAATACGGTGAATCTTAAAAGTGGCACTTCCGTCCTAATTCGGCTTATAAACGAAAGTTTGACTCGGGTATATTCAGAAGAAGACCCAAAGTTGCATTTTGGCACGAGTTACGTTTTAACAATGAAACCTGTGCTCGTGAAAGTTGTTCTTCTTTAAATCTGCACACATTATGATGCTAAGCTTCAATTTTCTTTTACCAATGACTGGTGATTTCTTCTATTGTTATTCAACTGGTGCTCATAGGGATATTTGTCTCTTTCATTTGTCAGTCTGTTTAAACCATTGTGTAGCGTTTTGTTCCTAATGTACAAAACAAACCCCTCATACAAAATTGCATGTATTAAGAAAAGTTTTCTGCAACCTGAAAGAATGAAATACCATTTAAACATAGAGAACATCTGTCAGCCATCTAACTGTACCCAATCAAGCTTTTGTGCCTGGACGTTCCAAACATTTGAACAGTAGTGTATACTATTTTTTAGAGCATTGGCATAGCTGTCATCATGTCTCTTCTTACCTCCAGCTCAAAGTACCACTTCCCTGCGTTAACACAGTAGGTTTTTTCTGCCCTGAAAATGCGGAACCTCTCAGTAGATATGTTGCTAGGGTCAGATTGAGCTGCTGGATGAGAAGAAGGCAGTGAGGGAGGGGGGTTATGGGTAAATTATTGTGGAACCAATAACATCTTATGATCACATGTTGTAATTTTGGCCCTCAACAATTATTATATAAAATGTACAAATATTTTTGATAAAAGACAAGTAATTGAATGAAGAAATGATACGATGAAGGGTATGTATTTTACCATGGTCCTGGTCAGGAGCTTCTAGGTTGTATCCATATCCCAGCAGAGTCCTCACGGCCTCTCTCAGACTGTCTTTGTTGGACTTCTTGGTTCTCTCATCCAGCAGAATGTAGGGGACCAAACGAGGGTTTCTACGACTCTTCAAATCCTCAGAAGAGAAAGAGGCCAGAAGAATATAAACTAAGTAACCAATTACTTTATAAATGCAGTGCTGGGTGGGGAAAGGGAAATGGTTATGCTTTCCCATTCCTCATTACAATCACTGAGCAAGACATGTTCAACCAATATAGCTCCAGTGGAGCAGCAAAGAACAAAAAAAAAAAAACAACTTTAGTTTTTTTTTTTGCATTGACATAACGATTGGTCAGCCATCTGGTTGAGTTGGGGAAAGCGTTGTATCTTCAGCATTATCAACGGGCCTTTCAGAATTACCGCTGAAGAAAAACCAGGGAACCTACGTTTAGTTTGACTATTTAGACTCAGGATTCCTCCCCACCAAGATGGCTGGGATGTGATTGGCCCACAGTAGCTGTAGGTGTTCCTCTGTAAATTGGGCACCAACAACACAAACATACAGTAACTACAGTGTAACTACAGCTGCCATCCTGATGTGTACACTTCACTACATCTGTGGAGCAGACCAGTTATCCAACTGTAGAACTACCCCTCAATAACTGACAGGCAGAAATACAGGTAGGGCTGGGTATCGTTAAAAAAAATGTTGATACCAATAACGTGACTTTGATAGGGGTTTTTGGAGAAGAAAAAAAACCAACATTATATTAAATTACAACATTACGGCACTAATTTCTAGGGCTGTAATCTCCCAGTCGACTAGTCGATTTATTGGTCGATATGTTCTGGCTCAACCAAAATTCTGATTGGTCGATTTTTTGCTGTGTTATTCCATTAGGTGGAAGCATAGACCGTAACTGTCTATGGATGGAAAGCACTAATTGCCAATGGAGGTGTTTTCAGAGCATCCCTGTTTCACAGGTAACAGTCTGTCTTCAGAACACCCCCCGTTTTCTCTTTTGTTGGATTAGCCCGACCCACTGGGGACAGATTGAAGAAAGAACTAGAAAGCCTTGTTTAAGAGGTTTGCAGAATATTTATTTAATTGTGAGTGTTTAGTTTCCAGTCAGTCCGCCTTTACCGTGTCGAAGACATCGCCAGTGTGGCAACATTTTACAGAAATAGATAACGGGAAAAAGTTGAAGTTTCCAAGCAACAGATTGGTTATCCTGTCTGTTTTGAATAGGATATATGAACATATCAGAATTGGCATATTTAATAGTCTAATAATCGTTTTATAACTACCGGCGCACCCACCTACAACTACGGTAGCGCCCCCCCAGACCCCCCCAGACCCCCCTGGACCCCGCTGGATGTTAAGCCTCTACCATTCAAACGCAAAAACAACATCACTAATGGAATTGTTGACTTTATTGCTCAGGATATGAGGCCCGTTGCTGTTGTGGAGGGCTGAGGTTTTAAGAAGTTGTCGATATACAGCGCCAGCACGAGTAAGAGTAAAAGCTTTAAACTAATAGTCTCTCCGTGTCTCCGTGCGGGGACACAGAGCGCTGATGCAGCGCTGTCAGAGCCAACAGACGAGTAGCTCCCCCCCCACACCCACACACCCAACCAGTCGATTTTTAGTCGGAAATTTCACAACTTTAGTTGGCCAAGATTTTCTTCGGTTGATTACAGCCCTACTAATTTCTTTTTCAGCTCCTACTACTGTGCGTCAAGTAGTTTCCCCTGCCTGCCTATATGACGTGTAACGTTAAGACCGATCAACAGCATTATTAGATCCTGGCCCGCTGACTCCGATGAAATTTGCTCTTTAGGTATTGAAAGTGGGCATTTTCAATACTAAAAAGTATGGAATTCTGTACCCAGCCCTAGATACAGGAAACACAAAGTCATCACATTCTGTCTCAACATATATACAAACCTACACACAGTGCCCAGTATTTCACAACAGTCTCTCCTACCTGTTGGATGCCATAGGTCCAGCCCTGGCGGATGCGATCCCTTGCCCAGACATTGTGTGCGTTCTCAGCCAGTTTGTCCACCATGGCTTCCTGGGTGGAGGTCAGTTTGATGTGGCTCAGGTCCAGAGGAGCAGGTTTATAACCACCGGACAACTCATAGCTGCACAGATAGAGTTGAATCAGGGAATCTTTAGCTAGCCAGCTGCTCGACAACCTTTATTCACTGATGCCTAAAAGCCACTGGTGATCTCATCATCCAAATATCCTTTTAGTGGCACCCTATCAATCATTTCATTATATATCACATGTCCCCATCCTTTGATCATTATATCATGTAAGTATCCTTCTGCATCATGACCCTGTTGAATTGTGGCATTACTTTTTTTTGGTCGAGTGACTTACGTTGGTGACAGTTTTAGGCTCTTGACTTTCTCTACAGCGTGTTCATCTGCTAGGCCAACATGGCAACCTAAGGCCAGGAGAGTTCTGCAACACACACAAACACACACAAACACACACATGATCAAACATGTAATGTAGTATTCACGTGTTTGATAATGACCCAAACGTGTTACCATTAACCATACTTCTTTATGGACCAAATCACCGTGACATTGCATTAACAAAAAAATCACATCATGACAGTTGATTTAAATTGCAGAGACATGTGATTTTGTCACACTTGTTTATTTGTGTTGTAATTTTAAGCCATAACTGTAACGTTTAAATATACTGTATACTGTAAAGTGGGGCTCGAAGGTTTGGGCACCCCAGGTATAAACTTGTATTAATGTGCATAAAGAAGCCAAGAAAAAGGCATCAAATGACAGATTAGACATTCGTATGATAAGTCACAAAAAGTTAGAGTTTATTTCCATCATTAAGACTTTAAAAATAACCAAAACAAAAAGATTGCGTCTGCAAACGTTTGGGCACCCATCAGAGTTTCTAGCATGCACCGCCCCCTTTTGAAAGCTGAGACCTGACAGTGTCATGGTTTGTTCTCAATCCTCTTCTGGAAAGACCAGGTGATGTCAATGTTAAGGTTATAAATGCCCAGACTCCTCCGACCTTGCCCCAACAATCAGCACCATGGCTTCTTCTAAGCAGTTGTCTAGAAAACTGAAACTTAAAATAGTTGACGCTTGCAAAGCAGGAGAAGGCTATAAGAAGATAGCAAGGGGTTTTCATATGCCAATATCCTCTGTTTGGAATGTAATTAAGAAATGGCCGTCATCAGGAACAGTGCAAGTTAAAGCAAGAGCTGGAAGACCAAGAAAAATATCAGACAGAACAGCTCGCAGGATTGTGAGAAAAGCAGGTCCAAACCCATGTTTGACTGCACGATCCATCCAGAAAGACCTGGCAGACACTGGAGTTGTGGTACACTATTCCACTATAAAGAGATACATGTAAAAATATGGTCTTCATGGAAGAGTCTTTTACGTCCTCACCACAAAAATCAGCGTTTGAAGTTTGCTAATGAACATATAGACAAGCCTGATGCATTGTGGGAACAAGTTCTGTGGACCGATGAGGTTAAAATAGAACTTTTTGGCCGGAGCGATGAAAGGTAAAGAACCTCTGTCCAACTGTTTAGCATGGGGGGGATCAATCATGCTCTGGGGTTGTATTGCAGCCAGTGGCACAGGGAACATTTCATGAGTAGAAGGAAAAATGGATTCAATAAAATTCCAGCAAATTTTGCACGCTAACTTGATGCCATCTGTGAAAAAGCTGAAGTTAAAGAGAGGCTGGCTTCTACAAATGGATAATGATCCTAAACACAGTACAATACAAGGTATTAACTCTGCAGGGTGCCCAAAACTTTTGCAGATGCCATTTTTTTGTTTTCTGTTATTCGAGTATAAATGATGGAAATAAAATCAGACTTTTTATGAGATATTATACGATTGTCTAATGTGTCATTTGATGCCTTTTGGAGATTTTACCATCTTTTCTTGGCTTCTTTGTGCACATTACTACAAGTTTTTACCTGGGGTGCAAAAACTTTCGAGCCCCACTGCATCACAGCATAAAGTTTAACACAGAGGTCATGTTTCTACTGTGCTTCTTTTCTGTACGGTATTGCTTTGCTAGTATCTTGAATAAACAAATTCTAGTGTCGCAAACAGCAACATCTCATTGCCGGTTGGTGTCATTTTCTTTAGTCTGTGGCCTAGTGTTGATTTTGTCGCCTATTTTTAATTTAGTCTTAGTCTTGTGCCATATGTCCTTGTTTTAGTCATATTTCGTCACCAAGATGTTTTTTGTTAGTCAAGTTTTAGTCGACTAAAAGTCTCGTTATTTTAGTCTAGTCTTTGTTAAAAGAGAACTCAAGTATCTTGGTCAAGTTTTAGTCATTCAGACATTTTAGTCTTATTTTAAATAAATTAATTCTGAGATTATTACTGGTAACCATTTCAGTCAAATAATGTTTCACACATCTCAAATATTGTTTAAATGTCATATTTACCTGACAAATACACTGAATAATTTTTGTTGAATGCAACTTTGTTAAACCCATCTTATTTTATATTAAGCCTCTTCCTTCATGCAAGTACAATCATAGAGAAAAGAGGACACAACGAATCTCTAGATGATCCGCAGCCGAGCTGCGCCTAAATGAACCGCGCCTAGTGGGGGGGAATTCTGGGAACAAAGCAATTAGCCCGTTTGGAACAGTCACACGCTCCAAACGGGCACTGCACATTTTATCTGATGATGAAAATGTAGAGATGATTGTAGACAAAAATGAAGAGAGATTTAGATTTTCTCGTCTTTTTCATCAACAATAATGCATGTTCATTTAGTCTTAGTCAGAGTTTTTGGACATTGGTACAGTCTCGTCATCGTCTCGTCTTTGTCATGGAAAAAAAAGGTTGTTGATGAACATATTTAGTCTTGTCTGATGAAATTATTACTACTGTAGCCCAACATGAAAATTATCTCTCCAAGCTCATTTTAATGAAAGTGTTGACACAATGTAGGGCTGCACGATTATGGCCAAAATGATAATCACGATTGTCAATATTGTGATCACGATTATTTGTTGATTTTAACCATACTAATTTTATAGTCACATGGGCTATTTGTAACTGCTTTCACATCCATATTATGCTACATTCTTCTTATGTTGAAGTTCTATGTTGTACATATACAGCTGCAACACATGTAAATGAAAATGATCTGAAATAAATAGCCTAGGATATATATATTTTAAAAAAGTATCTCTTTGAAAGCTCCTCCACTTGTTTTCAACAATAACTGATTAAAAGAGCTAGGGAGAGAGGGGGAGTGCGATGGACGCTACACACAGAGAGACAGCTTATTCATTATGAATGGTCCAGCATGCTCCGTCGCACGCAATTATTCTACAAACTGAAGTTAGTTGCATTCACTAACTTCTTCTGTTTTTTTCGCCGTGGCGGCCGCGATAGCAGAGTTACCAGTGGAAACACTGGTACAAATACAGGTTTGCCTCTCATGCTTAACAATACACAGCTGTGTTAATAACAAAACTGTGGACTTCTGTGTCAGAAGCGAGACACCGGCACTGTCGCCGCTCTGTCTCTGTTGCTGGGGAGCCTGTGTTAGTGAATGGGGGCGGGCTGCGCGGCGAGCAAGAGGAAAGAGCCAAACACAGGCACGGCTTTACAGAAGAAATGGGTAATGTATAGTAAAATTAAACCATATCAATACAAACAACGTTGCTTTCGTTTGTGGAGAGGCAGCAGATGCGACCTAGAGGAAGAATATTACTCGCGCCATAAAGCCCTGTGAGCTAACAGACATTAACTAGCAGCGACGAGCACTGGTCACTGCTGTTGTCTGAAAAACCACACAGACGGGACAAAATGTTGCGTTTACTGGTAAACCTTGAGACCGATGTATAACTGACAGCTATCTGTTGAATTTTCCTCCCGTTACTCTGTCCTCTGTGACTGTCTACATCTAGAAACTAAGCTGCGCGGTGGAGGGAACAACTCTGACTGGCACATGATCAGACAGTGGTTTATAAAGCGGTGGATTGGCTTTGCAAAAAAACTCAGCGTTCTATGAAATTACGCATTTAAAAAAAATTACGCGAATTTGGTCGTTGGAAGCCGTGATCGTGATTCAAATTCGATTAATTGTGCAGCCCTAACATAATGTATGAAAGCATGAAACAATTTAGATGGAGATTAGAGTATAGCCAATAATTCCTTGTCCCCGTTGAGTGGCGTTAAATTGTATGTATGGGACGCAGCAGTTTTTGACCAAAAAGGTTTTGTAAACAAACATTGTGATGCATGAAGGCGTACTTAGTGGTTAACTGCCTAGTCTACTGAAGAATCTTAGAGTTACCTAATGTACAGTATGAACAGATCGTATCATCAGGGATTAAGGGTGTCTCAGATACATTTTGGATTTAAATGTCATATCTTATGTTGCTCACTGCACTGATGCATTACTTGAGAGTCTCCAGAGACATCTGTAAGTTGTAGCTTCTTTCTTGTTCGGGAAGCTTGGAGAACTCCACCAGACAGGGGTGTTGCCGCTTGTTATCATCTCGCACCTGAAACACACAGCCACATATAAAGTAAAGGCTAGGACAGTAACGGAGCCTGTTGCTTGGCACCATTTGATGTAAGCAAACAGAGGACCCTGGGTCACCTGGACGCATCAAGTTATAGAACTGGAGTTACATCCTTGTAACTTCCATTTTTTAGAGCTCTGCTCTTAAACAGATATCACTGGCTATTTGGGATGTGATGGGTATTATGTGAATAAATCTATAGAGACAATGTTTTATTTATGGATTTTTGCCACTGGAGGTTCTGCCGGATGTGCCTTGTTTTGGCCGGATGTTTGGCACCTTCTTCTTTCTTTGTTTTGGTGTTATAACCTCTGGATGACTTTTGAGGACTATGGTGAACTGTTCCTCAGATCTCTGCAGAATAAATCCAGACAGCTAGCTAGACTATCTGTCCAATCTGAGTTTTCTGTTGCACGAGTATAACTACTTTTCAATGTATACACGTTCCACCAAAACAAGTTCCTTCATGAGACTATTTTGCAGAGGCACCGTTGCGCCGTCTGGCGTTTATCGCCCACATTTGACAATTGTGATTGGTTGAGAGAAAATCAAATTAACCAGAGCACTTTTCTCCAATCCCAGAAGGCTGGATGGACTAGCCAGCGCTGTGGACAGGGGTCTGGCAACGCGAGACCATATCTGAATATACTACAAGAAGTCCCAAGCCCCTGTGGCCGGGTTAGCTCAGTTGGTAGAGCAGGCGCACAGAATTAGAGGTTTAAACCTCAAAGCAGCGGCCACGAGATTCGACTCCGACCTGCGGCCCTTTGTGGCATGTCATTCCCCTTTCAGGTCTTCATCTGTCCATTAAAAGGCCTAAAAGTTCCAGGACCAGCTCAGTAACAAGTGAGGACCCTGTGGTTGCTAGGGCTATGCACTGAATGAGGATGTGGATATGACTGACTGGAATTGGATATAACGGCAGAGCACGGAAAACTCTCTCTTTATAGAAAGACGTAATGACCTTGAGTGTAAAGACTAGGTTGAAGCTCTGCCAACTACCATTCAGCCTCCGTCTGTCGGGGAGGGGGGATGGGGGGAATTTTCATTATTTTCATTCTATCATTATCTACCACCTGTAGTGGTAGATAATGAAAAAAATCTCACAGAGGCAACTGTGGCGATTCTAAAAGGTGTTTTTGCCCCACGTCAGAACGGGGAGGTTGAGTTTCTGTTGTCACTGACTGTACGAGACACATCTAAGAAGGCTAAAGCCTGGGTCAGTCCGAGGTTCCTGCTTGTAAAAAATAAGTTTTTCATAGTCACTTTCGCAGAAAAGGAATTCTACAAAAGGGAAGGAGAAAGTCTTTCATCCGTCTCTCTCTTTCACTGTTTATACACATAAATCAATTAGGAAACATGCCTAATTTTACGTTTGTCAAGCTGACCGGACGTGACACGGGGGCCTGGCAGAATCAACGATTCCATTTTTTAATTCTTGCAGCAGGAGTTGCCCTCGCTGCAGGTTTTACCAGAAATCTTTGGTTGATTTTTCAGATTGTGACTTAATTTTGTTCGATTTCATGGCACCCTTACTTGCTTGTGGGAAATTGTTGGGTCTTTGTAAATTATGAAGTGTGGTCCAGACTTACTCTATTTGTAAAGTGTCCTGAGACAACTACTGCTGTGATTCGACACTATAAATAAAGTTGAATTGAATTGCCAAGCCACATCAAATATATGTAGCTAAGTAGGCTGCTCGGTTCTGTTCTTTCATTTAGACATTACAGCACATTAACGGAAAGAGCCACGTTTAGCAGCTGGTGCAATGCTGTTGCTGGAAAAGAACAATGTGTTTAAAAGTTTAATACAAAAGAAGAAGACTTCTTTTGTTCTCTCTCAGGCTGTATTGACAGATGTCTAAACATAATGCTGTTTATGCCTTCATGTTCATTTTCTTTCTTTTTTAAATATTTTTTTATTTTTTAATTTTAATAATTTATTTGGCAGGGACAGTGTACATTAATCAACATTGCTGTAAATGCACCAAAATTAGCCCAGAGGCTATTTTTCATCGGTTGTCCCTGGTTAGATCTTAAAATTGTCTCCCTAAAAAAAAAAAACAATAAGAAAATTACAGTCAACAATACAAATAAAAAAGTAGTAAAACAGATAAAACTCTTTACAACACGATGATAAATACAGTGTACAAATGTAATACAGACATTAGGGAAAATAAAAATAAAATAATCATATTACAAGTATGCAGTCTACTTTATGTGGTGTAGCAATGACCAAGCATTTAATGACATGACTTTAAATTGACATTATTTTATTCATTAACAAAGCTGGCATATTAGTTTATAATCTAAGGAGGGAGACAGCTGGTTTGATTATTACTGTGATTGTACAATACAAGTTTGTTACCTCTTTTGGGAACACAGAGCACAGGAAAAATAATTTATGTAGACTGATCTGACATGTGAAGAATTTCACTAATGAGATCATACACATTTTGTTTAACTTATGCTATTTGTTTGACGTACATGAGAAATTAATAGTTCTTAATCTGTGAAACAAGACCTTCAATCTATTCATCTCTCTGAATGTGTAACTTTGTGCAGCCTTTACAGTTATCTTTCTGCATTCAATTCAATTTTCAGTTGAAAGTGTCCTGCAATGACTTTTACACAAAAGTGACTTAGCACTTATTCAAGCATGAGACAAACATGCTAAATTGTCAACAGATTATATAAAGAGGAACACGTGTGAAAGGGCCTTATAATCAAGGTTTCAAATGCAATATTGAGCTGTTTGTCTGATACTCACTGCACCGTAGGTCCAGCCCAGTTCTATCTTGTTCATCACCCACAGTTCATGGATGTTTTCTGCAAGCTTCTCCCGGATCCTCTCCAAGTGAGGTGGCAGCACAATCTACACACACACACAACACACGCGCGCACACACATACGCACACACGGCCGCACGCGCACACACACACACACACACACACACAGTGTGGAAAAGGAGATTTTGGAAAAGGAGATTTAGAAATAAAACTGATGATAAATAAAGCTAAATAAGCTCATGAAACAGGATGAAATAACATGTCATAGCAATGATATACAAAGTAATTACAATGGCAGTGGTCTGTACCTGGCTGGTGTCCACAGGGGTGGGGGTGAATGCAGCCTGGCTCAAGGTGATGGTGGGTCCCAGCAGGTTTCTGGCTGCAGTCTGGTCCTGACTGGCCTCTAGCTTCAGCTTCTCCCTGGGCAACACTGCCTCATAGCAAGGGGCGTAACCTGGAGGAGGGAGGAACTTAAACTCCCCATGACGGCCCCCGAGGAGAAAACGCATCCTGCAGGGTGACAGGTGACAGGAGGAGGAATCAATAGAAGACATTAGGGGTATGATTTCAACAGGGAAAATATATTTATGTATGTGAACATCAAAGGAAACAAGTCTGTACCACCACAAAACCAAGCTTGTTAATTAAATGGCATTAGACAATGTCAGTATGGCTGATCAGATTTCCGCATTCCAGACAAGTACAGGTAAAACTTTTATATATATATATATATATATATATATATATATATATATATATATATATAAAATATGTATACGTATTTTTTAAATCGTGTCACAACTGAACATAGGAACAAATGTATAAAAATACAAACATAAGATACGAAACTTAAAGTCCTTTGAACAAAAAAATTATTTGAAAATAATTAGTGTTAATGCTCATAACATTAACGCTCATAACATGGTTGACAGTCCGTTTTTATTTTTTAAATATTCACTTATCAAAGTGATTTATCATTATGAAAATGAATGAATTTTAACATCGGACAATCTATCACTCAGGCTCTAATCCAGATGTTCAATAAGTATTGTAAAATATGTCATACGTAATTGTGGAACACTGAATTTTCATTCTAAAAGTGTTCTACAAAGACGTACAGTACATATTCAAATTAATATACAATAAAGTGTTATTCTACCGTAGTTGGATGGAAATGGCATCCTGTATATTTCGGCAAAAAATAAGCTTTTTCTTTTTAAATCTGGCCAGTCAGTCAAAGAGGTGGCATCTGATATTATTATATTCTGTAGGGTTACTGGAACTACAAAATGAGAGAAGTGAAAGGATGTTTTGGCCTCATGTAAAGGTGACTCTATGCTCTGCCTTTTATAAACTTTCATGGTTATATGTTTGATGGTAAGACAAAATATACCCATGTAATCTCTGACATGAAGGGGGCAAACAGGGTGTGAACTGTTTTCAGTAAAGCACTGACTTGACTCCTGCAGAGAAGCTGGCCACAGGAAAGAAGAGTCCGTCAGAGTTGAAGTTCTCAAACAAGCCTTGAACCGGCTGGCCATTGATCCTGAAGGAGATACTGGGCACGCTGAGGTCCAGGCAGCAGCTCACCACATCCTCTGCTCTCAAAAGATGCTGATTGGGTGAGCTAACAGTCCGTGCAATGCAGCCTGCAAAATGGGGACAGAGTTTCAGTTTGGTTTGAGTAGAACTTTTTAAATGTCTGCAATAACAAGTCACCCAAATCCACATCGGTGCTGTCAACACAGCCGGGACTGTATTTCTGTTCTTTACTAGGGATCAACCCATACTGGTTTTTCAAGGCCGATTACTATTAGGTAATAAAACCAGAGAAAGATAATTGGAATATAGAGTGAAAATGAATATCTTAAATCAAAATTAAGATTTTGCAATGGTACAAAATCCTACACAAAACTTTGTTTAAATGCTTTGAGCAATTATGTAATAAATTATACATTTTCAAGATAATACACAGTAAGAGATAGTCAGATGGTGTTGTGGTGGGGCGGGGGTGGGGGGACATTGAGTCAGACTCAGTGGTGAGAGAAACTGAAAAAGAAGGACGGACATAGAGCTGTAACAGAGCCACAGTAGAACACTTTTTAAATACCTTTTTAATTTAATTACCATTGCCAGGGCCAATAATCGGTCTATCCCTATTCTTCACAACAAAAGAAGTGCTTCAACAACTCCAAATGATGCAGTAAAAGCTCCTTCGTTTCCACTGTCAATTTAAAGTGCTTCCGTCAACAAAGCATTACTGCTTTGTAAAAAAGAAACATTCACACATAGATTCTAAGATGTGTGTTAAGATAATCTTTTTGTACTTTGGGGCAATCGTTCAGCATTAAGCACTGAGAAAAGGAAAGATGAGATGATCAGACCAGATGAGTCAGGATATGTCCAATAGCTGCAAACGGTGTCCTAAAATGGACAGTTATGTTACAGTGAACGGTTTTAATATGTTGTCTAATTATTTGACAATGTGCAGAGTAGCTTGTCCTATCTTATTGCTATGCGGAAATATGTATGTGTAGACATACTATTTAGAGAAAATTACCATCATCTCTCAAACACACCCACCATGGGCGGTTTTAGACAGGGGCCAACAGGGGCCGGTGCCCCTGTAGAACCGGCCCTGGCCCCCGTTATGGCCCCTGCGCCGAACCGAATGCGATGACACGGAAACTGGAACTAATATGCCGCACCGTTTCACACGGAATCTTTAGTGCGGTGCGCCCTCACATAGGATTTTCTCAACGAGAAAAAGAAAGAAGAAGAATAGCATTTACAGACGAGTCGGACGACTAACGGAAAA
>NC_048427.1:18084703-18096082 GCF_013103735.1 Etheostoma cragini | reverse complement strand
AGTGCCTGTAAAGTGCATCTGAAACTTTAGAGAGAGAAAGAGATTATTTTTTACTATTCTAGGAGCAAAAATCTTTCTAATTGGCAGATAATATTATTTACCTGTTCAAATCAAGGACAAATACAATAATTTCAAAAAATGACTTAATTTTAGTTATCTTTTTTCAGTATGATCTTAATGTATTATAATGAATAAATATATACAATTACAAGTGAATGAATCCACTAATGCTCTCGGTTACACCCTCATGTTTTCATTCATTTCTTTTCAGATATCAGTAAGTGCAAGGATGATCAACCAGTGCAGCCTAATTTAAAGATGTTTCCAACCACAGTTATGGCGGACAGAAGACGCAGCTTCCAGGCAAGCTGGTATGAAAGTCATCCTTGGGTGGAATATTCTGCAATTATGGATTCTGCATATTGCTATGCCTGCAGACATTTCAGCCCACCAAGTATTTCTGGCAGTGTGTTTGACTCACCATCAGGCTTTAGGAATTGGAAAAAAGCAACTGAAAGAGAGGGAGGGTTTTCAGTACATGCAAAATCTGACAGACATAAGCAAGCAATGATAGCATGGAAGGACTACCAAAGGGCTGTGAAAGCTAATACAACATTGGAAAATATCCTTAACCAGGAACACAGTAAACAAGTAAAAGAAAACCGTGAGTATATTAAAACAATTGGGGAAGTAATATTGCTCACAGCTAGACAAAACATAGCACAGAGAGGACATGATGAGTCTGAGGAATCAACTAACAGATGAAATTTCATGGAAATTCTTGAAACAGTTGCAAATCACGATGCAGCTGTTAAACACAGACTAACATCCATTCACAACGCAAAGTACACAAGCAAGACGATTCAGAATGAGGTTCTGAATTGTTTGGCAGAAATGGTCCGTTCTGAAATAATTGAAGAAGTAAAAAGCAGTCAGTTCTTCAGCATCATGGCAGATGAGACTAAGGATGTCTCAAAACAGGAGCAGATTTCATTTGTACTCAGGTACTATTATAATGGAACAATCAAGGAGAGTTTTCTTCATTTTGAATCTGCTGAAAGACTAGATGCAGAGGGGCTCACTGAAAAGATAGTCCGCTTATTGGAACACCATGGCCTAGACTACAAAAACAACCTTATAGGCCAGGCATATGATGGAGCTGCTGTGATGAGTGGTAAGCATTCAGGGGTCCAAGCGAGAATCAGAGAGCAAGCCAAATTTGCATTTTACATCCACTGCAGTGCCCACTGCCTTAATTTAGTGCTAGTTGATTCTGTCAAAGCAGTACCAGAAGCAGAGGAATTCTTTGCGTTGTTGCAGAGTCTTTATGTTTTCACTTCTGGCTCATATGTGCATGCCAAATGGCTGGCTGTACAGACTGAAATGTATGGCAGCACAAGAGAGCTCCAAAAATTAAGTGACACACGATGGGCTTGTCGGTTCATCGCCCTACGTAACATAATGGACAGATTACCTGCCCTAAAACGTGTCCTACAAGAGATGGCACTAGAGCACAGGGGAGAAAAGTCTTCTGAGGCCCGTGGTCTTCTGGCCCAGATTGACCTCGAGTTTGTTGTGTATCTAGTTACGCTTCGTAAGTTGTTTGGGGAAACCAAGCTTCTTTCAGATATGCTGCAGTCATCAACTGTTGACCTCTCAAGAGCAGCAGATTTAGTGGAAGGTTTGGTTCAGACTTTGACAGATTTCAGGCAACAGTCCTTCTTTGACAACCTGTGGGGTGAAGTATTAACCATCTGTGAGCAGTGTGATGCTGCCACCCAGTCGTTGGCGAAACGACAAAGAACAAAAAGTTCCAAACTCCGTGAGTACCACGTACTAAGCTCTGTTGGTCAGAGGGAGCAAGTTTGTGATAAAGAAACTTTTCAGTCCTCTTTCTTTTATCCTGTCATTGACTGCTTGCTTAGTGAACTAAGCAGACGTTTTTCAAAGACCAACTGTGAGCTGATGAGTTGTATCCAATCTCTTAACCCCAAGAGTGATGCATTTTTAAAAGACACAACTGTGTTTGAATTTGGCCGTCTTTATGATGCCAATATTGAGGATCTGGGACCTGAACTCCATCAGTTCAGGAGACTTTTAGAAAGAAAACTAAAGAGTCACGAGATTGGAAACCCTTCTAATACAGTGGAGTTGATCCGTTTCATTGAGCCATACAAAGACGTATTCTGCGAGCTTTTTAAACTGTGCAAAATTGCTGTTGCACTCCCAGTGAGTTCTGCCACCTGTGAAAGGAGTTTTTCCAAACTAAAATTAGTGAAAACTTACCTCAGGTCCACTATTACAGATGAACGTCTCAGCAGTTTAGGGATGCTAAGCATTGAATCCAGAAGGCCAAAGGCTTTGGATCTTGATGCATTTGTGGACTATTTTGCACGAAACCACAAACGCAGAATACTATTATTGTAAGGATGTATGTTGCAGGATTTGGTATTGCCAGTGCACAAGCATGAGAGATTACTGAAATGAAAATTTGACTGTTAGTCTCCTAAATGTTAGTGTACAGGTTTGTGAAGGTTTATTGTTCTCATGTGTTGTATGTGAAATATTTTGAATCGAAATTTTTGTTTCATTGGTGCTCTAAATAAACAAAAAAGTTGTTTAAAAAAAGATCGTCATTTTTTTTCCATTCTTCTTTCTGTGCCCCTGTGAAAAAACAATGGCTCCACCTTGGCCCCCCTGGAAATGTTTTCCTAGAACCGCCCCTGACACACACACACACACCTCACCTGACCAGAGATGGAGCCCATCAAAGCCATAGGAGTAGAGGTCATCACCCACCCCATTGCCCCCCCACCCCTCGCCCCCACTGGGGTAGGGTGCATAGCCATTGGTGTTGGCCCAGCCCACCCTGAGGTGAGAAGCATCTGCTGTGACAAACGGCAGCGCCTGATCCACAATCATCTCGTAGTACCACTTCCTGTACTGAGCAGAGCCGTCACTGACGCCCAGGAAGATGTTGGGACGCATACTGTTGGGAAGATGAAGCAGAGGAGAGACTGTCAGTCAATACACTGCTTTGCCTACAAATTAAAAAACTCTTTTGAGCCTTCTGATGAACTTGCATGTGCTGATGTGTGTATGTGTGTGTGTGTGTGTATACCTGCTTACGTGGTTGATCAGGCGAGTCTGCAGTAACAGATCTCTTCCTGGCAGCAGGTTGTCACAGATCAGGTGCTGGTTGGAGCGCACTGCCACGCCGTGACACACACATAGTGAACACAACACATCTAGAACCTAGACAGTACACACATGCCAGATAATGTCAGTGTTGTATATATATTATTGTTACAGTACACACACACACACACACACACACACACACACACACACACACACACACACACACACACACACACACACACACACACACACACACACACACACACACACACACACACACACACACACACACACACACACACACACACACACACACATAACTGCAGGATTATTGATGGATTTGATTGGACAGGTTAGTTAAGCAGAGAAAAATCGCGATCATATTTAAAGCCCTGCTTCTGGCACTCTTGTTCATCCAGCACAGCTTCAGGTCCCGCCCACAGATTCAAGCCACACACAATTATCCATAATAATTAGGCTTGTCCCCTCTTAGTCGATTAGACGACTAATCTGTGGTTTTGATCTTAGTTGACTAAGATTTCTTTAGCTGAAAAGTCATTTTTTCACTCATTTCCAAAAAACTTGTAAGCACATTTCTGGTGAACACAAGATTTAAAGTGGTGCTTTTGCAGGATTATTGTGTAGAAACTCAGTTTTGCAGATGGTTAAATGACTACATTTATGCTGTGCTTTTCTAGTCTTAACCACCTCTCAAAGCGCATAGCTTTGTTGACTAAATCAACTAATCGATTAGTCAACAAAATCATCTAAGTGTCAACTATATATAAAGACATACTTTATTCTTATAGGTATAAATGGACAGTAAGTGCCTGTACCTTGTAGTTACGTCCATGCTTGTCCAGCAAAGATATAATGGATTTGATGTGTCCCTCTTTGATTATGTTGAGTGCCTCAGGGCTCTCCACCAGAACACAGTGAAGCACCTCCAGTATACCTAAAAAAAAAAAAAAATCTATAGTCAAAATGAACAGAAAGCATTCAAGACCAGGGGCCGCATTCACAAATGATCCAGAGGCTAAAAGTAGCTCCTAACTGATCAAGACTCCTACGCTTTTGTTCAAAGAGTAATTCACAAAGAATTATAGAGACTCCCGAGTCACTGAGACCTGCTCAGAGTCAGTCAGCTGTCTGTGACGTTTGGGGGAAATACAATCATAGTGGACTTTTAAAAGCAAGCATTTGAAGGAGAATAGGTTAGATAAGGATCCAATCAGCTAACCATGGAAGGAATTCAATACCACCGGGCATGAAGCTTTAACAACACTGCACTTCTGTGACTCTGAAAAACACAAAAATACACTGAACTAGGAATATTTCAACCTTCTTCGTCAGAATTTTAAAACTAATCAACTCATCAAGAAAGATTTTGTTTGGATTTGTTTTCTGCAATAAATGTTTTTTTTTTATATTCAAACCAATGACCAGAGGTATTTCACCTGCTGTTATGTCCTGAGAAAACAGAGTGTGATTCTAACTAGGCCTGTAACAATTATTAATAATTGTCTAACCACAGATTTTGTTTACATAATCATGGCTATTTTGCATAGCCGCAATTAATGCATTAGAGCATTTTTTTCATGAGATTGGTCACACTATTGTTTTGATCCATCAAGTGTGTTTGCAATACCAGCTTAGTGTAACCTGACCTAAGCTTAACGTTAGGTAGCCTATGATGCTAAGAATTCATTCCAGAGCACGCCGACATTTGCAAGTCCAGTCACCTTTCGAACGTTCGAAATCCACCAAAACACCTTTATATCGTAACTCCTCAAATAAAAACCAGGGCGTTTATTTACCTGAACTGCAGAAGGTAACAGGCTTTTATTTGAAGCAGGCTTCTATTAAAGGCAGGCCTTTATTTCTAATTCCATCTGTTAAAAAGATTTTTTTTTTTTTAATTAAAGCATTTTAAAGTAAAGGCCATAGTGTTTAGTAGAGACCGTTCACTTTTTAAGAAACATTTGCAAAATATCACCATACAACTACAGCCAGAAGGGCAACAAAGTCCGTCACTAGCACTACATGAGACCCGTATTACATCCAATGTAGCTACTGCCTTTATGCCACCTGTACTACAAACATCACTTGGCTGTACTACAAACATCACTTGGCTGAGTAACAGACAATTACTTTTACTTATTAAAAGTAAGGCCAGCCTTTATTTGTCTGTGTTGATCACACCCCCGGCCACTGTCAGAGGCACGGTGTTTAAATAGAAAACTTCAGGCCTTTATTTGAGGAATTGCGGTATGCGTTAAAGTTAATCTACTATGGTGCTTTGTTTAATTAGAAACGTTACTGTAAATGACGAAGCTGTAGCAGAGATGGCCATCATTATTATGCTATATTAGTTCCACAGGGATTTGTACTTTTCATTTTTCTAATCTGTAAAGAACAACTTGTTTGCTAACTTTAGCTAAGGTCATAAGGGTAATGACTGTTTATGGTAATTGTTGATTTTGTTTTGATGTTCCAAATTGTAATTATATAAGTGAGACTGTTTAGCTAAAGCTAGACTAGCAGCAGCTGTCCCTTGTGGTTGTTGTCCATAGCAGCTCCAAGCATCCTGTGCTGTAGCAGTCTAAAGCCAAAGAAATTAAACACGCTCTGTTTTTTTGTTTCTTGAATACATTTATTTTTATTGACCGGAATTAATGTTCTGTTTTGATACTTTTTTTGGTAATTTAAGCAAAATACAATGTTTTATGATAAGAAAGAGAGGTGGTTTACTTCTTATCCCACTTCATCTCTCTCCATAACCACACATCTGCCACAGCTACTCAAGGCGTTCCCCAAGGCTCCATACTTGGCCCCCACCTCTTCATCAACTACATCCTCCCCATTAGTCAGATACTCCGCCACTACAACCTCCCCCCACAATCCTCCCCTCTCCCACATCAACTGCTGTCTATTAGCTATTAAAACCTGGATGCAACACAACTTCCTCAAACTCAACAGCGATAAAACTGAATTCCTCCTCATAGAATCCAAATCCATGGTCAGCAGAATCAATGACCTTATCTCCCCCTACCAACCCTCCCGGTTCTTTAGATCCACCTAAGCCGGTCTCCTCTGCACCTACAAGTCCAACCTCTGCAGTTTTGGGGACAGTGCCTTCTCTAGGGCAGCTCCAAGGGCAGCTCTGGAACTACCTCCCCCAAGAGATCCGTACCTCTGAGTCCCTAACAATCTTCCAGTTCTGCCTTAAGACCTTTATAACACTACGCCCCCTCCCTTCTTATCTGTGCCTGAACCTTGTTTTGTTATTATATGTTTTGTCCTGTTTACCATTGTTTATTATTTCTACCTCCCTGTAAAGTGACTTTGAGTCTGTGAAAAGTGATATATGAATTCCAATCATTATTAGTAGTAGTATTAGCATTATTATTATTAGAAGTATTATTATTAGTAGTAGTATTAGTATTAAAAGATGTATCCCGGGATTCATTTAAACTTTAATTTCTTTAAAAAGTAATAATTAAATTTAAATAAATATTATTTCACTAAAAGAGACAATTATATTGTTAATCACAATTATTTCTCATTATTGTCCAGCACAATTGTTACAGGCCTCATTCCCACATTAATACATTATGGTGATCAGTGATCAATTGCATTCCGTGACTCTCATTAAAGACAAGCTGACCTACCAGAAGAGGCCTCCAGTCGCTCCAGTCTGCTTATCAGCCAGTCCAACGAACCAGAAAACTGAGCACAGTTCTTCCTGTTTCCTCTGATCAGTGCGGCTGGGAGGAGACAGAATAGGAGGCATGACGTAAATGACTTTGTGTTTGTGTGTATGTGCGCTGGTGTTTGTGTATGTACATATGCATGTGTGTGTTTGTGTGTGTTTGTGCGTTGTACGTGTGTGCGTATGTATGTATGCATGTATGTGTGTGTGCGCGCTGTGTGTGTGTGTATGCACGAGGGTGTGTGTGTGTGTGTGTGTGTGTGTGTGTGTGTGTGTGTGTGTACCCAGTAGTTGGTAGAGGGAGTTGAGGATGGAGCTCCAGGCCTTTCCTGCCTCCCTTCCTACTGCCTCAGCAAAATGAGCTGCACTGCTGTAGACGTGAAGACGATCAATACATTCCAATACCAGGCTGATCATTCCCTACAGACACGGAGGTTCTTGGTTTTAGTGGTTTAATCGTATGCATCCAAATAATTAGAATCAAATATAGTGGACAATAGAGATAGACATCTGCAGTATTGAGTACTTTGTCAAGGCAACGGAAGACACATAAGTTAACTTCTAATTACCACATTTTGTTTTTTCTCAAAAAAACTGATTTGACAGAAACTACCGTGCAGATGCTTTTGATTTTAGATTGGAGCAATTTTTTACCCCCAAAAAAACTATCCGAGATGCAGGTCCGCACATACGACATGTGCTACATGTTATGTCAACTGTATGCTTGAGGACGTAGCATTGTCACAGTACAGTGGAACAACCATTGGTTGACAGTGTCCTCTCATCCATTGTGCAAAAGTACATTGCAGAACTAGGAGCAAAACAATGGCTAACAAAAAACATTGTTGAGGGACCAATACAAAAAATGATTAGGGTGAAATTGCAAAGAAGTTAAAGGTCCCATGGCATGAACATTTCACTTTATGAGGTATTTTAACATTAAAATGAGTTTCCCTAGACTGCCTATGGTCCCCCAGTGGCTAGAAATGGCAATAGGCGATAACCCTGGGTATCCCGCTCTGCCTTTGAGAAAATGAAAGCTTGCATAGGCCGATCTTTCGAGGTCATAATGGGCCTGGTTACGTCCCCTTTCTCTGCTTTGCCTGCCCAGAGAATTTGGCCCACCCATGAGAGAGAGCGACATCATGGCTTTCAAACAAGCAAAGTGGCAGTTGTTCAAGGCCAAATCACCAGCCTCCACCTTGCCCCCCCCCTCTCTCCACCCCAATAGCTACAGACATTTGTGACAGAAATGGTACATACTAAGGAAAGCTCATTGTGGGACTGGCTCTAGTGGCTGTAATTCTGTACTAAGGCTGAATTTTGGGAAATAGACTTCAGATACAGTATTAGGGGACCACTAAGGTCTATATAAAAACATCTAAAGAGCACAATGTCATGGTTCCTTTAAAAGTTAACGTGTATGTGTGATATATTTTAAACTTTGATTAAAATGACATGGTGGTTAACAAAAGCGGAAATCAAATTCCATGTGGAATAAATTACATGGCTTTGAATTTGGTCCAACCAATGACTGATGTCAAAAATGATGGGTTAATAATAACTGTTTTACCTGACAAATCAATCTGCCCCCCCTTCACTCAAACACACACACACACACACACACACACACACTCTACCTCTTCCTGAAAGAGGTTCTGTCGATTCTTCAGAGCTCTAAGTCGGTTCTGCTTGTCTTCATGTTCTAGGTGATCTCCAGGTGGTTGAAAGTAGCCAATGAGATCCTGCAGACTCAGACTGACCGAATCTATTGGTAGATCAAGAGTGGAGCTCTTTCCTTTTTTCCTTAGTGTGTCCAGACCCCTGCATCATACAGAGTAGAGGACGTCAATCACTGTCTTAAGTTCTCACGGTTCCGATCACTTCTGCTGTACTGCTGTCGTTTATACTTGATACAAACTGCAACTACAGATTGTGATGACTAAAACTTTAAGTCTTTGTGCACTGCAATTTGCTCTTTTGTTGCAAGCTGACTTATATGCTAAAGTTTTTTTAAACAATGTTATGTGTAGTTGGCTGAAATAACATTTTATTTCTGCAGTGTGTATTTGTTCAGATTGATGATGCATTCAGGCAGCTGGCTCTCACTGTGTTCAGACTGAGTCTGTTGGTTAAATTTTCCACAAAATTATGAATATGTATCATGATTTTCTGGCCTAGAATCGATATCACGATGATGACCTTTTCTTATTGTCTAAAAAAGAAAGTACAAGAGTGACTGACCTCACACATTTGACTCTTAAGAACAGTTCAGAACATCTGCTCACTAGAACGATCTTCAATTGGGACATTTTTGCATGAATATCACTCTCTTCTTCTATCAATCTCTTTTTTGTGTGTTGATTCATTCTTTATTTTTTACAAAATGTTACAGGGTGATATTTAGGAAACTCAGCAAAACAAGTTCTCATGTAATAGAAAGAAATGGTAAAGTACAAACGTAAATGATGAACCTTTTGGCTTGTTGAAAAATAATTAATGTAGGCTCTATAAGAGTCATAGATCAGGATTTACGTCCATTTCATGTTTAATGCACATTATGATGACTTAATGATTGTACTTCTTAATAAAATGTCCTTTATTTGAGGTGATTTCTTCTGTTTGGATGTTTGCCATTTTTTTTTACTTTTATGAAGGGAACCATTTTTTTTGACAGATTTTTGTTGTAAAGTTTGCAACTTTACTCGTACTATACGTAAGGGGTTATGTTATTTTCCAAAAAATGTTTCTGCAGTAGAACGTGTGTTCCAATAAGTTCTAAGTTCATGGTTTGGCATCTAACATGTTATATTTAACAACACTGTTCTCAATGGAGACTGCATGGGGCAGTATATTGAAAAACTGTATTGTTGGTGAATTTTATTTCACATGCCTAGTTTAATGATAGTGCAGCTAAGTGTTGGCAGCAGTGTTTTCTCTTTGTTGATGGCAACCCGCCACGGTAAAATTTCTACCTCCATGGTATTGGGCAGATGCACAACAGGGTTTCCGCTATGTACACTGCGCACCGTTGATCCTTCAGCTGTTTATGAAAAGTCATAAAGTCGCAATTACACGACTCTGTAGAGCTGTCTGCTCTACTGAATTCAAGCAAACTCTCATCCCCTCTCTCTCTCCACGAGCAACTGGAACAGTGACAGGATTTCATCACTTGCGAAGTTATGGCAACCAAGTAAACAACAGGATGGAGCGCTACTTGTCACTCATCTTAGGCAAAGTGACAAACCGCAACAAAAGCTGTGACATGAAATCCGCACTCACGCGCGTCCTGTGAAATGTGACAGCTACAGTTATTTGAAAATAGGACTGTGGACACTGAATTCAATGAATTTACTGCGACGTTACTGTTCATATTTTGGTATAATGTTTCTGACTGTAGTGGTCATAGTGACTGAACGTGTGATGAGAGATTCTGAAAAGAAAAACTAATACGCTGTTTTCAGGCAACGCTAATTTTGGACATTCAACAGGTTAAGACATACATTATTTTAGTTACGAACTCTAGTATTTGAGCAAATACAAGTATCTGATTGAGAATCGGTATCTGCAGTCATTCAATATTTTTTAAAATCGAATCGGAATGGTCAAAAAAGCTGATCGGGACATTCCTAAGTTGTCTTTTATATGATGAGGTTGAATGCTCATCTATTGTTGTTCAATGCATTAGTATGCAGGACACATATACCTGACATGGTTTACAATTGCAACATGCTTGTTGCTAACTCTGCACTATCATGACGGCAGCAGTATGTTTGCTGAACACAGCAATAGCAGCTGCTGAGACACACGAGTCGACTCCAGATCTATATTAAAGGGAATTATAAGCAGAATGTACTATGCATGCTGCTTCACATACGCTGAGTACATTAAGTGTAGCGTAATCAATTAAGTTATTATCATTGTCTTGCCTCGTGTTGACTCAAGAGCAGCCAGCATTTTCCCTGATCCTAATTTTTGTTACCATTTAAAGGAAATTGCAAAGGAAATTGCAAAATAAATTGTCTGGTACAGTCATATTATGTTGCCACATGACCAGTGAGTGAACAGAACCTTTACTGACATGCAAGGGGAATTGCGTGTGCGTGTGTGAGTGTGTAATCCACCTGATGAAGAGGTTGAACAAAAACACAGTACTGCGGATGACTCTGGCAGTGCGGCTCTCCTCATGTTGTGACCGAGACAGGGTCAGCCCGTCGTCCATGTGACCCTCATGGTGCATTATGGCCTGAAATAAGAAGACCTCTACTCTTAAAATCACAATGAATCAATCCAATTACAACATTTTCATAAGACGCTGAAATAGTAACTTGCGAGACTATTCTGTAAAACCTGAACTGTATTAGGCAAAATCAAAAAGTGGGTCAAGAGTCTCCTAGGACCAGAGATGGCAAAAGTACTCACTTTCCGTACTTAAGTAGAAGTACAGGTACTTGTGTTAAAAAATACTCCGGTAAAAGTGGAAGTACTGATTAAACTTCTTTACTCAAGTAAAAGTAACAAAGTAC